>NW_020940355.1:17472581-17534943 GCF_900497805.2 Vombatus ursinus | reverse complement strand
TCTTTCTTTCTTTCTTTCTTTCTTTCTTTCTTTCTTTCTTTCTTTCTTTCTTTCTTCCTTCCTTTCTTTCTTCCTTTTGTTGTATGTTGCTAGTAAGTTAATAATAATAATAATAATTCAGGTGGCAAAGCAGAGTTTATTTGACAATAGTTTTGTACCATTATCTGCTCTAAAGTGAGGTCCACAAAATTCTCATGGAAGAATTCTTTGTCCCCCAGAATTGGTGACAATGTTTCTTAAGAAAATACTGTTAAATGGATTGGCACTATACCTCTTTTCCTTTTTGAAATCATTAGATTGCATATGTGTATATTTTTCTTACTCTTATCAAAAGGATAAGGACAGTAACAGCTAATATTAAAGTTATACTCACTATGAGCCAGGCATGATGCTATGTACTATGCAATTATTATCTCATTTAAGCCTCACAAGAACCCTAAGAGGTAATAATAACAATAATTATAGTAATTATTAATAATAACTAATATTTACATAGTGCTTACTATATACAGATACTGTGCAAAATGCTTCTCAGTTATTATCTCATTTGATCCTCAAAATAATATTGGGAAGTAGATGTTTGTATTATCCCCATTTTACAGATATGGAAAATGGGTTAAATAGAGTTTAAGTGACTTTGCCAGGGTTACACAGCTAGCAAGTGTCTGAACCTAGATATGAACTCATGTTTTCCTAAATCCAGGCCTGGAACTCTATACACTTTACCTTCTAGTAGTATGTGTTGAAATTATTTTAATTTGACAAATTCTATCTCTCTGTCTTTCTGTTTCTGTTTCTTTCTTCCGTCTCTTCTTTTTTTGTTTATCCATTTCTCTGTCTCTGCTTCTGTCTCTCTGTTTCTCTGAGTTAGTGTCTGTGTCTCTGTCTATTTTTATTTCTCTGTTTCTATCTCTGTCTCTCTATCCTGTGTTTTACTGATTCTCTGCTTATCAAGTTTCAAAAATCATTGGATTTTTCCTACAGATATTTGTTTGATTCTTTTCTCTTGAAACCCTGGCTGTTCAATTAGAGTACCTGGAACCAAAGGTATCCATTATAATCTGTTAGAAAAAAGGGGGCAAAGGGCAGCTAGGTGGTACAGTGGATAGAGCACCGGCCCTGGAGTCAGGAGGTCCTGAGTTCAAATCTGGCCTCAGACACATAATACTCACTAGCTGTGTGACCCTGGGCAAGTCACTTAACCCCAATTGCCTTGCCAAAAAAAAAAATCCTTCAACACATACTAAAGGAAAAAGGGGGGAAAGTAATTTTTTTTTGTCTCTAGGTTTTCTATAGGGGTATTTGTGTGTTTCTTGCCATAGTCTTGCCATGAGCATGTTACCACTACAACATTGTTTAAAAAAATAAAGTAATTAGAAATTGACACTTGACCCATGTATAAAGGTAAGTAACATTTATTTAATGGAGGTGTTCAAAGGGCAAATGATGTTTCTGAATCTATTTGAAATTTTTCCAAGGTGAAATTTGGTCATTTCCTCTTAGCAGACTCAGATTTTTATAGCAGAAAGGGTGATTTTGTTTCTGCCTTCAGGGCATCGTTGTAAATTTTTTTGAATGTGCCTCAGCTGGAAATTTGAGCATTTTGCCAATTAAAGGATAGTTTTCTGCTGGCAAAAAACACATTTCATGTTTGAAACAGAGTTTTAGAAAAGAATATATTTTAAAACCAAACAAAACACCATCAGCTCTTCACTGTTTGACTTTAACATGTTGGGGGGTTTTTGTGCTGCTCTTCTTTAGCTGTTGTTCTCCAAGGCTTTATAATTTATTCGGGAAAACCAACTGCCATGTGAGTCAAGTTGTGTGAAATGGCTTCCCAGGATGCCATACGTTTTCCACTTGTGGCCGAGATTGGCTTAATAAGCTACATCACACTGCATTAAAACAAAGTGTGCTGAGCATGTTGCCACCATGCCTAACCTGTATTCTATGCTATTTTAGAGCCTTTGTTTCAAAGACACGATTCAAAATATGATTTTCTTGGGCATCTTAAGAGTTCATTTGTGATTCAATACATGTACCCAAACACAGAGGGTGTGGTTCTGCATCGTAGATGGGTCTAGATATGAACCCATCTCTTTTCCAGCATATTTCTACTTTTTTTTAACTTTAACATTCCTGTGATCATAGGATTTAAAGCTGTGAGAGGTCTTAGAGATTATCTCAGTTAACTCCACCCCCACACACCTAATTTTTATGGATGAGAGGAATGTCACACAAGTAATAAATTGCAATTGCAGAGTGGGAATCTGAACCCAGTTCTTCTCCTTTCCATTGTGTCCATTATGTTGTCCTCTCCTTTGGAAGCAGCTACTTTTTTGGTGAAAAAAAAATACTCCTCTGCTTTTTTTTAAATACTGAGGCAATCAGGGTTAAGTGACTTGTCCAGAGTGATACAGGTCGTAAGTGTCAAGTGTCTGAGGCAAGATTTGAACTCACGTCCTCCTGACTTCAAGTCTAGAGCTCTATCCACTGCACCACCTACCTGCCCCTTATATTTTTTTTTTTTAATGGGAAGACCATCATACCTTAATGGCTAAAAAAAGTCATTGGATTGTCACTTTACTTAGACATTAATGCAATACATATTTATAAACTTTAAAATCTACAGTTATTTTCATATGTTATCTCACTGAATCATCAATATCACTCTGTGGGATAGGTGATATTATTATTCCTATTTCAAAGTTGAGGAAGCTGGGGTGAAGAGGTATTAAGTGACTTGATAAGCTCACATGGTTAGTAAATGTTTGGAAAAGTATTTGAACCTATTTCTTCTTAAGCCTAAAATTTTGTCCTTTGGTCCATGCTACATCTTAACATCTCTGGCCTCAGTTTCCTCTTTTGAAAAGTGGATTGATAGGGATATCTGATCTCTTAAAGCCTTTAAGCTACAGTATTCTATGATTTTGTCTATAGGCCTAGTATTCGAAGAATAAGGTTCTAATTCTAATTCTATTTTTTTTAAATAAATGGCTTCCTCCAAAAACTGCAGCAAAACCTTTCCACTCCAAAATTTAGTATTATACTTTGAGTCTTAAAAACTGGATAGCATCATGTTTTGTTTTTTTAAGAGTATTTTCTCCTCTCCATAATTGAGAATCAGGATAGGCAGAGGAGAAAGAAGCTTCCCTAAGAGGACATAGAGATTAAATTAAGTTTTCCCTTAAATTGCAACATCAATCTTTTCCTTTTTTTTCAAATGGAATTTATTGACCGTTAAAAAATAAAGATTTTTTTAAGTCAATAAATCTTTTGAGAACTACAAATGCAACACACATATTTATTATCTCTTTTGATGCCCCACAAATGTATCTTTTATTTGGTGTGTCATTAATGGAATCACAATTATAATAATCAATAATGGCCATCAGAATATCTACAAAAGTAATAAGCCACTTATTTCATGGACCTTAATGAAAGAACAAACCAAATACCTCTTTGTCTATGACTGTCTGTGTGTGTTATTTTGATTAAGCGGCAAAGAACACATTATCCTGAATACCTTAGCTGTTAAATTGCTTTTATTTGCTTTATTAGCCTTATTTTTGTAGAAAGGGAATAAAACCAAAGGACTTCTAAATAGCAAAAAATTATATAGCAGCTTAGCCTTTGGGGGGAAATTCCTTTTTAGGATACCACATTAAATGGGCTTCTGATGACCTTCCCTCCCAAACAGGAAGTCCATATGTGATTGAGGGAGATTAGTTTAGAGCCTTTATCATAACAAATACATTAGGAGCATAAAATGGAAATCTCTGAGTCTTACTTTCTTTTGGCTTCATTTTAGGCTTCCAAGATTAATAAGGAATGGGGAAACTGATAGCTGAATTTTTTCATCTTAAAAGGCTCATTTGCAAAAAGACAAAGTAAATGGAAGAAAAATAATTTATGCAGAGAACTGCTAATCCAGCTGTTTTGCTTCTGGGCTTAATTGGATTTACCTAGAATTGATATTTGGTGTCAGCATGTGTTATATCATCAGTGCAAGCCATAGTTACCAAACATAAAGGAACCAATGTTGAAAATGTGAACTCCTAGATAAAGAAAAATACTTAAACTAGAGACAAAATATTAATTTATTTGATTAAAGCTTAGCATAATCACTTTTTAGTCATGTGTATTATCAGCTAAATGTACTAGCCTGATGGTATCTTCTCTATATTTCTCTTCTCTTCATTTTCCTACTATCACAGAGGTAGGGAGGAAAACCAGAGCCCAGTAAAAAAGGGAGTGGGAAATGGTTATTCATCTCTCGTTCTGCCTTGCAGGCAACTGTGGTGACTATAAAAAGGTGTCTAATGGCAGGTGGGTGACATCTACTTTCCAAAGGCAGAGATATAACATAGTTTACAGTATGCATTACAAGGTTTTTGCCATTTTAGTTGGAAAGTGAACAAGGCCAGTTCTAAATGGGGGAAAAATATGTACTATTTCTGTCTTGCGTAGATTTAACGCACATCCATGTGGAAGCCAAGGCCTTGTGCCTCTAATTTTATTCTATTTAACAAACACACATTTTGAGGTTAGCACCAGGAGAAGTTACAAAGTTTAAATCTGATATGATCCTTATCCCACACGAGACTTCTAGACTACTAAAGGGATTTAGGGAATCCTTTTACCTCCTGCTAAAGGAAAGAGTACAACATTTGGAATTCAAAGACCTGGTTCTTTACTTTGGCCTTTCCCTTACTCCCTATGTGACCTTGATCAAATAATTTCAGCATTCTGAAACTGTTTCCTAATCAGCAAAATGAAGCAGTTGGACCTGTTGTTGTCTAAGATCTCATCCAATTTTAATTTCTGTGATATTAGGAATTCAAGTCACCACTTGGGAGAGTCTTAAAAGGCATATCACATTGCTCTTTTTATAATTCCATGTTTGTCTTTCTTTAAAATTTTATCTTATCCTGTATCTTTCAATAAACATGATTAAAGGATTTTCCAAAATCTTCAGCTTAGAAGGGCCTAAAGATTATTGTTATATAACTGTGAGACTGATATGTCCCAAACCTAACAAAACATTCACAAAAAAAGCAATTTTTCATATTTTTGATTGGTCAACGTGCTAGCACACCATCATGGATGTGCACTGGCATTTCTAGCCAGGGTCTCTGAAAGTGATTGCAAATGAGATGGCTGTTTCTGAGTTATTTGAAATATGCTGATTCAGGTTTAAAATGTCATCTGAGCAGACATTGTTTGAATGAGTTTAATTAAATGCAGGTATCATCATCTCATGATGGAAATGTCAAATTAAAGGCCCCAAAAACCTAGACTTCAATATTTCAATCACCAAAAAGCCAAGAACTAAACTGGCCAATCTTTCTTTAGCTCCAATCCCTATTTAGCCATGGAAAGAGGGAGGAACATGTAGAGATATGTTCCTCTTCAGAGATATTTGTCACCAAGACCATATTAAACAATTCTGGGGCTGCCTAAGACTGTCAACATAAAAAGTTCCCTCAAATCAATTTTTCAAGAGAAAAAAATAGTTGTGGGTGAACACCTAAAGAATAACAGACATTGGAATGCAAGGCTTCATGAAAAAAAAAAGACCAGATTAATAGGGATGGAGCCAAGATGGCAGAGGGAAAGCAGTGACTTGCGTGAGCTCTCCCCCAAACCCCTCCAAATACCTGTAAAAAATGGCTCTAAACAAATTCTAAAGCAGCAGAACCCACAAAAAGACAGAGTGAAACAAATTTCCAGCCAAAGACAGCCTAGATGGTTGATTGGAAAGGTATATCATGCCAGGCAGGGAGAGGAGCACAGTTTGGCGTGGGTGTGCAGGCCACAAAGACCCTGGAGCAGGCTTCAGAGGGCTGAATCACTGGTAGCTGGGGCGGTTTCCAGGTCTTTACAACCAAGAATCACCTACCCAGCAAAACTGAGTGTAATCCTGCATGGGAAAAAATGGTCATTCAGTGAAATAGAGGACTTTCAAGCATTCTTGATGAAAAGACCAGAGCTGAATAGAAAATTTGACTTTCAAATACAAGACTCAAGTGGAACATGAAGAAGTAAACAGGAAAGAGAAAAACATAAGAAACTTATTATGGTTGAATTGTTTATATTCTTGCATGGAAAGATGATATTTGTAACTTATGAGAGTTACATGACAGAGAGGTAGTTGGAGAGGAAAAAATTATATGTACATATATATACATATAGATAGATAGATAGATAGATAGATAGATAGATAGATAGATAGATAGATAGATAGATAGATAGCTAGAGGGCACAGGGTGAGTTGAAAATGAAGGGGTCATACCTGGAGAATAAAATTAAGGGGTGAGAGAGGAGTATACTAGGAGAAGGAGAAAGGGAGAGGTAGAATGGTGTAAATTATCTCACAAAAAAAAAACAGAAAAGAAAAGGCTCTTGCAGTGGAGAGGAAACGGGGGAAGGTAAGAGGGAATGAGTGAATCTTATTGTCATAGAATTTGACTTAAGGAGGAAATAACATACACACTCAATTGGATTTGGAAATCTGTCTTACCCTACAGGAAAATAGGGGGTGAATGTGACAAGAGAGTAGGGGGATGATAGAGAGGAGGGCAGATTGGAAGGGGGTAACCAGAAGCAAATACTTCTGAGGAGGGACAGGGTCAAAAGAAAGAATAGAATAAATGGGGGGGGATAGCATTAAGGGAAATAGAGTTAGTTTTTCACAGCATGTCTACTATGGAAGTGTTTTGCATAACTGCACATACATAACCTATATTTAGTTGCTTGCCTTATCAATGAGGGTGGGTGGAAAGGGGAGAAGGTAGAAAATTTGGAATCCAAAGTTTTAAAAACACATGTTTAAAAAAATGTTTTCACATGCAACTGGGAAATAAGAAATACAGGAAATGGGGTACAGAAATCAATCCTGCCCTACAGGAAAATTGAAGGGGAAGGGGATAAGAGAAGGGGGGGAGAGATAGAAAGTGAAACCATGTATAACCAATAGCAATAACCTAATTGGAAGGGGTATTCAGAATGCATACCATCTTGGGGTGGGGGAAGGGGCAAGATGGAGTGAAAATTTGGAACTCAATCTTGTGGAAGTAAATGTTGAAAACAAAAAAAAATAAAAATTACCATAATATAAAAAATAAAATTAAAATAAAAAAATAAAAAAAGAAGTCATTAATAAAACAGTTGATTGTGAAAAAAGAAAGACCCCAGAACATGAACCCTGAAGGGGGTTCTCTAATTTTGACACTATCAAATTCCCATTTGTTTCATCATAGTTATAGCTCTTTTTGTCCCTGGCCTTCATATATACCTTTCTAACTTACCTTTCTGCCCATAAGGAGTGAGAAAGGCCTTCAGTTTAAAACCATAGCTTCAGAAATAAGATCAATGCATAGGTTAACTCATAGTTTAAGGTGTCTTACTGATTAAACATCCTTCGGAAGGAAGATGGACCCAGAGGAAGGAGTTGCTGAAAGATAATTTAATAATACACTTATGCCCTTGAAGTAGGTACTACTAAGATTCTTTTTAGAGTGTTGATAAAGAAACTGTGCTAGGCATATACCACAATGAAGTCAAATACGTAACCAAAGATTCCACTTAAAACATAATATTGATAGCAATACTTCTTGGTAACAAAGAAGTAGAAATAAAGTTGATGTCTGTTGATAGAGAATAGCTAAATAAGTTGCACTTGAAAAAATTGGAATATTATTAGCCCAATAGAGACAATGATTATAAAGAATACATAGAAGCACGGGAAGTCAATTAAATTTATGCAAAATAAAGTCGGCAGAACTGGGAAAACAAAATAGATAATGATTACTACAATATAAATGGAAAGAACAACAGCAATGAACATTTAATTTTATGTAACTATAATAGTCAATGTTTGAGAAAAGATGAAAAAGATCCTTCTTTATAAAGATAAGATAGGTGTCTTGTCTGAGTGTGGAACGTTGCATGTCCAGTCAACGTTGTGTTGGTTGCTTTTGCCAAACTACCACCTCTCCTCCCTCCTCTATTATCCCTTCCTTTCCCTTCCCTTCTCTACTCCCTTCCTTTCCCTTCTATTCTCTTCCCTTTCCTTCCTCCCTCCTTCCCTTCTTTCCTTCTTTTTTTTTCTTTCTCACTTTTTTTAAAGGGTTAACTCTCTGGGTAAAAGAATGAAAGGAATTTATTTGGAAATAAAGATAATGTAAAAACAAAAGATCGTTATACCTATTAGTCTATATAGAAATGTATGTATATACATATATACATATCTTTTTATATATGCATAGATACATAAAAACACATGCATCTATTTATATTCATAGCTTGGCTATATGTACATATATGTACATATACACATATACACACACATACATACACATACACACACATGTATACATACATATGTACATATACATGCACATACACACACACACACACACACACACACACACACACCCATATGTGAATTGGTGGCAAATGGGCAGAGTAGTAGATAGAGTTTGGTCCTGGAATCAGAAAGACCTTAATTTAAATCCAACCCCAGACACTTACTAGCTATTTTACCTTCAGAGAGTCACTTAACATATATTTGCTTCATTTTCCTTGCCTATTAAAATGGAGATAGTAATAGCTTCTGCACCCCAAAAGTTGTTGTGAGGATCAAATGAGATAATAACTGTAAAACATAGTACAGTCCTGGCACATAGTAAATTCTACATAAATGTTAGTTATTATAATGAATATTATCATTATTTTTATTACTTTGATGTTGCTGGTATAAGAAGGGACTATTTTTCGTTATTGAGGGCAGAAATAAGAGCAGTCTCATTTATTTAACAAGTAGGTAGAAAACACTTATTACCTTTGAGATATTTTGATCATTGAAGTAGACAATGGTTGAAGCTCTCCTCTTTATTCTTCTTTTAAAGAAGAGAAGGCCAGGATAGTTGAGTGTTAACAGGGTTGTATGAAAGGGAAGAAGTTAATTTTGATATACACCCCATTATCTGTCATTTCCATGGAGATTATGCCCAGATATACTCTAAATAAATCTATGAGATAGAAAACTATATTTCAGCACCAAGTTGACTGCAAATGGTGTAAATCAAGTTAAGTTTTCTGAGACTTACAGGAAAAGGGTAGGTTTGCTAAGG
Source organism: Vombatus ursinus (assembly GCF_900497805.2). Classification (NCBI taxonomy): domain Eukaryota; kingdom Metazoa; phylum Chordata; class Mammalia; order Diprotodontia; family Vombatidae; genus Vombatus; species Vombatus ursinus. The sequence continues at coordinate 17,525,806 of NW_020940355.1, read as the reverse complement.
TATGATTTGGTGAAATTGAATAATCCAGAATGGTAACATTTACCCTTATTAAAAATTAGCCTTATAAATGATTTCTATTTGTCTTTCCACTTAACAAATGTATGTGTATGTATATACATGTACATATATGTTTGTATGTATGTATTTGTGTATCTATGTATATCGGTACACATACATGTATAACCAATAGCAATAACCTAATTGATTAGTGTTCTAAAAATATTTACCTCAGTTTTCAAAAGAAGAATTATAAAATATTAGCAATCACATGAACTAATACCCCAAATAACTTATAATAGACAAAATGCAAATCAAAATTATCTTACAACTCCCTCACAATCAGAAAATTGTTCAAGATGAAAAAGGACAATAGTAATCCATGTCAGAGGGTTGTTGGAAGATAAACACACAGATTTGTTGGTGGAACTCTGCATTTGTGTAAGTTCTCTGAATAAAAATTTGTAATTATACAGATAAAGTGACTAAGATATCCACAGTCTTTGACCCAGACATTTCATTAGTGGGCTCATACCCCCAGGAAACCATTGATAAAAAGAAGGTCCCTACATACACTCAACTACTTATGGCAGTAGTTTTCTGATAGAAAAAAAAATTGGAAATAAAGTACATTTTCATTGGTTGGAAAATGGGTAAACAAATTGAAGTATATGAATGTAATGGCATATTACTATTCTGTAAGAAATGATGAATGTGATGAATACAAAGAAGCATGGAAAGAAGTCTAATGAGCTGATGTAGAATGAAATAATCAGATCAAGAACATAATATACACAATGACTGGAAGTAAGTGGGAAAAAACACACAGTACATCAACAGTCAAGTTGCAAAATTATAAAGAACAAACAAGTCTGGAAATAAAAGATATGAGGATATTCCTAACCCACCCCTTAGTGGAAGTGGTAGGTCCACAGTTAGTATATATTGCACACGTTTGGGGACTTTTTCAATATATTGATCAGTTGTACTGTGTTTCTTCTTCTTTCTCCTTTTCCTTTTTCTTTCTTCTCTTCCTTTTATTTTTTGGTCTTAAAATATTGTTTGTTATGTATGATTGCTCTTTGGAAGGGGGAAAGAAGGGGACACTGAGGAAAATATCGACAATGTTAAAACAAAATACATCGATAAAACTTACTCTTTTTTAAATTAGTGATTTTTTTTTTTTTGGCAAGGCAATAGGGGTGAAGTGACTTGCCCAGGGTTACACAGCTAGTGAGTATCATGGGTCTGAGGCTGGATTTGAACTCAGGTCCTCCTGACTCCAAGGCCAGAGCTCTATCTACTTCACCACCTAGCTGCCCCAATAAAACTTATTAAAAAACATGTCAAACAAAGGGATATAATTCCCCTATTTTTAATAAGTAATAAATGCTTAAAATTGTCCATTATTCCTGTGTGTACTTGGCATAGTTTGTACTATTAAGCAATTTTTGATTCTGTTGATTATCCTGAAATCTGTTCACTGTTTAACAGTAAATTCTAAATAGGTAAGAATTGACCAGTTTGTCCATTGTATCAACTATATTTCATACAAAAAACTAATTAACTCCTATAAAAACTCCCTTACCCTTGCCCAGCAGCCTTCTTCTGTTTCTGTTGCACTTTCTTAGTGAGCAAGTAATCAGACATTTGGGGAAACCCAATTCTAAGCCATATGAACAAATCTCTGCTATTTATAAATCAGCATGGGTATCACTTCTGTTGACCAACTCAGTGTGTGTGAGAAGTATGATGGCTTGCACAAATAGCTTCAGGTGAAAAGAGACTCCTTTGAATTTGAATCTAACATTTGAGCTAAACCCTATAGTATTTTTTTCTATAAAATCTGGAAATTACTCATGATTGAATTTATTTTCCTAGCACTTCATGTATTCTCTCTTCTCACTCAGATTTCAGTTTACACACACACACACACACACACAAAATAAATCATGCTTCAAATTAGAAGTCATTCTAACATATAGTTTTCTAGTTCATCAGTTTTGTCTTTCATTGATTCAGTCATTTACTCATTCTATAACTATATGATGATCAACTCCCAGAGCTCACGGATTGAGACTGTTTATTTCATTTATTTATTCAACAACTATTTGTTGAGGACCTACTAAGAGCAAGGCACAGTTAGGTAAATACAATAATAAATAAGGGGTGATTCATGCACTGAAGCTGCTTACAACTCATTTGAGGTACTTTTATTCATTTTCTATTGTTCCTCTAACAAATTTTCACCTGAAGCTCTTTGCCAGTAGACAACCTTTAGGACACATATATCCATTAAAAAGCTCTTCATGAGAAATGATATGCTGTACTTCAGGGATTCTAGGGAATTTGTGGATAGGGGGATAGAATTCAAGGGCTCTGTGAATTTGAATGTGAAAAAATATATCTTTATTTTTTACTAACTTCAACCTGAAGTGTAATGTTTCATACAAAGACACTGTTCAGCTCTTTAATCCTAGGTAAGTCACTCAACCTCTATTTGCCTTAGTTTCCTCAACTGTCAAATGGGGTTAATAATTGCACTTACCTCTCAGGGTTGTTGTGATGATCACATAAGTAAATGGCTTAGCACAGTGGCTTGCACGTAATAGACATTATATACATGTAATTCTTCTTCTTATTATTATTATTAATGAATGTAGACAACAATTATTCAGAGAAAGAGTTCATAGGCCTCATCAGCTTTCCAAAGGGATCCATCTCACACACACACACACACACACACACACACACACACACACAAAGTGAAGAATTTCTGTTCTAGAAAAAAGACTAATAGACTTGTTAGAAGACTGAACAACAACAAATAGTATATTCTAGTCACTATGCTAAATGCTGGGAATACAAAAAAAGTCAAAAGACCATCCAGGATGGAGGGGTAAATAGGATATTAAGGGAGGACTAACACTTTTGGTATGAGGGCTTGCCAAGCCCTCTTTGGGGTTACCCTTTGGTGTTCACCTGATTCACTCTAGTCCCACCTGTAGCTTCAAGAAGCTTTTGGATGTGCTATGGCCAGATTCCATTAAAACCATCTTGACATAGGGCTAAACCAGGTTTAGGGTAACTGACAGGCCTCAAAACCATTGATGAGTTAAGGGGATGTCTATTTAAGTATGTGAAGATGCCCCCCAGCAGAATGGGCAGATGAGAACAATTTGTTCCAGTGGCCATGCAGGTGGCAGAAGCAGGAGCTGTGGAGTGCTTAGAGCTTGGTCAGACATGGAAGATGCCAAGGTCATCCACTGAATCCCAGGCCATTGCCAGTCACCCTGGTTTTTGTCTTGTTACTGGACTTTGATGTCTCTGGAAGAGAGAGTGAGGCTGATGACTTTCTGCAACTCTGCCTCACTTAAATCCAATTCTGACACAAGTCAAGACATCACCCCATGATGTTACTGCTCTTCATCCAAAATGAAGCCCAAACAACATCACTTTTAGGATCAAAAGCAAAATCCTCTGTCATTGAAAGCCCTTACAACCTTTCCATTCCTACATTTTACTCCCTGACACACACTCTTTGTTCCATTGAAATTGATTTCCTTGCTATGACACAAACAAGCTACTCCATACTTTAGCTCCAGGCATTTTTCCTGGCTTTTCTGTCTACTTGGAATGCTCTCCCACCACAACTCTATTTCCTGTCATCCTTCAAGTCCCAACAAAAATATAATCTTTTACAGGGAGCCTTTCCCAGTACCTCCTAATTCTGGTGACTTCCTCCTTTTAACTATTTGTTATTTATCCTGCCTGTAGCTTGTTTGCTTGTTGACTTTCCCATCAAATTATGAGCTTCTTGAGGGGAAGGATGGTCTTTTGACTTTTTTTGTATCCCCAACATTTATCATAGTGACTAGCACATACTATTTGTTTTTGTTTAATCCTTTCGATTGTGTCTGACTCTTTGTAACTTCATTTAAGGTTTTCTTGACAAAGATATTGGAGTGGTTTTCCATTTTCTTTTTTGGCTCATTTAACAAATGAGGAAACTGAGGTAAACAAAGTTAAATGACTTGCCCAGGGTCACACAGTTAGTAAGTGTCTGAGGCTGGATTTGAACTCAGCTCTTCTTTATTCTAGGCCCAGAGCTCTATCCACTAAGCATTTAATGAAACCTTATTGACTGAACGAATGACTATATAGTGATTACATTAAATTTAGGTGGCATAATGAATTATGTGCCAGTCTGGAAACCATCAAGACTTGGGTTTGAATCTTTTCACAGATATTCCCTAGTTGTGTGACCCTGGATTACTCATTTAAGTACAACTTTCCTATTTATAAAATGATGATGATGATGATGATGATGATACTTACCTTACAATCTTGTTGTAAGGATTAATGAGATTATATATAATATCTATATATATGTATATATTTATAGATGTTAGCAGTCACCGTTATTTTTGCAAACAAAAGCTTGTTACATAATTCTAATAGACAACATTCATTTTTTACCTGTTTGTTTTCTTTCTTTTGGTATCATTTTTACACGTTGATTTTAGTGCCTAGGAGTTCAAAGAATGTAACTGACAGGAGGATAGATCATACCCCTATTCATACTACCCTCTACATTTAATGGCAATTTCCCTCCAAATGAGTGATTTGTGATAACCTCATCGTCATATATTGAGGAGGAAGAAATAGGTCACACCCATTACATTTACAATCTAAGATGTTTATTGCATTTTAAATAAAATTGTCATTTTAGTTAGTAGAGCTCCCAGATCGTTGTAGGTAAAATGAGCTACTCCTCATATCTATGTCTTGAGTTCAGTATTCACTAGCTATCAGAATCACAGACTAGTAGAAGAAAGAGGTGAATGAAGGGAAATACAGTAGCTCCCCAAGGTGCTAGTGGGAAAGGGTAGATATTAGTAACCATAGCTCATTCTTCTTTACTCTGTTTAAGATAGCAAATACTTTATCTACAAGAATGAAATGCTAAAAACAATTTCAATTAGCAATAGAAATCAATAGAGATCTTCCAAACAGATTAAGAATATAAGGCAAAAAATGAAATTACTTAGGGAAGCCCCAAACAAACAATCCAAATATCCTAAGGAATTTTTTTTTCTAGCTTGACCAATGCAAATCTCACTTTGTGACTTGCTCCTCAATGGAAAACAATAGCCCCTTTCCTTTCAGGAGTATAACTTTTCTGGAAGGAACCTTAGAAACAATGAGTTCAAACCTCTCATTTTATTGATGTGTGAACTGATAACCAGAGTCACAGTGTCACAGATGTGATAAGTGACTAAGTCACCCTAGGACCAGGACTCTGTCCCCTGTAGCTAGTAAGTGGTGGGACTAGGTATTGAAGCCAGTTCCTCCAAATTCACATTGAGCGTTTAATCCAGTACACTATGATTAGTGACATTTAAAGTCTTTGACCTTGTTTCCCTGTTTCTAAAGTGTAAGTTAAACTTCTGCCTTACTCCTTTGTGATAAACAAATAAGTCATTGTATACTATAACTCTTCATTAATTATTAAAAAATACTCTATAAAAGTAAGCGATTACTTTGTCTAAAATACTGTGTCGGGAAAGTGGATAACATAGTTATAGCATGCTATTGACACGTGTTGAGAAAGCCACATTATAATGTTTTCTTAGCTAGAAAGAATATTAAATGTTATCTTGTCCTTTAATTTTATGGATGGGAAAATTGAAAACCAAAGGGATTAACCCTGTTAATGGCAAAGCCAAAATTGGAAACCAAGTCTTATGGTTCACATATGTCTATCTACTCTACCACACCAAGTAATCAGAGCTTCTAAAGAAGTATGTTTTTCTTTATGGTGTTAATCAGAAAGAAACACAATGTAGGACCTATGAGACAATAGACCAATGCTATATTCCTAACATATTATATTAGGAAGAATGAATTTAAGACAATCATCCATACTCTATGGTGAGTATCCAAGGAGGGCTTAAATAGACATATTGTCTGTAGCCCTATGGCTCCCAAATATATACTAAAAGACAAGTATATAGAGGAATGTGGTCTAGGAGAAAAAATCTGAGTGACTTCTCCAGCAGGTTTGTTTGGCCTTGTCCCTCATGTTGGGACTCATTTTTCACATTTTTAAACTCTGTCTTTTAATTCCAAACTGAATTTGCCTTTGGCCTGACACGAAATGATATGTCTCCAATGTATCTATTATTGTTTATAGTGGGTGTTCTGTATAACATTTACTATTTGAAACTCCATCATATTACATGTAGCTCATTTGAAATTGGCCTCGCCAAACCCAAATTTCATTAGGAAGATATTTGGGGTTATTTGTTGGGGGAATAGGAATTGACATGAAATATCTTCAAGTATTCAAAATGTCTTTGAGGGTTTTTGACATTTGATAACCCATGAAATGTTCTTTTAAGATGGATAAAAATGAAAAAAAATCAAAAAGTGTAATTTCTGAAGCAGATTTATTTTACTGATATCCCTAAGCTATAAATTTCAAACATACAGCTGAAGTTCATCTTATGATTGTTTCAAATTCATTAGAGATATAGAAACTCATAAAAACCATTAAAACAAGAACTATGCTTATTTTAAAAGCATGCAGCATTGACTAATCCCCAGGAAAAGAAAAAAGAAAAAGAAAAAAAAAGATTTTCTAAGATATAGTCTGCATACCAAAGTTTAGATTGACTCAATTCTATGACCTCTACACTCAGATGTTTAATTATTTTCTCTCTACTTTAGGAGGTTCAGTTATTTCCTGAGTATCTTCACATGAAACTAGATAATGAAGATTATCAGGAAGGGTGAATTTATTTTCCTACCTTAAAAAACAAACAAAAGCCAATGACAATAGAGAACACTCAGGATGCAAGTTCATGTGTCTGTCTGTATATCTGTAGAACAGTGAGGGAAGCTTTTTCCAAAAAAACATTGGAACATTTGAGGGAAAAGTATCTATGTGGGTGTGTGCATGTGTGTGAAAAACCGAAGAAAGAAAACCAGATCAAAGCTCCAGGCAGATGCCTGGCTGCCGGTAGAATTCATTTGAATCCAAGGAATCGCTGTGGTGGTATCCAGTGCCAGCTTGGTGTTTCTAACATTTCTGTTTTAGCCAAGGCTATAATTTATATTCCTGTTTATTGACCAAGAACTGCTTAATTTACTGAACTAACCACGTTATGAAGTAATCGGTCCTGTGGTTTTCCTCTTTGCAGCAGGGCCGGCAATGCTGAATGATGCTCCATAGATGGCAGCATTCCACAAAGAACTCCAGGGGCAAGGAGTTGCCTGGCCAGTAGGCTGCTTTTCTCTTGTTACCCCCAAAGAGAAAACAACTCTATAATCTGTTGACAGGATTAAGGATTCCTGTTGTTTTACAGGAAGTAAATAAATCCTTATGGTATTCTGGAAACCTCAGAAGTATATGAGACTGGTTAGAAATTGTTTATACTATGGTAAAGGTATCAAATGAATATTTACAGCATTTAAAACCATTACCTAGATTGATGTGGACTGGCTTGAAAGCCAGCCTGTATGCATTAGTTGGTTTGGGGGTATTTGTGAAGCTCTTGCATAGTAGGGTTTACTTTTGGAGTACAGAGTTTCCTCCTCACATGAGGCCTAATCTGTCCAGCATGGTTGGTGAACACTGAAGCTGAGGCTGGGGGCAATTTTGTTGTTTCTAAAATAGGAAGAATTCAGGAATTCAAATCTTGCATACTGTGTGCCATGCAGGGTGGGAAAACTCAGAAGGACAAGATTATAAACTATAGGTTAATCACATGATAAAATATAACACAGTATGAAATCTTTATAAAAGTTGATAATAGTGGATTTATATTATAATTTAAAAAATATTCCAAGACTCTTTTATATTTAAAATAAGCTGTATGTGAAGATGGTCTCCTCAGCTAGCAACAATTTGAGAAATCAAAATTAAATTCTGACATTTACTTGTTTTAAAGTCATGAGACAAAAGGTGCTGTTTTACTTTAATTTTTAAAAATGCTAGTTTGTATTTACTATCTGTATAATCATGACTTTTGACTTTTATTTAGCTTCCTATTGGTTATTTCAGGGATCCACAAAATTTTCATATTATAAAGGAATGGTTCTCAAGTTGTGGTCATGGTATCTGGGTCCCCAAGACCCTTCCAGGGAATCTAAAAAGGTCAAACTATCTTTACTGTAAATGTCAACAGTTTAACCCATTTTGCAAAAGGCATATAATTTTATATACCTCCTCAATAATTTTAAGAGGGTAAAAGGGACATGAAAACAAAAGTTTGACAACTGCTCTTATAGGGCATTGTTTCTCAAATGCTGCTGTAAGGAATCCTGAAACACTCTAAATTTTTTTCTTAAATTTATTCTTATTTTTAAGAACCTTAAATTGTTTATTGATAGGAATTAAAATATTCTAGAGGGTTTTACTATAGGAATTTCCCAAAATATTATTTAAAGGGTTCTGCTATTATGGAAAAGTTTGAAAACCACAATTACATAATAAATGAAATTTACCTGCTAATAGTTTCCAATAAATAGCACTTATTTAGTGCTATAAGGCATGCAAATTAGTATTCACACATAATTTCTTTTGTGTCTCACAACAACCTTGTGAAGTAGATATTTCTGGTTTTATATCTTCACTTTACAAAAGAGGAAAGTGAGGCCCAAAGAGGTCATCTTACACAGTGATTAAGTGTATGGGAATGTTCCAATCCTGACTTTGACACATCATGGCAATTTGACCTTGTACAAATCACTTAAACTCTTATTGCCACAGGTTTCTTTCTAAGAAACCAAACTACAGAATACGTACCAATGTGCATTGGTAAAGAGAGTTGTTTCCCTGGAAGCTCCCTATAGGAATAAAATCACAAATTCAAACAAAGAAATAAAAAAATTAAAGGGAAGGATTCAAAACTTCCAGACTTGTACTATACCAACAGTGCTCCAAACAGCACATTGAATGTGACCCTATGGTAAAGCAGATATCTAAACTTTGGCAATATCAATTCATTTGTTTAAACAGAGCTGTGAATTGAGACATGGTCCTAGAAGGCTTCAGCCTGTTCTAATTTTTTTGTTAAGGACCAGAGATTGACAGGATTTTTTTTTTACTTTAAACTCATGTTATTGCAAGTTCTCTTTTACATATGTGAAACAAACTCAACAGGACTGACCATAAAACTTTAAGTTAAAAAAAGGGTTTTGAAATTGTAAGCACATGAAGTGTGGGAATTTCCAATTCATCCTCAAAGCTGTACTAGCCAATTAAGCAGTGGAGGAGTAACTTGGAAATCAGAGATTTGGGATTTGTTTTTATCACCAATCAATCAACAAATATTTATAAAGTGTTTACTATTGGCCAAGCACCATTTCACTTATTTCTAGCCTGAATTTTCTTATCTGTAGAGTGGGGATAATATGTTTAAATAACAGCAATTATCCTTAACTCCTAAAATAGATCTGCAGTAAGAAGAAAGTTTTCTTTTTTAAAGAATCAACCATTTCACTGTTGGAAAGTAAGTGAGTTATGAACATTTTGAAAAGCATAACTGTTTTCATGGATATCTGATGGGTTGAATTGGCAGATAGGATTAGGGACTTTTCAACTATGGAACCCAGATAAAAATATCAGTAATGCAGTGGTTAAGGGGAATGGAACATTCTAATATTGGGGTAGTCTCTGTGTGCTGTGGAAACAATCATTGCAGGTGAAATGTCCCTATTTCTATATAAATTTAGTATCTACTAAGTAAGTTATGCAAATTAATATAGGACCACAAGCCTGGGGGTTAATAGAGTTTTGCCTGGACCTATAAGAAATAGGACTTCAGATAACCAAGAATTTTGATAAAAGTTGAAAATATAATCACCCACACATTTTGTATTTCACTTCCTTCTATAGTTCTTGTTACTTGTTGAAAACAGAGGTTGAACACCACTATTTAAGAACTCAGCAAATGGGAGAAGAGTTATTGAGATTTTCCCAGTTTAGTAATAACTTCTTTTTCAGGCTAATCAGCTGGGTTGGGTATATCTGTAAGGAACAAAAGTATTTTGAGTGTATACTGTGAGTTACTATTAATATACACAGAACAGTCACATATGTGTTTATATAAAAACATTACTAATGTTATTACTTGGGTAGATAAATACGAATAATTTAAGAAAGTTAGACTGGAAGGTGCCCTGGTGTTTTCCCCACCACTCCCAAAATTTGAGTATGAAGTTGTTACAATGTATCATATCACTGCATAAATTTAGAGTATGATTGAAACCATTGATAAACAGTGTGTCAATACACACACTACAATTCCAGATGTTGCTTATTAAGAATACTTAGATTGACAGGATTCATTTAGAAGCTAAGTTCTCTGAGAACACTGCACACTTGTACACCATTGATAACATAATTCAATAATGCATAATAACAATAATAAAGAGGTGATGAAAGCAGGCCTAGTAGCTGCTTTTTCAGCTTTTCATAAATACCTTTGGTGCTTTAAATAACTGTTAAAGAGATTTCATAAAAGAACAAAGGACCAGAGAAAAGCAAAGAAAACACTTTAGGCTGCATATTATTTTTTAAAGTGCCCCTTTTGTTTTTAACTCTATAATGAGCAGTCTCTAGTGCATTGGTGGGTCCTCTCAGAGAATGTATGACAAGGCATGAACAAAAATCAGATAGAATGAGGAAGCATGATTTCTGTGTATAAAGGGTCTGATTACACTGAGGAAAACAAGGATCTGGCAAGGTGTCGAAGATAAGGGTCAAAGATTTTTGCCATACACATATATACACACATATGTAGTATGTACATATGTATATATCTATAATAGAAGTTTATATATGTGTATAGATGTACTCAAACAATATATGTACACATCCAGCTCTGATTATCAAAACTCTGAGCTCATGTTGAGCTTAGGTATAATATTGAGGATAATTCAATAATCTTATTCTTTGGGTCATTTTATCCCTACCACAGTTTTCCTTGGAAATAGCAGAATTTGTCTCTTCTCACAAAGCAAGAATCTAGAATAATAACACATTTTCTATTAGCATTATTAAATGCATGTGCCTTTCACATGAGAGTATAAATAGTTAGAGATAACTCCACTTTCATTTCTGGAGGCTCTTCAGTTTCCTCAGGGACCTAACTTCTAGACGTGTTCTATCCTGGGTATGGACACTATGCAACAGAATAGATCTCAGTGTAACTAGGGAGTCCAACAAATATAAATCCATTATGGTATCAGTGAAATAATTGCTATGGTTCGCTCCTCCATGTTGTGATCATCTTCTCCTTAGTGCCTCCATCAGGCAATGATTCCTTCTCTTCATCTAGCCCAACTCTTTCTATGTGTCTCCATGTTAGTTTATGTCTCCACCTGGCAAGAGTTCTTCCTCTCAGGGTAGTAGTAGAATGGAATGGGATAGGATTCTTTGTATAAAACAGGCAGAGGTTTAAAAAAAATAATCCAATAGCCAATCTTCTATTGATGTGATATTTTATTCAACAGTATGTCTTTTTTTCAGATCTATGATTGAAGAATTTATCAGTTGATATAACTTTCCAGGCAGTGTGGTAAAGTGGATAGATTTGGGGTCAGAAAGACCAGAATTTAAATTCTGTCCCAGAAACATGGTAACTGTATAATTCTGGGTAAAGTCATTTAACCTCTCTGAGCCTCAGTTTCCTCATCCATGCAATGGTGATCATGAAACTATGAGACTCAAATGAAATAACTAATATATTTTTCAACCAATTGATAAACATGTATTGGGTGAATTATTATTTCCCAGACACTGTGACAGAACTGGGAATACAAAGAAGGGAAACAAAAAACAAAAATACAAATAGGAATAGTCTCTGGTCTCAAGGAGCTTACATACTAACGGGGATACAGAACATATATAAATAGCTATATATACATGCATACAGAGTATATGGAAGGCAATAATACACTCTGTAAATTGTGAAAGTACATAAATGTGACCTTTTGATCTGAATTAAATCGATGCTGACTAGAAGAGTTCATGCCAACCTGCTCTCTTTGCAATTAGAACACCATTAGCCCTAGATAAACGTGAAAAGCTTGCTGTGCTATTATAATACTAAAATGAAGTAGATTTTAAAAGAGTCCTTTTAAAAAAATATTTGAGGAAGGACTTCTCTGAATAGGACCAAAAGAAAATAAGGCAATATGCCTTGATATGTGGGTTTTGAATAATTTTCAAGCAGGAGTGAGTCTTCTGGACTTTGAAATCAGGCCTAAGGTCTGTAAGGTACAACAAAAACATTTGACTGTTCAACTTGCTTTTAGACATCACACTTTGATCAGATCTTTGACAAAAGATATCAATTCTAGTAGAGCCAAAGCCCAAACTGCTGACATCAGCAATCGGGTTTTCCACATGTCCCTAACTGAAAGCTTATGATCAGGTGTCTTTTGGGATAGCTTCCTATCTTTGCCTTTCATCTATAATGAAACAGCATTTAAAAGAAGGTGGAGTGTGGGATGAGGTCAAGAGAAACACTTCTTTCTTTCAGATGAAAAGAGGGCTGCTGTTACAGTTAACTTTCTTCCTTTTATTTTGGTTTTGACAAAGTTGTCAAAAAAGATTTAACTCCTCCTTTTCCTGATCTCATGATTTTTTGAAGGGAGAGCAGTGGCCAACAAAAGAATTCCACTGACTATTATTGAAGACAGATCTGATTATGTGAACTTGGTGTTGTTTGGAGATAAGAAAATTGTGCAGAAATAAACAACTTGACATTTTACTTCCTCTTTGCAGCGTAGCTAAGATGCAAACCACATGAGGTAGGCATATTGATTTGGAAATATGAAACATGACAAATCATTTTTTAACCTGAAACCAAAGAAATTGTACACTTCCCCAAGAATTACACACTTGAGTTCCTCTAGGTAACCTCTGGGTCTTCAGAACCCTTTTTATTACTTGGAAAGCTGTTAAACTAGAGTATAGAGAGTGTTTATTAGGTCTAGGCCTATAGTTCAAATGAAACAGAACCAAATTAGTTTGCTCGTATAACAGTATGAAGCTACTAAATCTAAACTAAGCCAGATTGTGTTCAGAGGGAAAAGTGTGCATTCTTGTCCCTAGTTCTAAATGGTAGACAGAACAGAGGTATATACTATGATAGTATCATACTACTGGACATAAGGTACTTAGGTCAAGTATACTGAATTTCTCTTTTTAGTCTTCAAGTGCATTTGATTTCCCAATTTTTAATCTAAACTGTAAAATCTTAAAGCAATTAAACTATTGTTTGGATATACATCTTGATATGTTGCCCTGTCTCGATGAATCTGTAGAATTCTCCCTCCCTATCCTTTCTTTGTCTTCCACCTCCCACCCCTACGTATATCCTTTTCTTTTTTTGGTATTTACCACTGATGCTTTCTCTTTAATTTAAATAGTGCAAGCTGCTCTTTGGTTTTTCCTTTGTGCCACTAATATTTACATAGCTTGAGGCTCAGAGAGATTAAATAATCTACCCAATATAACACAGCTAGGTAGTATTTCAACCTAGGTCTTCCTGTTGCCAAGTTTAGCATCCTATCTACTATGCAATACAACCACTTGATATCATTAGCATTTAATTTAACTGGTTTAAATATTATGTGCACAATAACCACATGAGTTTTCCCTAGAAATTCTACTTCATTAGCCATTATTCTGTTTTCTTTACCTCTGAACTTTACGCTTATAACAAATGTACTAGAAATATCTTGCATATGCAGAATAATGGCAGAATAGAGCTTAAAGTAGTTAATTACATCTAAAACTTTTAACATAGTATCAAGCTTCTAATTATGAATTTAAAAAAATCAGATAATACTGAAATTAAGCTTCATATCATAACTGTCACTTCCATTGTATACTTACAATATTTTATAATATAAGTTGGATTTTAATGTAATATCTTAATCTATTTGAAAAGAGGCAATTAAATGTTGCTGTGAAATGTCTTGTTTTTATTTCTGTTAAAATTCATAAACTTAATTTAACATGAGTGTGCATAGTTTTTGGGTGCAAGGGGTGAGAAAAAGTTATTAAGAGAGAAGGGAAGGACAAAACAAATCAGTGGTTAGATGTTTAGTTGTTTTTCAGTCATGTTTGACTCTTTGTGACCCCATTTGTGGTTTTCTTTGTGAAGATACTGGAATGGTATGCCATTTTCTTCTTCAGCTCATTTTATAGATGATGAACTAAGGCAAACAGAGTCAAATGACTTGCCCAGGGTCACACAGCTAATAAGTGTCTGAGGCCAGATTTGAACTCAAGAAGATAAGTCTTCCTGACTCCAGGACCGGCACTCTATCCATTGTACCAGCTAGCTGCCTCAATAACTAGGCATTGCAGAAAATTTATGAAGGCTTAAAATATCTCACAGGATTAGAGAGAAAATACATTGGTGGAATGGCATTTGCCCGCCATCCATTAATGGGTAGTAGAATTTTTGTAGATAGGAATATAGATATTAGAGCTGGAAATGATATTGGAAATAATCTATACTCATCTACACTATTCCCTTCATTTTACAGATTAAAAACAAACAAACAAACAGGTTCATTTAGGTGAAGTGACATCCACAAGAAGTAAACAACAGATAATGAATTTGAATCCAGGTTCTCTGATTCCTGGCTTTGTGTGTCTGCCTGCCTTGGATGAAGTAGATGAGGAGGTAATTAAATATTTCAGTCTAATGGTGGATGTGATAGAGTTGAGAGAGGGTTGGATTTTGGATGGCTGATTCAGGAAAAGGTTCCAAAGAAGTCACAGAGTTGTATGTAGAGTATCTTAAAAAGAGCTAAGAAAATAAAATAAGATTTAAAAAGTTGATAGGATAATTCCACATAGTTATTTGTCATTTCTGACGTGGAATTGAATAAATTTTTGTAGTTCTTCAAGACTAGAAAGGATTGTTTGACAAAGAATGTAAAGGTTCATTTTACTCATCTGCAAAAAAAAAGAATCATCTAATTTCATATTTTGAAGGGATCTTGGCATTCATATACTCCAACCCATATTGGACAAATAATCCTCATCACCACACTGTTGGCAAATGGTTATTCTGACTTTGCTTGAAGATCTCCAATAAAGGGGAAATCTACTACCTCCCATTTCACTTCTGGGTAATCCAATTGGTTAGAAATCAAACCAAAATGCATGGTTGTTTTTGTTCTATCCTTAACTCAAGATCAGATTTGTTCTTTTCCTATTGCCCTTAGGATCATAAAGAACAAGTTTAAACAACCTTCCATGCAACAGTTTTCTTTTTTCCCCGAAGATTTCTAGATAGCAAATGTTCCTCATAAATCTTTTCTTCAGGCTAAACAACCTGAAATTTATCAAGATTTACATGTTATATTCTTTATTTGCTGCAATTATACAACCTTCTATTAAGTGATTCTTTATATTTCACATTGGATATACTACATGAATAATAGCAACTTCTATTCTAGCCATAATATAGAAATAATTGCTGCTTTAGGATCATTTACTCATTCAGCAAGTATTTATTGACCACCGAATATGTACAAGTTATTGTAGTAGGTTCTTTAAGTGTTAGGTGGAAGAATCAGATGCCTTTCCAGTACTCGTGGAGATCAGTGTCTGTAGCAGGCTGTATCTGGTCAATCTGGTCTAGTATCTCAAGTTTGAGAGTAGAACAAAATCAATTAAATAATAAGGAATTAATTAAATGAAGTTTACTTAACCATAGTATAGAAAAGATATTTAGTAAGGTTACAGACTTGATTCAGTTTCATATAAATTCCCGGCCTCTGTGTTGTCTGTCTTGGTCCATGATCAGAGACCTAAGACAGCAGCTGGAACACGTTGTTTCTCTGGTACTTTTTGTATTTCGAGGACCAGGACAATTTCAATGCTGTTTTAGGAATAAATTACCTGAGCCTCCATGGAGTAGGACTTTAGGAAAAAAGTAGCTAGTTTATGTGGTAGGACCCTAAGAAATATTGTTCCTATTAGAGGGTCTATTAATAGAAGTAAAACACATGCACAAATATGTATACACACATATATGAATATGTATATGTATATATAAATATATGCATATAGATAGTAAGATATAACTATAGATGGCTATAATACAAAGATATAGATAGATATTTAAATCTCTAATATATGACTATACCTATATTTATCTCTCTGTCGGTATATATTTCTTCCATTAACAGATCTCCTGATAGAGACGATATTTTTTTGGGCCCTGCTGCATAGGCTAAGCAATTTTTCATAGATACTTTTATAGATATATGTATAGATAGATAGCTATCTCTATTTCTCTATCTATCCCAGAAGAATGAAGTATAATTTAAAAAAACTCTCTATCTCTCTGTCTCTGTCTCTTTCCCTCTCTCTGTCTGTCTCTCTGTCTCTGTCTGTCTGTCTCCCTCCCTATCATATACATCTCTGAAGTATAAGAGAGGTATGAACAAAAGTTTCATTGGTAACTAATTGGAAGAGAGATCATTATCCTCTTGTGGGTGGAAGAGACCTTGGCAATAAAATAAGGCATTAATGAACATGAAAATATTTGACCTCCACCTGAAATAGGGGTAGAAATCACACAAACAAAGGAGATGTTGGAAGAGAATATTTAAGGAAGAGGAAATCGTATGAATATATGTAAAAAACAGTAGTGTGTGTGTGTGTGTGTGTTTCAGGAAAAACAAGTAGTTTGATTTTTCTGTAGCATAGAGTACATGAAGAAGAATAAAGTGGATTGGTTGATATATCACTGGACTTGGAATCAGGAAAATCTGAATTCATATCCAGCCTCAGAAACTTACTAGCTATGTGACCCCAGGTAAATCACTTGACCTATTTTTGCCTCAGTTTTCTCAAATATTAAAATGGTGATAATAATAGCAACTACTTGCGGTGTTGTTAGGAGAATCAAATGAGATAAGATTTCTAAAGTGCCTAGGACAGTGCCTGGCACATAGTAGGCATTTAATAAATTCTTATTCTCTCCCCCTTCCCCTGAGTTTCAGCACCTTCATCTAGAAAGCTAAAGGGTTAGACTGTAAGTACTCTAAGGTCCTACCCAGCTATAAATCATCCCATGCAGGTTTAGGTCAAATAATTGAGTCCCTTGGATACAAAACAAAAGAGTTTGCACTTGGTTCCACAGCTAAGCAGCAGCTAGTAAGGGATTAAAGAGATGGGCAACATAAAAAAGAGAAACTATGATTCCATGAATTCTCTACTCCAAACATATCCTTTGATGCTAAATTGAATGAAAGGCTAGATTTTGGAACCTAAGAAGTTTAGTACCTATCTAATTGAACTGATGAATTCCTCTCAATATTATTGCTTATGAATAATATTTTAGAGTCATTTTGAAATTGAACTCACACCTTGGAGGTGAGAAAGATTTTTAACTGATATTTCAAATAACATTCTATATTCTATAATCTGGCTGAGATTTTAGTTACATCTTTACCTTTATGAAAAGAATAAAGATGTAACTAAAATATCCTAATGGATGAGCTCATGCCCTGATAAAGTGCAATGTGAAAAACCATAGTTTAGACACTGATAATGTTATCACCAATTTCAAATGATTTTTTAATCAGATTTTCAAACAAAACTCCTACCATATACTCCTCCTACTCTAGTTCTCAAAGAAATTATAATCTTATTTTCTTCAAGTACTAGATAGCCAGTTTGCTCAAAGCTTTCAACTTTATCAGTATTGACATTATCTTGTAGAATGGAAGCTTCTTGAGGTAATGTATTCTTTTCTGTTTTCTGGGTTTCTTTTTATCCCCAGAAATGATCAAAGTGTCTTTTGTATATCATTCACTTAATAAATGTGTGTTGAATTTGACTGAATCTATAAACAAAGGTTAGGATTTGATTGCTATATTGTGACCAAGCAAGTGGAGATTTTGCTTAAAATTTATACCACACAAGCTATAAATTAACCAATTAAGTAATGTGTAAGGATTAAGAGAAACATAAGGCTATAGATCCAACAAGGCCTACTTTCTCAAATATCATGGGTTCTTTATGCCATATTCTTCATAATGAATAATTAATTTAGAAACATTAATGACCAAAACACTTAAAGTCTGTCTATTTTAAAATGAAAACAGTAGTAAGACTTATGGGTATCCTAATGTTTATATCTTTTGAAAAAAAGTCAATCACACATGAAAGTCTTTTTCTCCTTCAATGAGTAAAGCAGTTTCATAGACATCGTATGCTGTAATAATGACAGTTTTGTTATATTTGCTCTTATCAATCTTCTGCATACTATGGATCTTCTGGGGAATATATTCATATGGAAAATGGTACAAAGCCAAGTTATATCAACTTTTGGGAAAAACTGTTATGGGTTATAGTTTCTTCCTTCTCAGAACACTAGGCTTCCTATGGGCCAGTTTATAAACATTTATGATGTTCCTATTGCAAATGAATGAAAGGAGCAAGAGATTTAAAAAAAATGCACAAACTTTTCCCATAAATTATTTCTCCAATTGTGAATACTGCAATGGGTCTTTTACTTCCCTTATTCTCACCTCTATCTTCAATTGAAGTGGATCTGTTCCTCAAAACCTTGGTTCACATCTTGGCACTGGTTCTTATTACCAATGTGACTGTAGGAGATTCAACTAAATTTTGGACCTCATTTGTAAAATGAGGGATTTGATTATGTTATTTCTTTTTTAAACAATATTATATTTTTCCCAATTATATGTAAAAACTATTTTAACACTCTTTAAAATTTGGAGTTCTGAATTCTCTCTCTCCTTCCTTGCCCTCCTGAAACAGTAAGCAACTTGATATGGGTTATATATTTGCAATCATGCCAAATATAGTTCTATATTTGGCTATATTATTTCTAGGAGACCTTCAGATTTACAACCATCTGAATCTTTGTTAGCAGTCTATATAGTTCATTGGCAACACCTTTCTTGCTCAAAGGACTAAAATTTCAGTGGGATGCAAAGGTCATTCATTGTAACAATGGGAAAGCCTGCCATTTGTATAGAAATATTATAACTATTAATATTAAAACTTTGCAGAATTCTGGGCTAAAAAACAATAATGTTTAATCAGGTGTGGACTGTTGGCTTATTATATTTTGCCAACAGCTTTGTTTTACTTGGACTGCATAGTCCTAAAACAAGGCAAAAACATTTTATCTTTGATCCCTGCCATCCATTCTCTCTCCTTCTGCCAACATCCTTAGCTTCCCTCCTGTGATTATTATGGAATATTAAAGCCAAAAAAATATTGCTGAAGATGCTGTCTGAAATGGAGCAATCAGTATATCTTAAGAATTGACTTGCTTGAGGACTAAGTGAATGGCAGGTATTAGACTTTAGAGGTCTCAAATTATGTACATTGTAAGATGTTATACAAATGTCAACTATTATTTTTACCTTTCCTGCACCTACACTTAAGGCTTAATTATAATGAGAAAGTAACTCTTGGTTCTCAAAGTTTATGCCAGTGGAATATAAACTTTATTAGGACCTCCCATTCAGAAATTGTGTCATTATGGCCTTACATATGATAGTGTGCCATCTCTCCAAAGATCAAATTAGGTGATATCAAGATCATTACCTGAATTTTGGTTGAAAGGGGATATATTTATTATTATTAGACAATCTACTAAAAAAAACTACATATTAAGTCATGGAAGGATTGTGATTTAGAAGAGAAAGGAATTGCCCATGTAGATAAAACTAGAGATCCTTGATAAATTGAGTAATTACAGTTGTTATTATAACAATTGCTAATATTACTATAATAACATAGTGTTACAATAAAAAAAAACAAACTTGTTTTCCTTCTGGGAGCAATATAGTGGCTCCTTGGTACACATGATTTCCTTTTCTGAGGCTTTAGATCCACCCAGACACAACAACAGAATTGGTTTGATCATGATTAAAAATTCAAGAACTGGAGCAGTAACAAGAGCATTTGATGAGACTATGGAAGTGACCAGAGAGAAAAGCAGGAAGTGAAGCATGTTTAGTCCTTCCTCATTCAGTGGTCCCAGAGAAGCTTTCAACAATCAGGATAGTAGGTAGTGACAAAAATATAATACATTCATATTTTTATTTCAAGTTTAAGGAGCATTCTCTTCCCAACCAGAAAATGGAATGGAAAATCAAATTATTTTAATATTTTATAGAAGAGAAAACTGTTTCAAAAAGTTTAAGTGACTGTCCTAGTATCAGATAACTTATTGTACCAGTCATCTGATTCTAAGACCACTATCTAGTATACCATTTATTTTTGTCAAGTTGATTACTTTTTTATAAATAATATTTTATTTTTCTTAATTACATGTAAAAATAATTTTTAACATTCATTTTTTATAAAATCTTGAGTTCCAAATTTTTCTCCCTCTCTCCCTGTCCTCCCCCCTCCCCAAGAAGGCATGCGATCTGCTACAGGTTATAAATGTGCGATCATGTTAAACATATTTCCATATTAGGTTGACTACTTTTTAAATGGCTCCTTTTAGTGGAACAGATTAAGACTAAAATTAATAAGTATATACCTAAAACTGTCAAGTCAATCTCTGTCTCTCAATGTGTGTTAACAATTGGAAGCTAAAGGATATATGTATAGAAATCACTGAGTGGGAACTTTCTAGTTGACAACAATGTGGGAGATACTAGACAGACAGATAGATGTCCAGGATATATTGCTATTTCCATCCTAAGAAGATATGGGAGTGAGGGTGAGGGCATACCATAATGAATTAGCTGCCAAAAGAAATAGTAGATCAACAAAAACATAGTTCACTGGGTCCATGAAAATTCACTAAAGGCTTTTGAGTGGTGCTGAGCCAGTGTTTGTGATGGAAATGCTAGATCTGTATTTTAGCCATAATGCAAGGACCAAATAGGTCAATTGGTCCTAAGTATTTATGGTCACTATGAGTAAAACCTCTCATAAGGGAAGCAGAACTCATCAGGAATATTTTGCCAATATTTTAAAAAAACAATTTGCTTATTAGTTCTTTCCTTGTTGTTTAAGTTCCTTGGCCCTCAGTGTCTTCATCTATCAAATATGGATATTGGACTGGACCTTTAAGATCTCTTCTACTTCTATATCTATAAGCTCTAATATTTGTTTTCTCTATTTTTACGAGGTTCATCATTTATCCATTATCTGGAATTTCTGGATTTGAGAAAGATGTCAACATTATTATGATTGTGCCATTTAACAAATAATTATCTCAATATTTTTGTAATTTTCTTGTGGATAATCATATTGATTCTGAATAAAAAGATTCTGTGACATATTATTTTATTGCAGATTGCTTCCCTCATTCTTTAAACACACACATACACACACACCACATACACAAAAACAACTCCCCAAGTTGAGCCTTACCCCAATAAAATTTCATGTGTCAACACATCCTTTTCATGGACCACACCTAACTAGATATTTAAAAAAAATAAATCCTCCGAAGATGATCTTTTCATTTGGACAAGTGGGAGAACTGGTTTCAGCAAAGATAAGGAGCAATTGAAATCTTCCCTCAACATTCAAAGTGACTTTGAAGAACTGCTAAACTATAGACTGAAAGTGTTGGGAGCAGTTTCAGAGAGGATCTACTTCAATCTTTATTTGTTCAAAGGTTCCCTCTACCACATCTCCAACAAGAAGACTTTCAGATTTTACTTGTAAATCACTAGTGAGGGTGAAACCTCTACGTCCCAAACAAGTCCATCCCACTTTTGCACTGTTCCAGTGGTTAGGAAGTTTTGTCTTGTTTTCCCTTATATTTAAACTATCTGGTTAGCATTTCTTTTTACACGACTTGTTTGTAATGTCTTTTGGGATTTATATCTAGGGCCATAATAATGATGAAGTAGAATGATAACCATGGACATGAAGCCCTAATAAATATAAATATGGCATGTTCTAAGAAAAATTCTCTGCCAAATTAAAAGAATTTGGAAGACTTTTCATTAAATCACCTTCACAGTGTTTGAAGACTTTATTGTTGCAGGGGTGCTAGTTAATATGACAATCTCAGTGGTTATATTTTGCCTTTTAGTTTTGTATTTTTGTGGTTCTTTCTAATTCATCACCATTAGCTCTAATATTTAAAATTATTTTTAAAAACCCTCTCATGGAGGTTTTTTTGGGGAATATGTTGATGTTCATAACTCTTTGAGGTAAGTAGAAGTCAGTCTCAGTATGATTTAGAGATGAAAATTATTTACCTTATTAGTATGCACTATATGATCCATTAAAACATCTATTTTTAAATTTATCTGTATAGAAATAGTGAGCCAGAAAGGGAATAACTCTCTTGAACACCATATGGTTATCCATTAATTGCAATAAAACAGCTAAAGGTGGGTATCATGTAGACAAAGATTTCTTCTACTGGAGTTAATTTTGTCCTAAAATTCCCACTCTCTGTTTATATCACTCTCCTTACCCCCAGTGAGTTCTATAGTATGGCATATCTCATTGAGAATATTCTATAGCAAATAAATCATAGGTCAGGACTGGAGGACCACATGAATAAAATACCAATACCTGCACGCATACATACAGATTCATTCAAAAAAATTCTGTTTAAGGAGACATTTATGATAAAAGATAACAAGAGTCAGAATGAAGTGGAATTTGTAATGGTTTTTTGGCATGTTGATCGTTCATCTGTGTATACCCATCTCATTCTGTGCATGAATATTATACTGCTTCTTTATTATTACTGTCATGGTGGACCATCTATGTGTATCTCCTTTATGAGGCTATAGCTAACATTCAGTAGTTGGCAGCTTAGCGAAATGGAAAGAACAGTAGACTGAGTGGGAACCAAGGGCTTCCTGGTTGAATTGAAACAGAACTTTTGTATTTGGAATTAGAAAACCTGATCATAAGATCATAAATGAAGAATTGGAATGGAAATTATGGGCTGTCTAATTCAACCTCCTGATTTTACATATCAGAAAACTGAAGCCCCAAAATATTAAGTGACTTCCACAAGATCAAAAAAATAATAAATAGAAGAACCAAGATCTGAACTCAGGCCCCATTAATCAAAGTTCAGCTTTCTTTCCACTTTAAATACCCTAATTGTTCCTTGAATGACCTTGGGTATCTTACCTCTCTGTTTCTCATTTTTGTCATGCTTATTACCATGAGATTAAACTAAATTATTTCTAATGTTTTTTTCTAGTGATAATTATGATAAATAAAAGAGATTCCTATTTGAGTCTCAGAGTAACCACTTACTGATAGCATGAAGAAGACACTTAATATGCCTGAGCTTTATTTCTACATCTGTAAAATAGGGTTAATTACTTAGCAACCATATCATTGCCAGTCAACCCAAATTCCTAAAGCATTCACTATGTCCCAGGGACTGAGCTAAGAATTAAAGATACAAAGGGAAAAAAAAAACATAATCTCTCCCTTCCATGTGCTTACATTCTAATGGAAGAGACAACATGTAAAAAATGTGTATCCATCATGTATACAATTAAAATCAAAGGTATTCTCAGAAGAAAGGCATCAACAGTGGAGTGGATGAGGAAAGGCTTATTGCAGAAGACGCAGTTTGAAATGAATCTTCAAGGAAAACAGAGAAGTGAACAGGTAGAAATGAAGATGGGGCAAAAGCTGGTGAAAAGGCCCAGAGTTGAGAGATGTCATATCACATGTAAAGAACAAAAAAGATAGGGTTGTTGTATCACAGAGTACATGGACAGGAAGGAAATGAAATCATAGATGTTCTTTCTCTAGTGCCTTCTAATTCTAAAGCTTTTGACCTAAAGGCTGAAGGCATGCCAAGTATTTTGTAAATCTAATAAAATTGTATATAAAATTATTTTTACTATTAGGGATCACATCTTCTAAATCATCTCTGGGATTATGAATGAATTACGCACAGAGTTAGAAAATTGTTTTTCTTTGATAAATTATAATTGGCACAAGACTGTGGTCAAAATCTCTTGTTTGTTGCTTGATTTATTTACTGAGATCATTATCATTTGAATAAAAGTTGTACTCAAAACAGCTTTAAAGGAACCCTTTATGAGATATGGAAGTGTTTTCTTCTCATTCAAAATAGGGCTATCTTTAAATACAGTTCTAGAAATGGAAAAGAGTGGAGGGGAGAGGAAAAGGAGAAGAAAAGGAGAGGAGATGAAGAGGAGGGGAGAGAAAGAGGTGAGGAAAAAGAAGAAAGGAGAGGAATAGAAGAGAGGAGAAGAGGGGAGAAGAGAGGAGAAAAGAGGAGAAGAGAGGAAAGGAAGAAAGATGACATTTTAACTGAGGATGTTGATCTTTAAATGATCAAAGATTTTCAAAGTATCCTCAGAGAACTTCATCTTTGTTTTTCATTGTTGATTGGTATTAGTTACTATCTGGTTAGGAGAAAAAGTACCATGTATGTTCAACTGACTGTATACCTCTATCCTGAACACACATAAATTAATTTACTACCAGAAAAGAAAATAACTTTCAATTGAACAATTTTGTCTAAGCACTGTTAAAGAAAACTATTGAAACAAAGGTAATGGAAGGAAATGAGCTGTATATGCATTTGTTCATTTGTTTGTTCATAAGCAGAGAAAAAGTCAAAAGACATTTAGTAATGAATGTTTTTCCATAAGAAATAGTCATTTATTTGTACACTCTCTTTGCAAGGTAGGAAATGAAACTTACTTTTTCCCATAGCTGCTTGCACATATGTGTGTGTATGTATTTGCTTTTGATTGTTGATACCACTTTGAAAATCCATAGAACAAAAAAAAATTTTGAGAATATAAAGGGACCCTAGAGGCAATCTATATTATCATATCACTCTCAGAACACAGAGACTGGTTTATTGAAGATTCGCAGTAAAAGCTTGTTGATTTATTCTATGGCTGAGAAAACTGAGATACAGAGAGACCAGGTAATTTGTCCAGGTCATGAAGCCAGTGAGTGCCACAAATCTATTCAACTTCTAGTCCAATGGTCTTTCCAATCCATCACCATTTTGAGGACAGGATATCATATTGATTAAAGGAGAATGAAACATTGATTAAAACATTGATATGAAATTTATTATAGTTTTCTTGTATAACAAGTCACCCATATTGAATGTTGTTATTATTAACTTGAAAGTTCTCATTTTTTTTTAAATTGAATCCCCACTTGGCTAGAAGAACTCGAAAAATTTGGAAAACTAGATTTGTTAATTGTATTTCTTTAGCTAAATAAGATGGCCTTCAGAAACTGGTTGAAGCCTCTTCATTTTTTTCCGTTTGCTTTTTCTATGTCTCCTTCCCCTAAAAAGAAAACACAAACACACACAAAAAAAGGCCACATACAGATACAAAACATATTCAAATAAAGACCTGCTTATCAGTGGCAGATGATTCCCTGCATTTTGCTAACAGTGTCTAGAGAAGCAATGGTGGAATTTTTCCTATCCATTCCTTGATTTTGGGTGGGGTAACAAAATCAAGGAATAGAGAGGAAAAATTCCACCACTGATTCTGTAGACACTTAACAAAATGCAAGGAATTATCTGCCAGTGATAAACAGGTTTTTACATGAATATGTTTAGGGTGAAAAAGAACAACCTCCACATTTGAACACATCTTCACATCTAACAGTTGAGACAGATTCCACTTCATGATTCTCCTAGAGTCCAGAATATAGAGATTTTTAGTTATCTGTCTCTAGTGTTTTTAGGAAATCTGTAAATAACACATACACACATGTACATATTCATTTAAAGCCTTTTCTGACTATGCATACTTCAGTAATTTTATCCTGGAGATATAATAATAACTGAATTTTGTCTCAATTATGTCAATATGGCAACAACTAATGAATATTAGACATCTGTTGTAGTTCAAGTTTTAACTGCCTCAGTAGTAGGATCAAAAATCTCACCAGATTCTCTGTAAGTGGACAAATAGTCTTCTTTTCTATCAAATTGCTCCCTGAAGAATTGACTGTCCAATATAGAAAATATCATAGAAAAATGGCTGGTACTTTCAAATGATCGATATAAGGGAGGTGGGAGGGAATGAAAGTCACTAGTAGCAATTTTTATCTTTTCTTTATCCCATTGCTCAGGTATCTTTTAATTAAAAAAACATTTTAAAAATATTTTTATTGATTTGTTTTGTTTTTATATCATAGTCATTGTAGACAAGTCCATCCTCTATACACTCCAGATTTAAACCCTCCTATTAACAAAATGATGACTTCTAACAATGTCTGTAACTTTCTGTCCCTAGTGCCCTTGCCTAGAGGAAAAAACACAGTCATGGGGTCCTAAATCTAGAGCCAGAAGGGACCTTACAAACAACCAAATCCAACACCCTCATTCTTTCATATGAGGAAACTGAGGCCCAGAAAATTTAAGTGACTTCTCAAAGATCTTTGAGATAGTAAGAGTCAGAGGTAGCATTTGAATCCAGATAATCTGACACCACCGTTAGTAATATTTTCTATGGTAGCATATTCCCCACAGTTTTGTTTTAATATCTATTCTCTTGGACAACTGCTTAATTTTTAGACCATAGATTAGAATACTGAATATTTATTTGAATGTCACTATTTCAGAATCTTGAGGAAATTATCTTAAATTTATTATTGTATTTTCAACAAGTAAATATATAGCAAAGCAAATTAATACTGTAAAACATCATCAATCCACCCTAAGTAGGAAGCAACATCTATTGGAATTAGCAGGGTTGTATATGAATTAGAGAATATTAAAAAAACTATCCAGTTTTATTCCTTTTGAACAAATGTATTAAGTGGGATTGCTAACAAAATGTTATCTTATAGAAGTCCCTTGGCAAATTACTTTAGTACTTTGATAAGAATACTACCCACTTTATTTATCAATTGGAAGTAAATGGGTGTTTCTAAGTATTTGACTGGGATAACATATTGATCTTTCAGTAGATTAAACAGTCCATATCTTATCTTGTTTACATGGTTAAATTGCTTAGAAATCTTTATATAATTCAGAAATCTTCAAAATGAAAATGATAAAAAATATTAGAATATAATATAGAAATAATAAAATGTAGAATACTATGTTATATATATTCTATAAATATATATGTACATATAATATAGAAATATGGAGTATTATAGAAATAATAGAAATCTCTTCATAATTCAAAGGTGAACTTTAAGTCAAGAAGTCTATCTTCACTAAGAATGACTGAGTGACAGCTCAAAAATATTTCAAATTTGAGCTCATAATATTATCCCCTGAGGATTTCCTGGTAGCTGACTTATTTGGCCAGTATTAATCTACAATTATCTGTGATCAAATTCAAGCGTGATTTAGTCACTTTTTTTCTTTGTAAAATACATAACTCCTTAAAAAGCTTGACGCTAATATTTTATTGTTTAATATGGTGTTTTTAAAGTACAATATTTACTCTGCATCCCTTAGATTCAGATGTAGAGAATGGTGCAAATCCTCAATGGGAATAATTTCTATGTAGTTGTAAGGGATAATACATCTAGAGTCAGGAGACCTGGATTAATGTCCTGCCTCAGGTATGTCCAAGCAGATATGTCAGCACTTATGTTTCTTAACCTCTCAAAGTGGTAGTTTCTTTTGTGAAATGGCCTTATCTCAAAGGATTTTTGTGAAGGTAGTGCTTTGTTTGCATTAAAGTGCTACATAAAAAAAATGACTGAGTGAAATAGGAATTAATGATTTTTACTTTAGTGTTGACAAGGAAAATATTTAATAAGAGCCAATTACTACTTTAAAGCTTTGTTTTAGTTCAGACAATTTAATTGAAATAGTAGTTCTTTAATACTTGTTACGGTAGTTGTATTATATTATGATACCCTCTAATACCTTGCCATCTGTTCTACTAACATTTGCACTTGAAGGAAAAAAGAAAACTGAATCTTAAGATAATTTTTGTCAATAAGCTATGCACAAGTCATATTAAGTTTTTCAAAATTAGAGCAATACAGAGAAGTTGGTTATAAGAAGAAATGAACAGAAGTGTTGTTTGACTAAATAGATCTAAGTAACCTGATGTTTTGACATCTGTATTATGATGTCCAGATTTTTTTCCCTTATTCTTCTAGTCAGCATTTCTTCTTTTTAAATTTTCTTATTAATTTATTTTAATTTATCAATAATCACTTCCATAAGCTTATGAGTTTTAAATTTTCTCCCCCTCCCTCCAAATTTCCCTCCCCAACACAGCACACAATCTGATATAGGCTATACACATACATTCCTATTAAACATATTTTCACATTAGTGATGTTGTAAGTAAGAAGTAGAACCAATAGGAGGAACCAGCAGAAAGAGAATATAAAACACAACAGAATAAAAAAAATAGCAAACAGTATGCTTTGATCTGCATTCAAACTCCATAGTTCTTTCTTTGGATGTGTATAGCTTTTTCCATCATGAGGCATTTGGAGATGTCTTAGATCTTGGTATTGCTGAGAAGGGTTAAGTCTATCAATATTAGTCAACCCACAATGTAGCTGTTACTATGTACAGTGTTCTCCTGGCTCTGCTCATCTAGTCAGCATTTCTTAAACTGTGGGTTGAGACCCCATATGGGGTCATGAAAAAACTGGCAACAGTAAAAGATTTCTGAACATGCAAAGACCAAAAATTAATTAAAAATCAAACACATAATGAATCCAAGGTGATTCTGGCAGTGCTTGACCATGTTGCATCGCACAGCTTCACTGAATCTTGGGTCTGAACACAAAGCATGTGCACTCATACCAATCAAACTACCAAAAGAATTATTTTATAGAACTAGAAAAAAAATTATAACTAGATTCATTTGGAATAACGAAAGGTCCAGAAAATCAAGGGAACTACTGAAAAGAAATGCAGGGGAAGGTGGCTTGGCTGTTCCAGATCTTAAATTGTATTATAAAGCAGCAATCATCAAAACTACTTGGTACTGGCTAAGAAGGAGTGGTGGATCAATGGAATGGTTAGGTATGCAAAAATCAATATTCAATGACTATAGTAATCTACTATTTGATAAACCTAAAGACCCAAGCTTCTGGGATAAGAACTCACTATTTGACAAAAACTGCTGGGAAAATTGGAAAAGATTATGGCAGAAACTAGGCATAGACTGAAATCTCACACCATATACTGAAATAAAATCAAAATGGGTTCATGATTTAGATATAAAGGCTGATACTATAAGCAAACTGGCAGAGCAAGGAGTAGTTTACCTATCAGATCTATGGAGAGCAAATGAATTCATGAACAAACAGGAGATAGAGAACATTAAGAAATGCAAAATGGATAATTTTGATTACATTAAATTGAAAAATTTTACACAAACAAAGCCAATGCAACCAAGATTAGAAGGAAAGCAGAAAATTGGGAAAGAATTTTTACAACCAGTGTCTCTGATAAAGGCTTCATTTCTAAAATATATTGAGAATTAAGTCAAATTTATAAGAATACAAGTCATTCCCCAATTGATAAATGGTCAAAAGATATGAACAGGCAGTTCTCAGATGAAGAAATTAAAGCCATCTATAGTCATACAAAAAATGCTCTAAATCACTATTGATTAGAGAAATGGAAATCAAAATGACTCTGAGGTACCACATCACACCTATCAGATTGGCCAACATGACAAAACAGGAAAATGATAAATATTGGAGAAGATGAGGGAAAATTGGAACACTAATTCATTGTTGATGGAGTTGTGAAATGATCCAACCATTTTGGAGAGCAATACCCTTTGACCAAAGCAATAGCACTTCTAGGGCTATATCCCAAAAATATCATACAAATCAGAAAAGGACTTACATGTACAAAATATTTATAGCAGCTCTTTTTGTGGTGGCAAAGAATTGGAAATTGAGGGAATGCCCATCAACTGGAGAATGACTGAACAAGTTGTGGTATGTGAATGTAATGGAATACTATTGTGCTATAAGAAATGATGAGCAGGCGGACTTCAGAAAAATGTGGAAAGACTTGTATGGACTGATACTGAGTGAAGTGAGCAGAACTAGGAGAACATTATACACACTAACAGCCATGTTGTGGATGACTAATATTGATAGACTTACCCCTTCTCAGCAATATAATGATCTAAGATATCTCCAAAGGTGTCATGATGGAAAATGCTATCCACATCCAAATAAAGAACTATGGAGTTTGAATGCAGATCAAAGCATACTGTTTGCTATTTTGTTTCTTCTGTTGTGTTTTGTTTCCTCTTTCTGATGGTTCCTCCTATTGGTTCTAATTCTTACTTACAACATCACTAACGTGAAAATATATTTAATAGTAATGTACATTCCAACTTGGGGAGGGAGCAGGGGACAGAGGGGGAGAAAAATTTAAGACTCAAAAGCTTATGGAAGTGATTGTTAATAAATAAAAATAAATTAATAAAAAAGCATGCATACTTTTCACTGCTCATGTTGTCACTCCATGCAATGCTGCTGAAATGTGAAAAGAGGTCATGAATGAAAAGAGTGTAAGAAACCTTGTTCTAGATTACCTATATTCCTTACGTGGTCTTATGTATTCTTTCTTCAAGTTCATTGACTTTGGTTAATGTGGAAATATATATTTTAATATTATTTAATTCCATTTTCTTCTGCCAGATTTTCATCCAACTCAGTATTTTTGCATTCTGAGTATTGCTGATAATTTAATGGTTAGGATCCAATACTTTCTGGGCTATGGTTCAGTCAGGTAAGGTCTTTTAGGTAACAAAGTACCCTAGTGGAAAGAGTGCTGAGATTTTAGTTCAAATCCTGTCATGATACTAACTAGCTATGAAATCCTGATTAAGTCACTTAATCTCTCTCAGCCTCATCATCTGTAAAATGGGGATAATAATAACATTGATATCACAGGGTTGTCCTGAGAATGAAGTGATATAATGTTTGTAAAACACCACACTGTCTGACACATAGTAGGGACTTAATGAATGCTTGTTTCTTTCCTTTCTTCTCTGTAAAACCAGAATAATTATAACTTGGTCAATCCTCTAATTTAAATTTGCAGATATAATTCTTTATCCAAGTGGACAAAATAGATGGCATTTAAAATGGAGAACAATCAGATTTCATTGGCAGGTTGATTACACAGTGACAATTCATTGGTGGAATGCTATGATTTTTCCAAAGGTTGAATGGTAGAGGCAGGAAGCTCTTTTAAACTAGTATCATTTATGAAGAGCTGCCTCTTGTCTATGGCATTGTCCCAGCTCTCTTGGAAATGGCTCAGGGACTGAAAAATTGTCAACGTGTTGCTTAATTACCTGCACCTGTCTACACAAGAACATCTTATGTGGCAATTATGGATCTGGTGCAAGCCATCAGACATGGGGCTTTATTGTTCCTCCATTTCCCCTCATCTCCCAATTAATTCCCAAGACTGCCTTTTGGCTTGTGATCACCCCCAATCAAAGCAAAATAAATTGACTTAAATCAAAAAGAGTAAAAATGGTGGGAAAGATAATCCCCCCTAACTTTTGGCAAACATAGGCCTAGATTTGGAGCAACACACATGAAAATGAAAAGAATGAGTGGTACTGCTTAAATGGATTAACTTGAAGATATAATCCTTAAAGGAATTTACAGATTCTAGAAAACTTACTCTTTTCTTTTATTCTAACTGTTCATTCAGTGGGAGGTAAGTGGGAGTGAGGAAAAAATCAAGGAATGACAATCTGAAAGGTCATTCAAATGGTACATTTTACAATGCAACTAAAGCCATGTTTAAATTCATGGTAGAGTAGGTGCTTTGGACTCTCCTGGGGTGTTTTGCAAAGGAGAGGAAAGGATGGATTCAAGTAAGTGTTGAAGCCTCTGCTTCATAGCTTGCTTACACTGCTCCATCTGCCCCCATAGAGACATCCTGTCTCCCACTGTGTGCAGCTGAGTCTCAAGCACTCCTGGTTGCATCATGATGGAGGCAAAAGGCATTTCCTCTGGTTGTTAATGGAACTCATATCCTGAAACACTCTAAGCAATCTTCACAACCCTCTTTCTTCCTCTCCACCCCTACATTTTCTGGGGCTCTGTGGATAAGGGATAGATTTATTTCCCTCTTCTCCACTGCTGAGTGTCTGGGTTCCAGGAACTTTCATGTCTAACAATATACAAATTTCATGGATTTTCATTTTTGGGATGAAGGTTCTTTAAAAATCTTATTTATCAGATGTAAATGCCAGATGAGTTATAATCATTCTTATCACCAGAAAAGGGTTATCATGAATCCAGAAAAAGATGAAGACTGATGAATATGGATACTTAAAAACACATTTGAAAGGGGATAGCATCTGCAAATTAGTTGGTGAAATGGATTTGGAACATCTCCTTTGATCAGGAAGTAGGTGGACCATTAAATATCTGATGCAAGATTCTGGCTCCCACATAACCACATTTTGGGATTTAGCTCCTCTTATACCAGAAAACACTACTAGAAAAAGGAAGGTGACTGAAAGGACATGGCACAGTACAAACTATGGTTTGGCAACTCCTTAGTTGCTGCAGTCCTGCTTCTGTAATATGAAAATGTGTAAATATTATGTTGCAATGCTACAAAATAATGTGAAAAACAATTTACAATTTATCTACTTTACTGCCTATAAGGCAGGTCAATTAACCTCCCTGAGCCTCAATTTCCTCATCAGTAAAAAGATGACTTTTTTGTGGTCCTCCTAATTGTAGATCTAAGACCTTCTATTTCTATTTAAGAAATCAGTCTAGTTTTAATCAAATTCAAGAAATGTTTATCAAACACCTAGGTTTAAGATATTGTGCTTAGTACCAGGAAAGGAATATAGATGGGGAACAAAATACAGGGTCTCTGCCCTCAAAGGGTTCATCATTCAGGGCAAAGGTAAGGGGAAAAGGCCAGATTGGAGAAGGGAATTTTTAAAGGGAAAAATGAAGAATTCAGTTTTGGACATTTAAGTTGGAGATGTTAGTTAAATATTAAGGTTGACATATTTGACATGCAGATGGAGAGGCATGTCTAGATAAAAAGGAAGAGGTCAAGACCATAGATACAGATTTTGGGTTCCTTGGCTTAGAGCTGATAGTTGGAGTCTATTCAAGAGAGCAGATATAGCAGAAAGATTAAAAGCAATAGGCAAGGAAAAAAAAACTTGGGGATCTCTTACATTTATACAGAGCAGTAGGAACAGCAGGAACAGCAGAAGTCATAGAAAGAGATGAAGAAGGAGTAATTATAAAAAGATCCATGTGAACTCAGTGTCATGAAGCTTAAAGAGGGGAGACTATTAAGAAAGAAGGGCTGGTCATCAGTGCTAAAAGTCTCAGAGGATTGTAAGAGGATGAGAACTGAGAAAGGGTCTTCGAATTTATCAATAAAGGAGCTATAGAGAGACCAATCTACTTTGTACGTGCTGCTCTTCCTGGTTTCAACTCCAAGGAACAAGATGTTCCTCCCAGGTTAAGCTCAGCACCTTTCATCTCATCACCATGCTGCTAACTCAATCTTTGACTAATAGCATCACTTCCAGCCACTTCTCTTTTCTGATTGGAGGGCTGGAGGGTGGAGTACCAAATTCTTGAGTTTACTCCTCTCTGCAGCTGCTGCTGTGGTTGCTTTCAACTCCACAGAACAAAATACCTCCTAGTGACCCTCTCTCAGCCCAATTTTCTGTCTCCTTTTATATATTGTCCTCCCCCTCACCATTAGATCGTAAGCTCCTTGAAGGCAGGGAATATCTTTCTTTCTATTAGTTGCATTCCAGAACTTAGATCAGTGCCTTGTATATGGTAGATGCTTAATAAATGTTTATTGGATGTATTATTGGACCTCTGAAGGAACAAATTCAGTTCAAGTTATAGTGGCACAAGTCAGATTGCAAATAGATGAGGAAGTGAAAGCAGCAAGTATAGGACAATCTTTCTACAAGTTGGGCAGTTAAGGGAAAGAGACACATTGAGATTCTGAGGGGGTAGCTAAGAGTGGAGAGAAGGTATGCAGGGAGAGGTGGTGGAGGGGAGAAGGGATAGAAGAGCAGAAAGGACAAAGAAGATAGAGGAGGGGAGGAGAGAAGAGGGAGGAGACATCTCAGGCAGAAAGGTTGATCTTGGCAAGAGGAAGATTATATTTTCTCCTTCTCTTAGTAGCTTGTAAATTCTTGGGGAGCGGGGGTCCTGACACATACAAATACTCATATTGGCAAGAACATTTGAGGGTTTCAGTAATTTTTTTCTAAATTATGATGATAATGCATCATAGAATTTTCAAGTACAAGTGGCCACCACCTTCAACTTCCTCATTTAAGTGATAAGTGGCTAAAAACTATTATAATATAATATAGGTCACACAGTTAATAGCAGTTAGGACTTAGATGTTCTAACTTTTAATCCAGTGTCCCTTTGAATAGATGATGATGATAATGATGAGGATAATGTTGAGGGTGGTGGTGGTTATGATGATAATGATGATCATAATTTATTTATAAAGTGAATAAAATAAAACTAAACATTATTATGCTACAAGTATAAAATAATTTCACATGCATATACCATATTATTACCACTAGTATGGCAAAAACTGACAGTGTGTAATTCAGAGAGGACAAGATTGTAAATAAAGGGAATTACTATTGATTCTATTAGTAACAACTCTGCTACTAAATTAGCTGTGTGTATTTGTTTAAGCTATGTATTTTGGACCACTTTCCTAATTGGTTTCTTTGTTTTTACAGTGAGATGATCTTTTCCCTCCCTGCCCCCCCAAAAGATCCTATTTTAACTCCTATGATTCAATATTCAAAGGAAATGTGTTTAGGAATCTTTAGCTTTTCTGGAAATATTCAGAAATAAGATTTCTTATATTACTTTATGATGATTATTTTTATTCCAGTATTTCAGGCTGTGTTATATTATTTTTTATCATAGGTAACCTTCTGGATGCCTTTCAAGTATTAATCTTCATCTAATCCCATCATTCACAGGGCTGTAATGATATGGCAGCCAGTTTGTTACATGCCACCTTCTTTTAAAGTAGCAAAAGAAATAGATGCATTATTGAGCTTATGGATGTTAGTCATGACCAACCCAACATTTCATTATCTTTAAAAGATATGGTTTCAAATCACCGTATGGAGAAAAGGAGAATTTTGACTATTTAAAAGGAATATTTCTGAAGAAATATTGCATTGCAAATGCAAACAGATTGAGAAAGCAGAGGTTGCTCAGTATGTTTGGATAATATTAGATTACATCTCAGCATTCAGGGTAATAAGATTCAAGTTTCTTGGAAGAAAATGAAAGATTATACACCATTTTGTCTGTTTATTATTTTTTTAAAATATTGATGATTTACATGCCACTTTTAAGTATGAAAGAATGGAAATAATTTCAAAACATGGAAGACTGTGGGATACTGAAACCTTGACATGAAAACAGTGTAAAGACAGACTTTTACTCTACAGGATAAAACTGCATCCAGAAATTGAGAAGAAATTAATATTTACCTTGTCTGTGTTGGACTGGTTGTAGTACAATGATAACCGTTTCTTTTAAAAATTTTATTTCAGTCATGGATTGTCTCAGGAGATTATCAAATAGAGGCTGGATGACATCTTTCTTGTTTTATTTTGATTTTTTGTTTTGTTTTTGTAGAAGGGAGATTGTTCAGTACTAGATGACATCTGGGGTTTCTTATAATTCTGAAATGCTGTGATTATGTAAATACCATTGAGAGTACTATTAGATCAAAAGACTATAGCTCATTGACACATGAGTGGGTAAGTGTCCCTAAGAATGTCAAGTTAATATTTCAGGTAGAGATCTTGTAAAACTAAAAAATTCAAAAGCAATCTAGCCACCATAGAGGTAAATGAATGCCATTTCTCAACCTCAAAATATTCTAGCTTACAAGCATTAAACAGAAATAGTAGTTTTACAATAAAAAAAAATTGGATTCTGGGGATGATAGTTGGGTGGTTAGGGGAAGGAACAGATTCCTCAATGGAACAGATTCCTCAATGGAACAGAAGGAAAACCTTGGAATTATTAATCAATAAAATATGTCCAGCTTTAACCTGAAAAAGAGAGTGATGGAAGGGGAAAAACTGCCTAAGTGTAACTACTATTAGCTATAATAGAGTTTAACAACAATGAAGCATTAGATAGGCTGAGACATTCATAGAAGAGTCTAAAGGAGGAACAAGAAATAAAATCTGTCACTTAGGATATTTGTACAGAAATGCACAAAGTATTGTTAGCATACTTAACATGAAATTGGTGAACTAGATATACTAAAGTAATGAGACAATTCTGAGTTACAGGTGTCACTGACATTTATTGAGAAGTGAAATATGACTTTGAATGAGTATGCATAATTCAAAAGAATGCAAATAAATAACTAGAACTAGAGGAGAGAATCACAGAGAAAATCATGTAGGTACAGATTAATGAAAGTGGAAACAGAAGTGAAATGATATTGATTTAGGAAAAAAAAAGGATGAGTTTGGTAACCAGACCATACACTTGGCAAAGAGATATGTTATAGCAGTGATTGGAAACTTCAGTTATCTGAATGTTTTCAGGAATTCTCTTTCTCTTTGCCAGGATGTTCAAATTAATAATAAAGTCTTTCAAAAATGGATAAGGTTGTAAAGAGAACTGTTATTTAGCACTTGATTTTCACCAATGAGAAGGAGCTGGTTGCTCAAGTACAAGCAATGTTAACCTTGGGGGAAGACAGGAATTGAAAGCAGGCAAACTAAGAGTAAGATGGCCAAACACCCTAAATTTTTGAATAATAGTTGCCCAAGGATTCCAAGAAAATATAGAATCTTATGGGCTTACTTTTTATAGGAGTCCTCCTAGTAAGAAGGAAAGACTCTAAGAAAAAAATCCTGAAGCCACAAAAAGAAATCATTCTGATGAGCAGCAAATTTAATTCAATTCACCAAGCATTTATTAAACACCTTTTTTGTTGTGGGAACTGTGTGCTATGCACTTAAAAAAATAATCAGAAAAGGTGAGGTAAAGGGGAGTTGCCTACTAAACAGAACAGTCTTGTTGTGTAAGAAAGTATCAACCAATTTATCATTTAAAAAGATATATACAGAAGAATGAAGCAAGAGCAGGTAATAACAAATGACCATAAAATCATTTAATCATAGTTTCATGAATGTTCAAACTTGGCATGAGCTGAGACTGGTGAGAAATTACAAGAATAGCAAATGGTGTCAATATATGTAGAACACCATTTGTGATTAGAAAGAATGATGATAATGGGTAACATAGAAAGAGAACTAAGCAACTCTTATTTTGCTGCTCTTTTTTTTAGCTAAGGAGAAAATGTATTAAAACAGAAAGTATTGGATAGAAAAGGCAAATGGGAGATAAATAGGGAGATCACAAAGGAGTGCTGAGTCACCCTAGATAAGTACAAATCCTGAGATCAGAATAACCATACTCTGGAATACTAAAAGAGGCAGATTTAGGCTCAATGAAAAGGAAAGACTTTCTACCTATCATTGTTGTTCTTCAATCATTTTCAGTTATGTCCTACTTTTCATGACCCTTTTGGGAGTTTTCTTGGCAATGATACTGGAGTGGTTTGGCATTTCCATCTCTAGATCATTTTACCAGTGAGGAAACAGATCCAAACAGGGTTAAATGACTTTCCCAGGGTCACACAATAAGCATTTGAGGATGGATTTGAACTCAGATCTTATTTATTCTGAGCCAAGTGCTCTATTTACTGTACCACCTAGAGCCAAGGCGACACAATAGACAGAGCTCTACCTATTGAACATCTCTACAAATGGAACAGAAAGTCTCTGGAACTGTTAGGCTCTCTTGCTCTGGAGGTCTTCAAGCAAAGACTGGATAGCCATCTGCCAGAGATGGGGCTGAGGCCATTCTTGTTTAGGTAGAGATTGGGCTTGATTGCCTTAAGATCCCTTCCTGCTCTGATATTCTGTGAGTCTAGAAAACCAAGAAAGACATTTTTTTCTTCCCTTAAGGAAAAAAAGAAAGTTCCGTGTGAATGTAAAATATTCTCATTTTCAATATATGTTGTCAATTTTATTTTACCTTATTAACATATACATTATTACTTTATCTTCAATACATTACCTACATTGACAATTATCACCTAAACAAAGAATGTATACTCTCACAAATATTAATATTATTAAGGTTGGAAAACAGAGTGAGGAGATAGTTTGTAAATAATTATGTTATGATTCTTCTGCCCTGCTAGAAGAGATTCGGAAAAAAATACTTCACTCCCACTCCCTTTCCTAGTTGGTTGTAGCTTAGCTGATATTGTTTTTTTTTTTTTTTTTGTGGGGGCAGGGAAGGAGAGAGCACTTTTTTTTCTTTTTTCTTTTCATATTTTTTAACATGTGTTTTTAAAACTTTGGGTTACAAATTTTCTCCCTTCCTCCCTCCCCACCCACCTTCATTGAAAAGGCAAGCAACTCGATACAGGTTATAGATGTGTAGTAATGCAAAACATTTCCATAGCATTCATGTAGTGAAAAAGTAAGTATATTTCCCTTCATCTTATCCTACCCCCCATTTATTCTATTCTCTCTTTTGAACCTGTCCCTTCTCAGAAGTGTTTGCTTCTGATTATCCCCTCCCCCAATCTGCCCTCCCTTCTATCATCCCCCGCTCTCTCATCTCCTTCCTTATTTTTTTATTTTCCAGATATCCACCCTTCATCTTCAACTCACCTTGTGCCCTCTATCTATCTATATATTCTATATCTTCATCTATATATATTCATACATATCTATCTATATATTCATACATATAATTTTTTCCCTCCCACTACCCTAATACTGACAAAGGACTAATGAGTTACAAATATCATCTTTCCATGCAGGAATGTAAACAGTTTAACCTTAATAAGTCTCTTATGATTTCTCTTTCCTGTTTACCTCTTCATGTTTCACTTGAGTCTTGTATTTAAAAGTCAAATTTTCTATTCAGCTCTGGTCTTTTCATCAAGAATGCTTGAAAGTCCCCCATTTCACTGAATGACCATTTTTTACCCTGAAGGATTATATTGCTGGGTAGGTGATTTTTGGTTGTAATCCTATCTCCTTTGCCCCCCCGGAATATTATATTCCATGCCCTGCGGTACCTTAATGTAGAAGCTGCTAAATCTTGTGTTATCCTGATTGTGTTTCCACAATACTTGAATTGTTTCTTTCTGGCTGCTTGCAATATTTTCTCCTTAACCTGGGAACTTAGCTGATATTGTTGAGAGATTTGGACAGCTATTGATTGAGATATGAAAGCAAGAATGAGAAAGTATGAATAATAGGAATCACTAGTTGTACCTGTAGAGTATATAAGTATTTATGGAAAGGAAGAGTCTCTAGGAGCAGAAACCTAGACTCCCTATGCCTGAGTGGCTTTGAGTGAAGCTCCTTGGGGCTGATTCTATGTTGTGAGTATAGAAAATGGATTCTAGGCCTATCAGTGTAAGAGAGTTAGAGGACCTGGGTTCTAGTACCAGTATCTGGGGAAGTAATTCTAAAAGCTACTATATTATGTCTCTGAGTTAACATTTCTGAACTTAATAGAAGAGAACATTCAGGTACAAAAGAGTGAATACAAAGCCAGTAAAATTGTTTGCTGTCTGATTATGAAAGTATCTGGATTTGTGACAGTTCTAGCTAAAACTCTAGCATGCAAAGCACTGCCTGGATGAAAATCATTATCAACATTGTCTCATTCATTTTTGTTAGACATTGTGGTAAATGTGAGACATTTAAATATTATGGATTTCATTTAGAGTGCATAGGACTATTGGGTATATTAAATATAAGTAACCATTATAGCTGAGAACTGAGTATTCACTGATGAAAATAATTGTCATAACAAATCATATTTATATTGTGCTTTATGGTAACAAAGAGCTTTACATATTTAGTACCATTTGTTCCTCAAAACAACCCTGTTTTGTAGAGGAAGTATTATCCCCATTTTGCTGATGAGGAAGTACTCTGAGAAGCTGTGATTTCCCTTTGGTCAGAGTACGTAAATTTGTGAACTAGAAATTGAACCAACATTCTTACATTAGAAAGCTATCATACAAAAGCACCTCATACATATCAGCAAATAATCAGATGCCAATGATGAACCTTAGCAAATATCCTCATTTGAGGCAAAAACAAACAAACAAACAAAAAACAATGCTAGTTGTGTCTTATCTAATGTTAGTATTACAGACCTGGGAGATACCTGAGAATGCAATGTCCTTGTAACCCATATCCCAGAGCCCCAATCTCTGGCCCTACATAAACTTAGTTCTATCTGTCTGGTGGCAGCCCCTCTTTCTATTAAAATTTTTCAACTCATTTTGCCCTCTGTCCCCAAATCCCTCTGTTGTTGGGGGGTAAAAGGGTCTCAGCTCCCAATTAAGCACCCAAGGTACCAAATACAAAACAATATTATTTATTTCACTACACTAAAAACTCCAAAATAAATATTGTACTCACTGGAAACATTATATCCATTTCTTTTCCCTCTGTATTAAGTTCAACCTTCCCTCTTACAGTTTGCCTTTCAATAAAGAGATTAGGTTTGCTAGAAGAGTTACTCCCTTTCTTATATAATATGCATGATCCAACTAACATGTGGTATTTGTAGAGGGTGAAATCCAGATATTTACTCCTTCATCCATTGGTTCAGTCTTTGCTGTTCCTCTAACTCTGGGGCCATGGAGACCTTGCCAAAAGGCTATGTGTGGCCAGGGAATTCTCACCACCTTTCTAGATATTTGGGTTTCCAAACTCTCCTGGAAATTGACAGTGCTGGAAAAATGACTCCTCTAACCAGCTGGCAGGGAATATGACCTCATCCTCTCTTGATGTCACCAAACTGATGGGCTTTGCCATTGTCTTTTAATATTGTTAATGATTCCTGGGAATAAACTGTGTGTATATATAGCTCTCTCCCTCCTTCACCAAGGAACTAGTATGATCTTTGTTCTAGTATGCTTCTCTCTCATGTG
This sequence comes from Vombatus ursinus, assembly GCF_900497805.2. Lineage (NCBI taxonomy): Eukaryota > Metazoa > Chordata > Mammalia > Diprotodontia > Vombatidae > Vombatus > Vombatus ursinus. The sequence continues at coordinate 17,484,776 of NW_020940355.1, read as the reverse complement.
CTTAACTTTTTCAAGATCTCTCCCCAAGGTCAGTTGTCTGACTGATACCTTTTTATGGACTCAACACAAAGGAGTGTTCTTCCATTCCATAGCAACCTGAAATAATCAATTCATGTCACATCTCTGTGGTTCAAATTTAACCTCAATGAAGTATGAATAGGTCAACAAGGATCTTAGGACCAAGAAATTTCTTCAGTTATCTGGCAGAGGTGTCAATGAGTGTATCCACAGGCTCCATAGAGACATACAAACAAAGTCTCATGCACTGGTTTATTACTTTAAGTTCATCAAGTTGATTAGATTCCCTGATCAATTGTTTGTACACTCATTTAATGTATGATTGGAATGGGGCTTAGCAAAACAGAATGACTTCTCTAAGGTTATACGTTGACTCATTGGCAGAGATTGGATTGGAAAACCTTATGTCCTTACGATCACCCAAGAATTTTTCCAGTTCTATAGCCTATAAAACTTAAATTTATTTAGAGATCATTTATTTTAGCCTTCTCATTTACCAGACGAGGCCCAAAAAGTGAAATGACTTGTCTAAGTTTATGTAACCATAAGTAAAAGTATAAAGACTTTAACTGAAGTTCTTCAGGCTCTCAGTCCAGTGTTCTTTCCCTTACAACAAGATTTATGCACTGTGCCATCTTGCTGTGATTCTCAGAATTGTGTCTGCTCATGTCTATTGATTCTTCTCATTTTTTTCCTTCTTCAATTCACTGAGTATGATTCCAACAATAGACTGTGCTCCTTGAGTGAAGGACAACCTTATTAAGGACAGAGCAGTTTATCACCACTATGTGGGCCATTAGGTGATGAATTCTTTGGCCATTATAACCCTTCAATTCAATTCAATTAGGCACCTGCTACCTACCAGTCACTGTGCTAAGTGCTGAGGATAGAAAAAGAGGCAAAAGAGTCCCTGCCCTGAAGGAGCTTACAATTCAATGGTCAGAAATAAATACAGAATGAACCCCAGATCTCTGTGAACTCCTCCCATGTCTATAGTGATGGTGGCAGAATGGGGTCTTACAAAAGCAGAACTTTAAATGATGAAAATAACATGATTTTTAGCCTTTCTATAATCATTGGACAAAGACAAATGAATTAGATTTTTTAGAAGCATCACATCTATCTGGTTCTCACACTGACAGCTTTCAACTGAAAACAGAAAAGAAGCTTACAAATCTGTGAAGGCCTTAGAGAACTTGGTCTTCTATTATGCAGATCTAATGATCTTTGCTAGCAACTTCACCTTGCCATTGAATAGTTACACAGACTGGAGAAAAATAGCATCATAAAACACGCTGTATAATGAATCATTCCCCCTTATAAATAGAATAATGTCCTCACTGTGCATAGTACATATCTTTAACTCCACCATGGAATGATTGTTCTCTCTTGTCCTTCAATATTACTGCAGTGTGATCAAAAAGGTTATGCTAATCATTTTAATATAATTAATAAATCCAATCTAGGAACAAACCCAAACCATTCAATAAGTATATGCATCATCAATGGATACAGTGCAATCATGACACAGTGGAATTATCATCAGATAGGGAGTCAGGGGAGTTCTGGGACCAGAGCTTTTTCTGACACTTATTAGCTCTATGTGACTATGGGCAAATCATTTAAGATCTCTATTCTCTTTCCTCATTGCTAAAATGGAGTTAATGATATCTGTAGTACCTACATCAGAGAGTTGTTTGGAGGATCAAATGAGATAATGTATGCAAAATGGTTTGCAAATTTTTAAGTACTATATAAATGACACTTATTATTTCAGAAAGATAGCCTGGAGAGGAGGTTCAGGGAGTATGGATGATAAAAGTATACTTTTTGGGGCCTAACAGGATGAATCATGAATCACTCTCACCCTAGGATACAGCACCGTGATTGTTAGCCATAGTTGCTGCTTTAAAAAGGACAAATCAAAACAAAGTCACTTAGTTATATTCATTCAATTAAATATTAATGTTGAAATTAATATTAATACATTCAATTATGCATGAAAACAAATGCAGGGCTAGAACCTTTAAAGTGCAGTTAATCTTTAAGGCAACTGTTAGTGAAAATTTAAATTATTTAGAATTATGTACAATTGTGCTATGTTTTCAAATGCTCTTAACTAAAACTTTGATTAAAAAAAGGAATGTTGCAAATGAATACTGAATTCTTTTTTAAATGGCATTTTCTACTCTGCTACTTAAGAAAAAAATATATAATGCCCTTAGTGTCAAGTTTATGTGAAAAAAATGTTCACCATGTTTTTGGCAATCTTTTGGGGCATACTTCTTCCAATACTCTGTGGAACACAGTGAGAATGCCCTGAGAATATTTTCAAATGGAAGGAGGTACGATAAATCAGCACTCCAACATTTTCCATCTTCACTGAAATTTCCTGTCACATCACTACTGATCTGGCCTCACTTTCCTTCCTTTAAAATCTTTATGTTTAGTTAACCAGTTCAACTTTCCACTATTCTCTAACTCTTAAATGCCTCGCCCAAAGTCCTATGTCCCTCATCTCTATGTCCCTGAATTATTCCCACAAATTGTTTTCTCTATTTCTGCTCTTGTACTTCTAAGTTAAGATATGGAAACTCATACAACCATGATGCTTGGGCCCACTGCAAATTTGTGTTATCAAATCACATCTAAGCCCTCATTACTACACACTGATCCTTTTATTCTCTACCACCTTCCCAACAGTGATTGTTCCAAACCTTCTCTTCTCAAGTACCTAAACTATCTCATTTCCTCTCACTTTTAGCAGAGAACCTCACCTCATTTTTCACTGAAAAACTGAAGACATTTTTTTTTTGATTTTTGGTGAGGCAATTTGGGTTAAGTGACTTGCTCCGGGTCACACCACTAGTAAATGTCAAGTGTCTGAGGTTGGATTTGAGCTCAGGTCCTCCTGACTCCAAGGCTGGAGCTCTATCTATTGTGCCATCTAGCTGCCCCTGAAGACATCTCTTCTAAACTCCCTTTCTTGCCTTACCTTAGCAGCAGCATCTTTTATCCTCTTCTCCTTTCCTTTGTTCTCACAAGAAGTGATCCTCCTCTTTGCCAATGCCACTCTGTTTATTCGTGCCCTATATCCTCTTCCTCTACGTTCTCATTCACCACCTCTCTTTCTTAGCCTTCAACTTCTCCTGTCCCTTTGGTCCTATACCTACTGTTTACAATCATTTTTAGATTTCCCATCCTTAAAACAAACAAAGAAAAACAAATAAACAAACAAACAAAACTCCCCTTGACCTTATCTTTCCTAGAGCTACTTCTTAATTTCCTCTTAAAAACCAAATTCATATAAACAACTTTGTATTGTATATGTATTTACTTATAGTCCCCTCACTTATTTGTCAGTCCTTCTTAGTGTTGCTTTCTTCCCCAGTCCCTGATAAAGACTATTCTCTAAAAGGTCATTCATGACTCTTAATTTGCTAAATTCAATAGCTGTGTCTCAGTTTTCATTTTTATTGACCTCTCTGTAGTATTTGGTACTGTTGATAATTCTCTACTCTTGAATATTTTCTCTCCCCTTTCTTTTGCTTTCTTCTTTTGCTCCTTTTTCTCTTCCTCCTACCTTTCTTCCCTCCTTCCCTCCCTTTCTCTTTCCTTGGTCCTTCTAGAGCTCTTTTGATGTTCATAATCCATAGGCCATTTATTTTGCAATAGTATACTCTACTCTATTATTTTATTTCTCTTAACATTTTTTTATCTCATCACCTCATGTGGAATCTGCTATCATTTCAATGAAGATTCCTTTCAAATTTACATATCCAGGACTCATATATCTCTAGAGCTCCAGTCATACCTCCCGTACTTCCTATTAGACACTTCATACTGTATATGTCTAGGCATCTCAAACTCAACATTTCAAAACAGAAATCATTATATTTTAACCCAAATCCTTCACCCTCTGAACTTTCCTATTTTTATGGAAGCACTAACATTTTTTCATCACCTTGATTCTCAACTTAAAAGCCATCTTTGACTCTTAATTTCAAATTTCCTTATATCCAATAAGTAGCCAAGTTTTGTAAATGCTAGATCTCAACATCTCCCATATATATCCCCTTTCACAATCTACCTGGTCATGACTTGAGTTTAAAGTTTCCTCTTCTCTAGCCTGGATTATTATTTTAGTCTTCTAACTGGTCTCCTTGAGTTTTCCAGCCTTCAATTGATACTCCATACAGTTGCCAAAGCATTATTTCTAAAGCATGGGTCTGATCATAGTATGTCCTTGATCAGTAAACTTTAGTAGTTTCCTACTCTCGTGTGAAATACAAATTGTTCTGCTTTATTTTAAAGTCTTTACTAAGCAATTTGGCTTCAACCTACTTTTCTAGTATTATTATATATTACTCCCCCTTCATGTTTCTATGATTCAGTCTAAATTTCTTGCTATTCTTCATATATCATCTTCTGTCTCCATGACTGCCTATTCTTCATATCTGCCTGCCTCTTAGAATCTAGAGTTTACTTCAGAGTTTCAAGTGCTACCTTCTATGAGAGGATTTTCCTGAACCTCCTAGCTGCTGCTGAACCCCCGTTCCCTTGATATACATGCATATGCATCTATGTGTACACACACACACACACACACACTCACACACACACATATACATTTGCATACATTCTCTGTCACACCAGTTAACATCTTTACATTTCTCTTTCAATAGAATGTTAGCTCCTCCTGGGCAGGGACTATTTCATTTTTATCTTTGTAACCACAGTGCCTAGCACAGTGCCTTGTATGTAATAGGCTCTTAATAAATGCTTGTTGATTTACTGATTTTACCAAGGGAAGAAAAGTTATATTTTTATGCTTTGGAACTTGCATATAAATAATAAAGGCAGAAAAGTCTTTTAGCTCTTCATATAAATATATAATAGAACTCTCCCACTGTGAGAAAGAGAGAGAGAGAGAGAGAGAGAGAGAGAGAGAGAGAGAGAGAGAGAAAGAGAGAGAGAGAGAGAGCCGAAGAAGGAAGGAAGGAAAAAAGGAAGGAAGGAAGCCCCTCAAGGAGCTTATATTCCAATGAAGGAAGACAACACATTAAAGTAAGGTAGAAGGAAAGGAGTAGAGTTGGCCTAATGTGAAGATGGCCAAGATGTGACTGGAGGTCTGGTTTCTGATAAGACATGGCAAAAGGATCATCTGTAAAACCTAAGGAAATCAGGATCTGAGTTTCTAGTAGTGTAGAAATGGTCAGAGAATGAAACATGACAAGGAGTCTGTAGAGCTGATACAGATCTCATTTAAGGTAAAGAAAAATGAAAGGAAAGAGGAAATTATATAATGCATTTTCTCCTCTAACAAGCTCAATCTCTGTGAATGCTGAGAAGTTGCACCATTAAATATATACAGAATAGAATGTCCCTCAGGAAATCAGAAATACATGGCCATTGCAATGTATAGGTGTAGAGATTAGGGGTATATAATGATAAGGATTTTATTGATTTCATGTCTATCTCCCTCTCTCAGTTTCACTTAGGAGAAATATTTGACCTTTTAGCATGATTGAAAAATCAGGGGAAAACATAGATACAGTATAATACTTTATCACTGTTGTTGCCAATCAAGACCCTCCAAGTCTTTGCATTCAATGTTTCAATTGTAATTTGGAGGACTGACCTGTCCCCAGAAATGGGTTTCTTTTAGAGCCAACCTAGCTCATTTGCCCAAAATATAGATATGTTCTTCTATGGTGAGCCAAGGGAATGAATTACTGATGGATGATCTGACCTGCTTAGAATGGTGGTAATCATTTGCTTCTTAAATTACCTCCCAATGCTTTGGCAAACACAAAACCTTTGCTAGTGCCAAATCTGTAATTACTTTACTAAACAGTGATGACATGTGTGCCTGTTTTGCAAGATCTCATTCTGATGCCTCTGTTGTTGGCTAAAAACCACTCAGTATTTGAGATAATAACCTCATTCCTGCTTCTGTCTCTCTGCAGGATGGGATTTGGGGGAGGTTCCTTGGAAAGCAAAAAAAAAGTATAACTTAAAATGGAGGGTTTTTTTGTTGTTTTGTTTGGAATAGTTCCTGCTTCCTTAATAATAATTTTTTTTAAAGTGCCTGTGTCTTGCAGTCATTTCAGAGAATATAGAGAATGATCTGTAAGTTAAATTTAATTGGATACTTGGGTGACTGGGAGTATTGTCATTCTTGTGACCAAATGGTATACTGATATGAGAACACATGGTGATCTCAGAGCCAAATTCTCTCTATTGCTTTCCATCTCTTCTTGCATAGTAGTAAGTTAGGTGTATTTCTAGGCCCATTGGGGTGTCATTTAGATAAGTGCTAATGAACAGCATTGGGTTAGTGGGGCACTGATATGCTGACAAAATGGTACCCAAGTGTCTCCAAAGAATGAATGTGCCTCTCTGAATGGAGAAGTTATGATCCAGGCAGTAGGAATAAAGAAGTCAACTAGGAGGAATCTTAAATGAATGACTCTTTCATCATTAAGAGGTGGAAGTCCAGAAATACATAAATAATATACAAAGAAATATTGACAGTTCTCTTTTTTGAAAAAAATGTCTTTCAAAAAATGTTTTATAAGTTGTTTCTGCAAAAGAGAACTTGATCAACACTTCTCTATAGAAACAATGTTTTTTAAGCAACCAGTTTCCTAGAAAGATAATAATTTATTTTTATTGCACTATAAAGTTTGCAAAGTAGTTTACATATATCATCTCTTTCAAGCATTCTGTGAGGTAAGTGCTTTTATTATTCTGATTTTATTTATAAAGTAATTGAGGCACATGGAGGTTAAGTGACTTTCCTAGGCTCACAAAACTAGCAAATGCCAGAAGCAGGATTTGAACTTGTCTTTTTGATGGCAAGTTTAGCTCTGTATATCCAATTCTAAATTGCCTCTAAGAAGCCTACCTAGTTAGTTATGTAATGAAATAGCACTGAGTCCTAGATCTGGAACCTAGACAACCACTATTTTCTGAGCCTTAAGCCCAATAGAACCCCTGTGAGGTGGGTCAGATGAGGAGTGAATCTAGGTAGCTTTCATAAATGATGAGAGTAAGAGATGAACAGGAAAGAGGGATGTGTGCTAGGGTAGAGATGAGCATTAGCAAGTTTCTGTGATGCTCCTCAACTTTTGAATTTTTGCCCCTCTAATATTTGAATGAGTCTTATTATAGTATTATTTACTAAGCTCAACATTATTATTAGTTGCTATATACAATTGGGCACCTGGGTTGGAGACAAAAATGTCAGGAAGAAGCAAAGAAAACTTGAGAGTGTAGTTGCCAAGGATAACATTCTATCTGCTTTACATTTTCTTTTGTCTATAGAGTAAAATAGAATATGTTGCATCTCTGTCTTATACATACTTCAAGCAGTAAAATTATCCATGTAGAAAAAGGACCTAATAACAAGTTGCTTTAATCACTAAGACTATCCCAGATCATGGTCCTCAATGTGAAGATTTTTAGACCATCTTACTTTCTCTCCTCTTTTGGATGTCTTCAATAGTAGTGATTTCCTGAGCAATTACTGCATAACAGACAAGTAAAAAAGTCAGTCAACATGTATTTATTAAGTGTTTAATATGTGCCAAGCCTTGAGATTGTAAAGAAAAAGAAAAAAAAAGAAAAATATGGGTTATGTTTTCAAGAAGCTTAGACTTGAATGGAGAAGGCAATGCACAAACAACTGTGTACAGTAGATCACACACACACACACACACACACACACACACTGTGAATATATAAAGCAGAAGGGGCAGCTAAATGGTGCAGTGGATAGAGAGCTGGGCCTGGAGTCAAAGACACCTGAGTCTAAATCCAGCCTCAGACATTTACTAGCTGTGTGACCCTGAGCAAGTCATATAACCCTATTTAACTCAGTTTCCTCATCCGTAAAATGAACTGGAGAAGGATATGGCCAATCCCTCCAGTACCTTTTCCAAGAAGACCCCAAATAGGGTCAGGAAGAGTCAGACATGACAGAAACAACTGGCAACAACAATATAAAGTGCAAAATGTTGTTGTTTGTCTTTCATTCTTGAAGAGGACCACAACATCAGGGAGGTGATACCATGATACACAAATGAATTAGATGTAAGTGAGGGAGGGCTGTGCAAAATCACCAACCTTATTTTCTCCTCCAGAGACATCTGGGTGCAGAGATCAGGATGACTGGAGGTGGCTCTGAAGTGGAAAATAATGTTAGAGGGAAGGCACTGGCAGTGGGAGACTGAGAAAGACCTTCTGCAGATAATGTAATTTAATCAGAGTTTTAAAGAAGCCAAGGAAGCCAGGAGGCAGAGGTGAGGAAAGAGAACATCCTAGAAACGGACATAGCCAATGAGAAGGAATGGAGTCAGGAAGTGGATTGTTGTGTGAGGAGGAATAGCAAGATTCTGACTAATGTGCTTTGTTGTGCATATGGTAGAGCAGATGCAGGCTAAGTTGTTGTTTCTCTTCTAGTGGAACTCCCATGTTTCCTCCTAACATACAGTAAATTTGTATTAATGAAAGAAAGATTCTAAAAAAGGTAGCCCTAATTAAGGGTTCATTAAAAGTGAATTCTTCCCATAAAAATCTCAATAACTTTGTTGACTTTAATGCTGATAATTGTTACAAGGTAGTGATAGGATGAACATTTTTGTTTCATTTTTACACTAATAACATTGCCATTATTAGTGAGGTAAAGTTTCATCTAGGTAGTCCAATTTTTTATAACCATACAGTGCACTGGAAATGGGGTGGATTTGGAGGCAGACAAACTGGCTATTGTACTACCATGAACAAATCACTTTACTTTTGGGGGGCTTCAGTTCCTTTACTTGCAAAATGAGAGTGTTGAACTAATTGGCCTCCAAGTCTCCTTCCAGTTCTAAATCTATGGTCCTCTGACTTCATGGCTGCTGTAGCTTTACTGTCACTTTTAAATTGGGGTTTGTAAGCCCTCCAGGGCCAGTTTCATTCCCATATACTATACCTAAACTTGATGTAGCTGCTATCCAGTAAACACTGGTACATGATTATGGCTACGTGTACCAAGTAACAAGGCTTCCCCTAGGAGTGGAAAACAGAGAATTATATAATAGCCCAAACATTAGCCAATCAAGCTGTTTTGTTTTATAATCTAAGTCTGAGATTTCATCAGTGTAGGGAATTTACTGTGGAGTAGCCTTAAAAACTTCTGCCAAAGACTAAAGAAATGGCACAGGTGGGATTAGAGGAGGGACCATAACTGATGCTGAGTATCCATTGGTCAAAGGATAGTGCTTACTCATCAGCTTACAAATGAAAAATATTTCAGTAAAGCTTTTCCTGCAATTTGCTATGTCTTTTTCTCACTTTCCCAACACCTAGCACAGTTTCTCAGACATAGTGGATATTTAACAAATGTGTGTTGATTTGAATTCTTCAGTGAGGGAAACAAGCATTTATTAAGAATCTATTATGTACTGGGCACTGTTCTAAGCACTTTATAAACTTTATCTCATTTGACTCTCAAACAGCTCTGCCCAATAAGTACTATTATTATTCTTATTTTACAGTTGAGGAATTGGCAGCAAGGCAGCAAGGGTTAAGTGACTTGCCCAGGGTCACACAGCTAGTATCAGGCTATATTTGGAGCTGCCTCTAATTCTAATGCCTCTAATTGAACTCTCTCTTTTAAGCAACCACAACAAAAACAGTGGATACAATGGTCAAATCTGCCAAAGTATGCAAATTCTAACCATACAAAATCTTCCTATTGGGAAGGGTGAGATGTTTCATAATATGTTGGTCACAAACAAGATTTATTATTTCAATTACTCAGTTTAACTACTTTTTCTGTTCTTTGAAATCATAGTATATATTGTTGTTCAGTCAGTCAATAAGCATTACTATTACTACAAGCTTCTAACAAATGATTATCATGTACTAGGCACTATGCTAGTATCTGGGAAAACAAATATTAGCAAAAATACCAATACAATCTGCCCTCAACAAGTTTACATTCTAATCGAGGGAAACAACACATAAAAGAAAGCTGACAAAAGGAGGGGCCAGAAGGTATCCAGAATGAGAACGTGATGGAAAAGTCCAAAAGAATGAAGCCAGGTGAGAAAAGAATATTGTTCTGGTTCTGCTTACTTCACTCCAAAACAGATCAGCCATCTTCACATGATACTCTAAATTCCTTACAGTTATCATTTTTTTCTTTTTACTGTGCAGTAATTAGCCATTACATTCTTATGCCACAGCTGGTTCAGCCATTTTCCAATTGACATGCATGCCAGTTTTTGACTGCCTCAAAATTGTTGTTAAGAACATTTTTATATTTAGTGAATCTTTCTTTCCATAGTTGTAACAGTAGAAATTAAAAACTAGAAAGGGATGTAGGAGCTAGTTAGTCCAAGATGCTTCATTCCATATGTAGAAACCCTCTTAGGAAATGTGCCTTTCCTTTTTGTTGTGTGGAATCATGGCATTTTGGGGCTTAGTAGAGAAGCAAGAGAAAAAGTGACGTGATAATAGGAAGTGATACAGTTCAGGAATAAAGAAGTATAGCTATGAAGGAGACAGTGGTAGGGGTAAGCTTCTCTTTGTCAGGGAGTCACTGGGTTGACTTATATAGTTGCATGAGTGACCATCTCGCTAGCCTGAAGAGATCAGAGGTCTCTTCCAGTGACAGGACAGCCAAGATTGATAACAATATCTAGTGTGGGAGCAGCTGTCTTCTCTTGATTCCACCCCATATCCCAAGCCCCCTAAACCTCTGTTCTTTGAATCTTGGTCTGAAGTTGCTCCAGAGTTTTGATATCTTAATCTAATACCTAACCCTTCTGGAAATGCAAGTCAAACATCCTATGGGATTTGTGTTGTTTATAAGCAACACAGCTCTTGTCTCAAAAAAAAGTTCTAGTACTACGCATTCCCTAAATTCCAGGATCTAGATTACCCTCATGTACAGTTGAGGATATCTAACATCCTCTCCAATTATTTGCTTACTCTCAGCTCTTGGAAACTATGCTTATTATGCAGTATCTTATAATTATGTATTGTTTACTGTTTTTATTGGTCCTATTTTAAGCAATTGATGCATGCGGTGTCGTCTACTCTATAGTGTTGACTCCATTATCTCAAGGTCAGATGATTAGAGCTCACTGAATCAGGGCAAATTGGTAGTATGGAGACTGAAGGACTATTGTTTTGGTAAATCCACAAATCCACAAAATCCCTGATAGCGAGTCACACAAGGATAAAATGAGAACCATAGAACACTTCCTCAACACTTCTATCCAATGGAGTAGAGTATGAACCTCCCAGGTTAATGTACAGCCTCTCCATACTCTGGTCCTTTCTTTTGGTCAGTAGGATGTGAATGGTTTTGAAGCAAAATGAGAAAGCTGAATTCCAGGAAATTAAACTGACTGGTCTAACTAAGGTCACAAAGTTTGTAAGGGGGCAGGATTCAAATCTAGGCCCTCTGGCACCAATTCAATATGCTTTCCAATGAACCAAACTTTGTTCTCACCAGTCACTGTCCTTCTTGGGATATATGCCAAAAAGTGGGATCACTGTGGCAAGGGGAGAAAGGTTATATCCTTCTACTTCTATCAAGCATAACTCTTGCTTCTCAACTGAAAACAATAGCATATTGTCCTGAGTCCACGATAGGCTGAACCTTCATGGTTTCTTTCTCCTTTCTAGTTTTCCTTCTGTTGTCATGCACGTTAATAGTAAATAATAGTACAGGGTTCAGTAAGCCTATGTTTGATGGGTTTTGGAAGAAAGGTAATGAATTGACTAACTTAGAAGGGAGCATTGCTTAAATCAGGAGACTAGCCCCAAAGAGCAGTCATCAAAGCTTCTCACCAGATTTTTACCCCTCCACTGGTCCTTTAGAAACAAGCACTGAATGTCCTTTGGTTACAGGGGCACTTCCCCATTAGAAATCCTACTTTATTATTTCTAAGCTGGAGGTGGGTAGACACAGTAGTTCCTCCACTCTGAATGAGTCTATGGAAGAAGAATAAAGGCATCTGTAACTACTTTGATGCTGTCTCGTAGCCTCAGGGTTTCAGGGAATCAGGACGAAGCTATATATAGGATCAAGTTGTAATGCTAAGTATGAATATCTACCTACCTATCAATCTATCTATCTATCTATCTATCTATCTATCTATCTATCTATCTATC
>NW_020940355.1:17456544-17472571 GCF_900497805.2 Vombatus ursinus | reverse complement strand
ATCTATCTATCTATCTATCTATCTATCTATCTATCTATCTATCTATCTATCTATCCATCTATCTATCTATCCATCATCTATCTCTATGTATCTCTCTCTCTATCTAGAGCTCTCTCTCTCTCTATATATATCTATTTCTATATCTATCTACATATAGATAGATAAATATATCTTTATCTCTAGATAGATAGATAGATAGATACCAGGAAACCTATTTATGAGGCAGCTTGGCTTAGAAGAAAAAACACAGGTCTCAGACTTGGAGATGTTGGTTCCAATTTGGATTCTGACAACTATTAGCTATGACTTCATTTCATGTTTAAAATGAGGATAATAGTTCTTGTTATTTTAAACCTTTAAACATTCTTAGAATCAACTAAAAATATTATTATGTTTTCAATGTGCCAGGCGTGGTCCTAAGCTCTGGAAATAGAAAAGCAAGGAAAAAAAAAACTCTTTTCTCAAGGAGTTTACATACTAATTGACATGTCAAGAAATAGGTACATCTAAAATATACAAATCAACCAAATAAAAATATTTGTTTAGCATGTACTATATGCCAGTTACTATGCTAAATGCTGATGATACGGATACAAAGAATGAAACCACTTCTACTCATAATGAATTTCTATTCTGTTACATTTAGAGCAGAAAGAAGGTAGGTAATGCTAGAGGAGAAAGCTCAAGTGATTAGGGAACACAATAAGACCTCTTGTAGAATGTCCAATTTCAACAGTCAGAAAGGGAACCAGAGATATCAAGAGGCAGTCCCACAAAAACAGAACTTAGTGAAGTCAATCTTCCTAGTTTAGAAAATGTCTATGATGGCAAAACCAAATGGAAAGCTGATCAATGTTCTGGTTAATTGCCACCAAACCACTGAATTGGGGAAACATGCATAGTTTTTGACCCAGATTATACAGAGGGTTGAATTTATCAGATGATTTCTTAGTTTCCTACTTCCCCAGGCCTATATAGACACTCACACAAGCTCTCCATTTTGTAGCACTGTTTCCATAGCTGCTGAAGGAATAATGTAAACTTCAAACCCACCCCCATCTTCACTCCCTCTATATTATGGTATATTGAGTCATAAGCTCATGTTAGTAAAGAGCTTTTAATATTCAGAACAAAGGAGCCACAGAGCTAAGGTAGTCCATGTATATATGTCATGTCTGGCCTGACAGAATTGTTCATTCTCATTTGTGAGAAAAGTTAGTCTCCTGTGTCTGTGATTGCCTCACATGTTACTTATTCTGCCAGCCCTGTTTTCTCACCTGCTTTATTTTGTAATAAGTTATATAAACATGTATATATGTTTATGTAACTATACACAAAATATACACACATATTATATGTATGTGTATTTACTTGTGATTTTATCTATTTAGGGAGAAGAAAGTTTACTTTCTTGGGTGTGGTAGCGGTCCTTGCTGTACTATTGTTTTGGTTGCTTTGGGCTTTTACTGTGGGGTGCAAACCAGCAATACCTGTTAGATGTTACAGTATATGCATTAGATAGATGGGAGGGAAGCCTGGGGCTCCTTTGCATTGATGCCAGAAAAGAGGTATTTTAAAAGATTACCTCACAGGGAAACCAAGTGTTGATGTCAGTGTGAAGGAATACTAGATGAAGATCATTAGAAACTCAGTAGTAAAAGAGGTGTTTAAAGTGCAACCAAAAAAAAATTGGTAAAATTACTGGAAGAAGGTCAAACTATCTCTGATAGATCAGGAGCATTTTCTGTATGATTTTGCCTGTGAAGTGATGTTGCCAATCATAATATAGCATGTTTTTATTGTTATTTATATCTTTTGAGAATTTTATATTTATTATAAATATTAGTAATATCTATGTTATATTTGATATTATATTATTGTGTTAAATAAATATTTTATATTTATATCTTTGTTATTTATAAAAATTGTAGTTGTTGCTACTTTGATTTATGGAAAATAAATTTATTAATCCATTGTCACTAAGAATTAATGATAATCAGAAAAGGTTGAGGCGGAATTAAAATCATTTTGACTCAGATTCCTAAAATCTAGCCACTGCTTAGATTCTTATAGTCTAGTCACTGCTCAGGTTCTTAAAATCTAGCCAATAGCTTACTAATGTTCAGACTCCTTAAGAGTCTGTGCAATATTAGACTTAAGAGTCTAATAAACCTTGTCTTTGACTGAAAGAAGGCTTGGGTCAAATTCTTTCAGGCAGGACCTGCGTGTTGAGATTTTGGGGTCCCAGTACCCCTAAACCCCTAAACTGCATCATTTTGGTGGCCTGCACGGAGAAAACTGGCTAACCCCAAGTTCTTCTGCAGCCAAGACTGGAAGGTATGTAAACCTCCCCTCTCTCTTTTCTTGCTCTGGAGTTAGGGTTGCTCGCCAAGCACCAAGGCACTAAGACAGTTATGAGGCTGTCTCTCACTGGGCCTGAGGCTCTGAAGTTCTTGGTCCATTGGGTTGGTTCAAGTCCATGGACCTGGGTACACCTTCTGCAGCATAGAGCACAAGGACGGATGCCGTATCAGGAAATGCATGTTCAATTCTGTTGATTCCCTTGGTGCTAGGGAATTGGGGAAAACTGTAGCTGCTTTTTGGTTCCCTGAGGCTTACTTACTCCCTTCCCTCTGCACCTCTGAATCCTCCTTCATGGAGGTTACAGGGAAAGTTAGAACAGCTAAAAATATTTTGGCATATTCTGGATATTTTGTGATTGATATTAAGGAGTTTTGAAACACCTGCACAATCTGGTCACTCCCTTCCCTTTAGTCAAGAGGGTATCTGTTAACACCTCTCATAAGAGAAGAGAGTTTCACCCTTTACCCCTCACCTTTGATTTCACCCTCCCCCACCTGGGAAAGGAATGAAGGTGGAGGGGCAGCAGCTACAGCATGGTCCCCCCTGGCAATGGCCTTGGACCGTAGGGCAACCTTTGCCTGGAAGCATCACCCAGGTTCAGCACATCCTGCTCAAGGTAATGAAGCTAGCCTCCAAACTTGGGTAAGCACACTCTTTTAAATTTGTAGTTTTAACTGTTAATAATGAGATGTTGATTCTCTGTGTGAAGTAATTTGGAAGTGCATTTAACAAAACTGAAGTCACCTGATTGGTAATGGGTTTGTTTCAAGTTTCAAATTGGTGAACTTTTTGTATCAGTTATGTCAAGCAACTTTTCCTAATTTGGTTACCGCTAAAGTAGTTTGGCTATTGTTGGTTATTGTTTTAATGTGTAAACTAGCTGAAAAGCTTGTTTGGGTTATGTATGATTTGCTGACAATTTGCAAGTGTATAGAAATCTCTAATGATTGGCTTTTTACACCAGGACAAATTTAAGTTTGAGACGTAAATCCTGGAAAAGTTTTTCCTAATCTGTGATTAGTAAAACTTGCTGTTTGAGGTAAAAGCTCATAGGATTTTATTTTGAGTTGTCTGATGGGTCATAATCCATCGATAATCAATTATCCACCATCTGAGAGAAATGCCACAACCTACTCAGAGAAGGTGATACTGGTGGGAAGTCAGCACTGGGAAAAGCTGAGAGCACAAATTTAGCCTCAGTCTAAGATAGGATCCTCCTGGCTCAGTTTCCCCATTATGTTCCTTTGAAAGGTAATGTTACCCACCTGGCTATTCCTGAGTCTGGCTATGAAGTGAATTTGATACTGCATGGTTGGAAAACTGAATTATCTGAATCCAAACAGAGCTAAGGTTGTTTTATCTTCTCAAAACTGGGCCCTAAATCTAGTCCCTGCTTTATATCTGAGCCCTGCAGTTTTTTCTGTCAGATTTGTGTCTTCCAGACTACAGGCCATTCACCTACAGTTGGTAGCAAACAATGGGTACCAGCCAATGTCCCCCCATCCTTTCCTGGATGCAGCCTGTGCTTGGTTCCAGTCAACCTTCTCTTTGGGACCCCCTCGAGGCAGGGACAGCTCTATGCTCCTTGCCAGCAGGAAGTAGTTTCAGAAGCTGAGACCTTCACCCCTTACCCCAAGAGAATTTGGGTCCCGTTTGTTTGAGAGGGGAATGATGAGGATGGGATCTAGACCCCAGAAAGGAAAAACCCTGGATTTTCTCACATGACCAAATCTCTGGTGTTCTCCTGAGGCTATAATCCCATCAACTGGCCTTTCATTGCAGCTACACCCAATCTACCCTTAACCTAGCCTAGCCCTCCCTATGGCCCCTGGCCATTTTCCACACTTGATCCTAGCTAGGCTTCATTGTTCAGGTCCCAGGAGTTCTGTTCACCCCAGTTTACTGGTCACTCCCATCCAGATCTCCTTAGGCCCCTCCTCTCATCACCCCAAACTACTTGGCCATGCCTAGATCCCTCCCACAGTCTTTCTGTATATAAGGTGCATCTCATCTCCATTAAGATGCTTAAATTCCTAAAATCTAGCCACTGCTTAGATCCTTAAAATCTAGCCATGGCTGGGATTCTTATAATCTAGTCACTGCTCAGATTCTTAAAATCTAGCCAATAGCTTACTAATGTTCAGACTCCTTAAGAGTCTGCCCAATATGATGGATGTTCTAATAAACCTTGTCTTTGACTGAAAAAAAAAGAATTAAAATCATTTGAAATAAATTATTTTAATGGGAAAGACAAGAGATCTCTTATGAAGGTCTTACTTTCTGAAAGGAGCTGAACTAATACTAATGGGAACTAATACTAATACTAATGAATTAATGAGAATACAAAAGCAAAATAAATAGTCCTCATCTGTCCTCCTGGAGCTTTCATTCAACTGTGGATTAGTGCTGAGAAATAGAGGAAAGACTCAACAAGCAGACATACAAGGGTGTGGGGATTTGAGAAGGAAGATAGCACTAAGTGAGGGAAACATAGACATATCAATCATGGAACTTAAGCATTAGAAGGATTCTTAGAAGTCAGTGCCGTAAATAAGATTGCAGTGAAAATGTTTAGAACAGTTAAGTGAGCAAGCTTTTTTTTTTTTGGAACCTTCAAGCATATCAGAAATTTCTACTTATATAGAATTGATATGCTAATGGCAAACCAGTCTTAGTTTTGCATTTAACCTAAACCCTTATGTACCTTTACTTTTTCACAATTTCAGTGGGTGGAAATATGAAATTTGTCACTGTAGTTTGCCCTTGTAATATATTCCACATTTTAGACCATTCACTAATTTAGGTTAACCATTCCCTCCATATGTCTGAATTATAGATGTTTTACTTTACTATATATTTTACACTCATAGAAGTTATATTATAAGTGGAAATCCAGAAAATAATAACATGATCTCTTTAACTATAATTTCTAGATAAATTAGTTCCCATTTGGTTTTCACATGAATTTTCCAGAAGAGAAGCAAACATTCAGCAAATATTAATAATTTTTATTTTTTTTAACACCTTGAGATTTGTGAAGCACATTATATATCTCACCTCACTTGACCCACACAGCAATGTTGTGAGATTGGTACTTTATGTGTTTTTATGCCCATCTTACACTCAGGAAAACTCAGAGACTTCCCCATGCTTTTATAGTCAATAAATTAAACATATGACTTAAACTCTGGTTTTTCTACCTCAAAGTCTATTGGACCATATAACCTCTTGGTTAACCACCACTTCATGTTCCCTATTATCCTCCTCCCCAATTCTTTCTCTATTCCTCAGGTATCCTTTCCCCAATCTATTCAATACTTCCATTGTGAGCTCTGAAAACTTTGTTATACAGATAATAAAATTCCCTTCACATTAGACTTGTAACCTTGCCTTGAAAATTACTATGTCTTTATTTATATCTATTTCTTCATGTGCATATCATTTCTACCTAATGAAATATGTGTTACTTAAGGACAGTTAAGGGCACTTCCTTCTTTCCTTCCCTCTTTCCTCAACACCTATGATTTTATTAGTGGAAATAATTTTAAGAAGCATTAATACTTGCTTTACATTACACCCTAAATACCATAGGACTTTTCCATCTGACTAGAAGTTGAAATTGTTCGTATGTGATCTCTCCCTCATGAAAAAGTGATCTTCTTGAGAGCAGAGACTATCTTGCTTTTTTACTTGTATCCCCATCTCTTAGCACAGTGCTTTGCACAGTAACTGCTTAAAAAGTGCTTTGTTATTTGTTCATTCTTCTGTCTATCTCTCCATCCATCTCTCCATCCACCCATCCATCCATTCATCCATCCAACCATCCATCTATCCATCCATTCATCCATTCACCAGCCTGGCTTCAAAACAATGAATGTCCAAAGAAACAACCCTTGTAGAGATGCAGCCTGAACAGTTATTCTATGTGGGTTGTAGCTCCTGCCACCTTCACATCCAAACTTACTGAAGAACCAGCAAAGGTTCACTATGAGAGTCCTTGTTGCTGTCACATAGTTTAACATCAGAAACAGACTTGGTTTTATTAATAGAAATGCCATGAAAGCAGTTTTGTTGCCATTGGCTTTGCCCCTGTACTCTAAGGACCATTGAACTTCCCCATTTGACTTACAGCTGAAATCTTCTCTATGTTTCCCACCATTGCTAGTAGGTGAGCTTCTTGATAGCAGAGGTTCTTACTTTTCTGCTTATAAATCCAGTGCTTACTTTGCAATGTCTTGATCATAATAAGCACTTAATGAATTATTTTAATGGGAAAGACAAGAGATCTCTTCAAGAAGACTGGAGATATCAAGGGAATGTTTCATGGAGAAATGGCAATGAGAAAAGACAAGAATGGTAGGGAATCAAGAGAAGTAGAAGAAATGGCAAGAATATTCAGAAGAACTATATAAGAAAGATGCTAACATCATTGATAACCACAATGGTGTGGTTACAGATCTAGAGCCATATGTCCTGGAGAATGAAGTCAAGTGGGCCTTAGGACGCATTGTTAGAAATAAGGCTAGTGGAGGTGACAGAATTTCAGTTGAGCTATTTTAAAATGTTTAACAATGATACTGTGAAAGTGCTATACTCAACATGCCAGCAAATTTGAAAAATTCAACAGTGGCCACTGGATTGGAAAAGATCATCTCATTTCACAGATTTAAAGAAGGACACTGCCAAAGAATGTTCAAATTAGAAAACAGTTGTGCTCATTCCACATACTAGGAAGGTAATGGTTAAGATTCTGCAAGCTAGACTTTAACAATATGTGAACCAAGAATTACCAGAAGTGCAGGCTGAGGAGACAGAGGAACTGGAGACCTAATTTCCAACATTCATTAGATTATGGAGAAAGCAAGGGACTTTCAGAAAAAAAAAACAAAACCAAAAACAAAAAAATCTACTTCAGCTTCATTGACTACACTAAAACCTTTGAATATGTGGATCATTACAAAATGTGGCAAGTTCTAAAAGATATGGGAGTACCAGATCATCATACTTGTATTCTGAGGAACTTGTATGTAGCTCAAGGAGCAACAATTAGAACCAGACATGTTACAACTGATTGGTTTAAGATTGAAAAAGGAGTATAATAAGGCTGTATATATTGTGACCTTATTTTTTTAGCCTATATGCAGAGCAAATCATGTGAAATCTCAGGCTGGATAAATCAAAAGCTAGAATTAAAGTTGCCAGAAGAAATACCAATAATCTCAACAATGTAAATGATACGATTTTACTGGCAGAAAGTGAAGAAGAATTAAGATGCCTCTTGATGAGATTGAAAGAGGAGAGCGTAAAAGCTGGCTAGAAGTTTATCAATAATAACAACAAAAACTAAGATCATGTCAACTGGCCCCATCATTTATTGGAAAATAAAGGGAAAAGAGTTTTATTCCTGGGCTCAAAGATCACTTCAGATGGCAACTGCAGCCATGAAATTAAAAGTTACATGCTCCTTGGAAGGAAAGCTATGGCAAATATGGACAGCACACTAAAAAGCAGAGACATTACCTTGCCATCAAAGGTGTATATGGTCAAAGCTATGTTTTTTTTTCCCCAGTATAAGTGCATGGCTGTGAGAGTTGGACTATAAGGAAAGCTGAGTACAACAGAATCAACACTTTTGAACTGTGCTGCTTGAGAAGACTTTTTAGAGTCCTTTCAACAAAAAGGAAATCAAATCAGTCAATACTTAAAGCAATTGGTTTAGACTATATATTGGAAGGACAAAGGCTGAAGATGTAGTTTAAACATTTTGGCCAAATAATGAGAAGATAGGACTCATTGGAAAAGACAATAATGTTGGGAAAGACTGATGGCAAAAGGAGAAGGGGACAGCAGAGGAAGAGATGGTTAGACAGTGTCATGGAAGCAATGAACATGAGCTTGGATAAACTTTGGGAGATAATGGAGGATAAAAGGGCCTAGTCTGCTGTGGTCCATGGAGTCATGAAGATTTGAATGTTACTAAAAGACTAAACAACAACAAATCTTTTTAAATTCATTTATTTATTTGCCCCATGGGCCTCATTTTTTCCCTCTAGTTATCCAAAACCCCAAATTATCATGGCATCTAATATCTCCATAAGACTCAAAAATCCAGAATTACCATTCTTTTTACTTTCTTCTTACTCTATCAAAGTAGTCATTCCATCACTACTATTGATTCCATCTGGGTGCTTGAGAAAAGAAAAGTAATATGATTGAATAAATTATACTATTGTGTAAATGGAAGTACCCTGTACCTTATAAAAGGTGAAAGTACATGAAAAGGATATATTTGTAAATATAAATTACTCTCAAATATGGGATTTTATTCAGTGTAACTAAATCAAGAATTCCAAGTAGTATAGGGAAAATATTTTGAGACAGCCTTAAAGATGTCCTTAAATCCTATCATTAAAGCCAGCCCTTTCCAAAGGAGAAGAAAAATGCAGTCTTGTAGCAACTAATCAATCAAAAAGTATTTATTAAGTATTTACTATTTACCAGTCATCATGATACATGCCAGGGTTATTAGTATGCTCTTTCATGAAGCATCCAAAGATATTTTCTTCCTGGTTCTAATAAATCGTTTGCAAATGTTGGTACAGATTCTGGCTATCAAGTGGTCCTTGGATGAAAGGACTAGTCCCATCTGGGTAAAGCACTTTATTCAGTATTTGAAAGATTGCAAACATGTTGGCCTCTACTCTTTTCTATCATGTTATAAGCTTAGCCAAATAAACTTTTTATTTTTTGGTATCAGCTATGTTGGGGAATAGGGTTAAAAATTTCTGCCAGATAAGCTAACCAATGATAACATTTCTTTTAAAATATTACAAATGTAACTTTTCTTTCCAATATTGGAAACATCTTCCTTTAGCTGCTTCAGGACTTGTTGTTTGGAAGCCAAGGAAATCATGTGTAGTGGAGAAGATTTCCATGTTCAACTCTCATTTCTTGACAAAATCTTCTAAAATTGCAATGATTAAAAGAACTACTTCTGATAAATTTGGTGACTTTCATGGCTATCCCCAAATCTTTAAGGACTGTTGGAAGAGTTTTTTGATGCACAACTGCTTAAAAAGCAAAGAATAGCAACAATGTGAATAGCTTCTTTTTTTTTTCACTGAAGCAGGAGAAACAGATGTATTACCAAATATTGCATAAGTTACATCTGTACAAAGAATAGAAAGTTTTTCTTTCCAGTCCACATTTTATTTGAAACAAAAATTTTTTTTACCATTTCCAAAATGTCATTGGCCTTTCTAGTTTCCAAAAATCACTATGTAGGTATGTATATGTATATGTGTGGTGTATACACACACACACACACACACACAGAGAGACATGTGTTTATATATATATATATATGTACACACATACATACGTATATATTTGATACATCAGCATGTATATACTGAACAAAAATAAGTAGCTAAATACTTTGAGAGATAACTATAGTTTTATCTGATTGTGTGTTGAAGGAGAAAAGTAAAGCAATTTTCTAGGCTCCTTAAATAAAATATTTTTTGTGAAATGGAAAATTCAAGTTTTGGAAGAACCTCAGCTTTTTTTCACTGGACTTTCTCTGTATGAAAAGTACCCACACCTTTAGATGAATTTTTGTGATGGACAGATATAAGGTGCTTTTTCTGGATTTATATTTCTATTTACAAGTTGTTTGATTTGGGGTTTTTTTGCACAAAAAGCATTGTGCCTTTGTTGTCCCATTACATGCATTAATGCAAGTGAAAATTATATAGTACATGATTTCCAACACAATTCCTTTATTTTGACATTTCAAATTGTCTATAAAATATAAAAGGGAAATAAAGCTAAAATCAGATATTTGATTACATTGACATTTCTTAAAGTAATTATTAGTGTATGACTTTTAAGAAATAAATTTGATAAATTTGCATAGAAACAAATAATTTATAAATGAAGTAAGTAAAGTTCTAGGTACTAAGATGTATATGGCATGTAAGCAAAGTTAGGTAGATTTTACAATTTATTTTGGGTGGCATTTAATCCTACAACAGATAAGTATATTACAACAGCACTCAGGAGTTGTGTCCTTTTTTGAATTTGGCTATGGGTATGATTGATATTCTGTTGCTTTCTGTGACTTTCTAGAAATAACTGTTCTTATATCCAATTTCCCTTGCAGTTTCCTTGTAAAGTTATTTTAAAATGTGTGATATTTTCATAGAATAGTAATTCACAAATACCATTTGTAAAGAATACTATGTAACTATTCCTTTACTTCATAGTAGAGTCAGAATATAAAATGGGAGTATGAAGAGAAAAACAAATTAAAGGAAAAACAAAGATTCTAATCACAGAATGTGCAATACTACGCATGACTAATATCACCATGCAATCTGTTAGAAATAAGAAGAGGTTACTTTAAATAGTAGACTTCAAAATTTTTCTTAATTGGTCATCTTCATGACTATCCATGTATTGAAAAACTGATCCACCTTATGGAACTCTCCATTTTGGGAACCTTTAATAAACAATGACAATGACTCACTGCCTTCTATGTATCAATTAAAAAAATCCATTGCAAATAGGTCATACTAGAAAGGAAAGACATGTCTGGGTTATCAATGTGAGAAACCATGTCTACATCACTTGATGACTGAACAACTACTTGGTGCAAAGTTACCCAATAGTTGACCAACTATATCACACAAGCAATTTGTAGAGAAGAAGACTGGGGTCATGGGCACTCTAGAAGTGTGTCTAATAATAATAGCAATTTCAGAGTAGTAATGATATTTTGAGACATCTGCCAAAATGAAGTGTGATATGAAAATGTCTGTGATTTTAACTGGTTATGAAATCATGGGTACTCATAATACTACTATGGTTTATTGCCTGCATTCATAATTAAAAGAATCACTACATCCCCATTTCAGGGGAATAAAAGTAAAAATGCATTTTTTCTCATCCATTTTCAAACATATATTGAAGTCTATCCATGGAACCAATGTTAAGAACCTTTGATCTAAAAGTTCAAATATCTGTCTCTCCATATCTTAAGCTAGTTGACTAGAATGACTCCAGATCCATTCCCAATAATATTTTCCCTTAATTATGGATTCCATTAAGGAATATATAGAAGCTACTATGGCCAACTGATGTAAGAGAACTTATCATCTAAACATCTAACCAGTGGACTTAAATATGGGATTAACTTTTTTTTTCTCAAAATGCCATTTTTTTTCATAGGAGGTAAATATTCTTTAGCTTTATCAAAATAAATTTAAGAGCACACTTTTTAAAAACCACAGACATTTAATTTTTAAATCTTTGAAATATTTGACATTCTTGAGGGTAGAAAGTTATTAATAAATGCATTTTAGTTTGCATAATTTCCAACTTTGGAGGATGAAGATAAACATCGTATTAACAGCCTAACTTAGATAGCATTACCACAATATTTTCATGCAAAGGACTTTCATAATAAGCCCAGATAGCATGTTTTCTGTATGGTACAGAATAAAGAGTGCTGGAATTTAGAATCAGAGGGCATCTGTTTAAATATCACATATGCCACTTGTTACCCTTATGATGGTGGAGAAAATAATTACTATCTACAAAACAAGAATAATGAACTAAATTACCTCTAAGGTCCCTTCTAGATCTAAATGTTTATAAAACAAAGACAGTAAGAGAATTTACCATACATTTTGACATGTCATTTCATAGTGACCAGAAGAGATCGTGTAAGGTAAGAGGAAGATGAAGGGTGGTATGGCTCATCATATTGGGTCTTGGTCATTCAAAGAATATCTACTAATGTAAGTAGTAGTTTTGAGAGAAGGAAAAATACATGTTATTTTTTCCCTCTCTTCCTATTTCTGAGCACTCCGGACAATGTGTTCATTTTTTTTCCCTTTGACATATATTCCATATGTATTATGGAAAGCATCTCAAAGCAAAACAATCCAAGTTCAGATGAGAAAAATGAAGAAAACAAAGGCTTCCTAGAGTGTCAGAATGATGAGTTTTATGACAAAGGTGGCAGAGAGAAAATGGTTATTGTAAGGGAAAAACGCATGAAATTTAGGGGATTGAGGATAAAGAGAAACTGAAGGACTGCTTTTGAACTTTTTTAAAAGTAAAAATAGTCAAATGTTCCCATATCCTCTGCATAAATTTATTTCATCATCAAAATAAGAAAAGGAAATCCTGTGTCAATTGCTATTCAGTTTCCCCAGTTTCTCCTTCATATTTAAAAGAATTATGGAAATCCCCATTATTCTATTCCAAAGAGGAAGCTGTTTTCCATCACATTTTCTTAATAAAAGATCATACAGTCAACATGATAATTTTTATTACTTTGCATTTTCTCCAGGGAAAGCACTTACCCTGAGAACTATCTCGCTTGGTGATAAGTAGCAGTTGTACTTACTTCGAGTGTCCAATACATGGCTTTGCCTAATTTGCATCCATCCACTAAATGGTTTAATTAATTTTGCATTGTGCTTACTGACTAGTTTTAATTAGCAGTTAAATCAGTTCAGTTAACGAAAAATGTAGGTGTTTACTTGAATGCAAATCACAATGAGTTCTCCAGTCTTGATTCAAAAAATTGTTCCACACCATTGGTGTTGGATTTCTTCAGGGTTTACTTAGGGGAAAAAAAAGTGCATTCTACACTTTTTTCCCTCAATAAAGTATGAACCTTTATGATTCATTAACTGGCTTGTCCCTCCTCTCCCCCCTTGTGCTCTGTAGTGGAGAGAGTGGCATGCCCAGAGCAAGGGTGAAGTCACACAACAAAGGGATCTTCTCTGCTTCAATGAAGGGAAAATATGTAGGCAAGTGATCCTCACATTGGTGCTTGAAGGCAGGATTTGCCTGATCAGACTTCCTGAGGCAGCAATCATTTCTGAGGTGGTAGGAATTTCCGTGGAAGATGGCTAGGTGGCAATGCATCTTACCTCTATGTCAGAATACTCAGATGGATGGTAGAATTTATAATCCTTTTGTTGGTTTGATGCTAGTTTTATGTCATGTAGTTTTCTTGGAATATCCTTTCATCTATTGTGTAGCTTATAGGTCTTTCTGAACTGTGAATTTAGCCAAGGAAGTATACCTTGCTTTCTATTCATGGATTTGGCATTCATAGAAGTAAAATAAAAACCACATCAACAAAAGATATTTATGAGTATTTTTTTCCCTTCTCAAGAGCTTAATGATATGCTTCCAAGTAAAGGTTTTAAATATAGTTTCTACAAATCAAGGCATTACTCACTTTTAGCAGGAATACTTATAAAGAAAGATTGGATTTTTAATAGGTAGGGTAGCTTGAAGAAGAAGATGTCTTTAAAATTCTTTCCAAATCTAACTCCTATAATCTCATATAACATTGAGAAAAGATCTTGATTTGAAATGAAATCTAAATTCTCTCTAAGGAAAACAAGGACAACAGGTCCCACTGGCTATATCTGAATAGGCAAGTTAAAGTGAGGAATTAATTCATTTTTTTCAATCTTTATTCAAAAAATTTGATCGACATAAAACAAAAACACAATCTAATGATAAAACATAAATTTTCCTCAAAAGTAAATTATTTGTTAAGCTTTTGTTTTTAACTATGATGGTTGCCTAATTTCTTTATATTTTTACTATCCTATAAGTACATTTAATAATAACTGTACTCCTCAGAGATCTCTAGTCACAGATTTTTTTTCTCATGCAGTTGAAAATCTGGATCTGAGGTATATTTAAAATCTCCTGAAAAGTTGTAACATACTCTTATGAGGAGAGAAAACAAGAAATCTGAAAAAATTGATTCTTAGAATCATAACATTTCTTTTCTTTGCTTTTTTTTTTGGGTGAGGCAATCAGGGGTTAAGTGACTTGCCCAGGATCACACAGCTAGTAAGTGTCAAGTGTCTGAGGCCAGATATGAACTCAGATCCTCCTGACTCCAGGGCCAGAGATCTATCTACTGTGCCACCTAGCTTCCCCCATCATAACATTTCAAGTCATATAATTTCCTAATTGAAAAAATATGTTAAATGTTATCTAGTAACTCTTACTCAAATTATGAACATTTCCAACCAATGTTCACCCACCTTCTGCTTGAAAGTCTCCCATGTCAGGAAACTAATCACTCCATCAAGACATGGAAGTTCATTCCATTTTCAGATGGCAGTTATCATGTAGACCTGAAATTTGCCTGTTGTACTGCCCATTCATTTTGAAAGAGGAGTTAAAAATAATCTAGTCCACACTACTCATTTTGAGGGTGAGGAAACTGGAACCTAGAAAAATGAAGCAACTTGCTCAATGTCTCAAAAGGATAAGGCTGGGATTAACCAGACCAGACCTGGGGACCAAGAAACATAGTATTTATATTATTGAAAACAAAGTGCAGGATTTTAGAATTAGGGTGCAGACATGAAATGAGAGCCAGGTATCTTGGAGGATCAGGACAACTGATGGCTATACATTTTCTACTTTTTAGAAAATGAAAATTAGGATAATGCTTTATTTAATAACAGCAACACTAGATATAAAAAACAACTTTGAAAGACTAACTCTGATCAATGTAATGAAAAGTCATGATTCCAGAGGACCAGTGATGATGAATGGTATACACTTCAACAGAAAGCTGATGGACTCAAGATTAAGAATCATATATATATGTATATATGTACACATATATGTATATATGCATATATACACATATATGTATATATGTATATATACACATATATGTATATATGTATATATGTATATACACACATATATATGTATATATACTCATATATATATGTATATATGTATACATATATACATATATATGTGATTCTTAATCTTGAGTCCATCATCTTTCTTTTCCTCAACACTATACATGTATATATGTATATATACATATATATGTGTATATATATATATATGTATGTATTATATATATGAATAGGCCATGGTCAATATGAGGTGAGATTTTATTTGATTTGACAATGCCTATTTGTTATAAGGGTTTTATTTTTTTTTAATTGGAAGGGAGAGAAAATAATTGCAATCATTATCAATTAAAATTTTAACAAAAATGTATAAGAGATTTAGAAAGGCTTAATTTTGTCAATTATTAGAAATGAAGGGCTGTGGGGGCAGGAGGAGGAGTTCTATGTGACTTGGAACAAATGCTCCAAGCCAGTCCAGGGAGCACATTTTGAAGCCAGGGTGGGAAATTCAGATGAACCTTGCTTGAAGACCAAAAATAACCTCGAAACATTGACCACGTCTACATATATAGCACCAAGAGAAAAACATGAAACATTCAATCATAGATTAATCCTGCATCATGTAAACAGACCCCTTTGGCATTTTGTGGACAAAACAACTGCATGGAAAATTTCAGAGCATCCCAATGCAGAGAATTGAGCTCCAACTAATATAACAGGGTTTTCAGCAATCCCTCCACGAGGCACAAGAGGTCCTAAGACCTTCAGAGGATGTGTGTATTATATAGATTTTCACAGTGTTTTTTTTTTTAACTTCACCTAAAGCTCCAGAATCTTCCCATTTCCAAAACTATTGAGCTCATTTCTAGGAGAAAGGATTGTCTACAAATAAGGAAATAATTTATACCCAGGATCTATCTATCTATCTATCTATCTATCTATCTATCTATCTATCTATC
>NW_020940355.1:17449142-17456534 GCF_900497805.2 Vombatus ursinus | reverse complement strand
ATCTATCTATCTATCTATCTATCTATCTATCTATCTATCTATCTATCTATCTATCTATCTATCTATCTACCTATCTATCTATCTATTTGTCTATCTATCCATAATTATATCTATTTGTTTCCTTCATTAGAATGTATGCTTCTTGAGAACAGGGATCATAGCTTTACTTTTTTTTTTTTTAAGTATGCCCAGAACTTGGTACTATGCCTGGAAAATACTAAGCACTTAATAAATGCCAGGGGTTCTCCTCACCTTCCTTTTTACAAAGATCGGAACCCATTTCTGAAGGTACTGTTCCTGTTATGAGTGAACAGTTTGGTCACTGTTAAACACAGAACTGCCAAAAGCATCTTCCTAATGCACAAGTCTGGCTATCCTGCTCCCTTGCTCAAAGACTTTCAGCACTACTCTGGTGTATAGGAGAAAATCCCAATAATTTCTTAGCTTACTCAACATAAACCTGATCCAACCTACATTTCTAGTCTGATAATGCTTTTCTTCTTTTGGAAACTCTACATTGAGTTTAAACTGTCCTTTCAGTAATTCTTTGATCTACTTTTCATTCCTTTTCATAAGTAAATATCTGGGACAGATGACCTTCCTATCTTAGTTTGATGAAATTCTTCTCTTTGAAGCTCAGATAAAATGTCTCCTCAATGGAGTTTGTCCTAATCTACTCAGCTAATCATCCAGAGTAGGTGATCTCTCTCTCTCTCTCCTCCAATTTCAGCATTTCTTGTTTTGGAATCAATAAACACTTTAGGCCAAATCCTGCCTGATGTAATACCTAATCATATGGCTCTTGGTAATTTGTATAACTTTTTCAATCCTGACTTTGTTTGTAAAATGGAGATAATAATGCTTATGCTACTTACCTCACAGAATTTTTGTGAATAGAGTGCCATGTATATGTGAGTTTTTATGTTTAGATTTGTCCTTTATACTTTTGCTTATCATATTCCATCATATAGAATATTCATGTGTGTTTTCATTCCCCACTTCCACTCTCCATTTGCTGCTCCTTAACTCTAAAATGGAGATCGTTATGAGGCTCAATTAAGATAATATTTATAGAAAGTTTTAGCATAGTTCTTGGCACATAGTAGGCACTATTCCCTGCCCTTCTCTTTCCTTGAGGGCAGAGACATTCATTTTGACTGTGATATCCCTGATAACTAGTCCAATCCCATATGTATGTATATATATATATATATATATATGTGTGTGTGTGTGTGTGTGTGTATGTGTGTGTGTATGTATATATATATGTATGTGTGTGTGTGTGTGTGTGTGTGTGTGTGTGTGTATACTGGTTGCTTAGTAATTTTTTAAAAAATGTAATTGAATGGAAATAAGTCACAAAATACAATTTCCCAAATCATTCTGATTTCAATGTGGGCCCTCCTTTTGTGTTCTTTATTGTCTAGCATGCTTATACATCTATTAATCATTGACAGTATTGAAACATTTCATGTATTGTTACTGTGAATTATTATGTATCGCTTGCATTGTTATTGAATTCTCCAAGTATTTGTATTCTGTCCCCCCAAATAGATTATAAACTATTGGAGGGTAAACTTTTATATTACGAGTTTTTTTATTCCCTGATGATCTAACTCAATGTTAGAATAATTGATTTGTTGATTGCTGAATGCAAAGCAGTTAGAGTTTATTTTGGGGGTAGGGGTAAGGAACACAATGGCCTAAAGATGCAATGTGGAAACTGCCGAGATAGCTTTACTAAACAGAAGAACCTATATTCAACTTCAATAAATGCCTAGCTCCGCCATCGTCAATTACACACACACACACACACACACACACACACACACACACACACGCACACACACACGTATATTGTATATACATATATGCTGTATATATGTGTATGTATATATACATACATATACATATGTATATATATACATGTATATACTATGACAATGTCTTTTAGTTTCCTAGGTTCTTTTCCCTAGTAATTAGTGGAAGTCATTAATTCTTAGCAATGAATAGATTGCTAAGAGTTTAAAGGGAAAAAAATGAAAAAAAGCACATAAATGCAGACAAAGGAATTTAATAATTAAAAATAATTCACTTTTGAAGAGTTCTTACTAAACATTAGGATTTTTTAGATTTATAATAATGCAGTCTACCAACAGGGATATGTGAACTTTATCCAACTGGTATTTATTCCTTTAATTTCAGGGAGGAGGGGGAAGGTTTGAGCCTTATTCCTTTTGCCAAGATTTCTAAACTGATGTTACATAAGTATGACAAGAGCAGATATACCTGTTCAATTCCTGTTAAAGGGAATTCTAGCAATTCCCTACTAAAAATAATATCAGTTTATGCATATGTATTATGATAGTAGATATTTGAATCCATGTTAGATATAAATATATTAGTAGATTAGATAGATTTGCTATTAGATGATTATATCTTTTCTTTTATACATTTTTAAACTTAAATGGGAGCTATATTTCAGAAGTATTTCTGCAAATAAAGAAGGAATTAATTGAACCCTTAATTGAAGCCCTCCCCTCCCTCCCCTCCCCTCCCCTTCCCTCCCCTTCCCTCCCCTTCCCTTCCCTCCCCTCCCCTTCCCTCCCCTTCCCTCCCCTTCCCTTCCCTCCCCTCCCCTTCCCTTCCCTGGTTAGAGATGAAGGGAAAGACCAATTCAGGTATGCAGTCAGCAAGAAAAAAATCCTGGATGTGAAAGATGAAATGTCTTAATCATGGAATAGAGAGGAGGCCAGTGTCACTGAATTAAAGAGTATGTGATAGGGAGTACAGTATAAGAAGATTGAAGTAGCCTTACAAATGCTAAACTCCTAAATCCTGGTTTAGTTGTCATCATATTAGACATGGGTTATTGCAATAGCCTTGTAACATATCTTCCTGCCTCCATCTTCTTTCCACAACAATCAATATTTCTCAGTTGCCAAAGAGATTTTCTTAAAATATGGAAATGGATTTTTATTGCCTCTAAGATCAAGTACAAAATCCTCTGCAAAAATTCAACACTTGATGAGATAGAGGACACTGGAATGAGAGATTGGTTTCTGAGTGGTTCAAAAGAGAATGAGAATAATAAGATAAGAATTCATGGTCTGCACAGTAAAAAATAATGGACAGAATAAAAAAAGAAACAAAAACAACAACCTGGAATCTATGATGGCAAATCTCATCAAAGAAATAAAAGAGGGAAGAATTGATTGGGAAGGAAAATATGAATAAAATATAGAGTAGCGAAAGACAAGCAAGATGAAAAGCAACAACAACAATAAAAAAAAACATTAAAAGCAAATATGGTCACTATGCAAGCAAAACATGGTGATCACAAATTATATGCAGAGATAACCAAAAGACATAGGTGTCTCAGAAGAATATAATAGGACAAAAAACCTTAACATTATATTATAAACATCTGAGGAAGAACTGATATGGCAGACTATAGGGAACAACTGAACTTTCCCAACATACCCCTCCAAACAAATGTAAAATAATTGAATTCTGAAAAGCAGAACAAAAAAATTAGGGTCAAACATTTTTCCAACCCAAGACTATGTAGGAGGAGGGATGGAGAGGTCTGTGACACTGAGGCATTGATTGGCCTAGAGTTCACATGTTAGTAACTTTACCTATGGGTCTTTGAGGTGGCAAAAGAAGCAACTTTGGAGGCGGGGCTAAGACAGAGACTACAAGGTAATATGGCAAATGGTCAAAAACAAGATTAGAGGGGACCTCTGTGCTATAACTGGTAAAAGAACAGAACACTTCTTGGCAGTTCTATACCCACTTCCGGATTACAGTTCCACCGCAGAAAGAGTGCTTGTAGTCACAAAGGATCAAGGACCCCAAGGAGAAGTACTGCTTGCAAGTTCAAGGGATCAAAAGCCTTTACTGGATAAGAAACAGAGCACAGAATGAGAGAGAAGTGACCACACCTTTCCCTGGATCTCACAATCTTGGAAACACTTGAAACTTGCAAAAACTCAGAATCAGTTCTGAAAGCAGCAATACAAAAAAGCTTAAAGCTTGGGACAGTGCTTTCCAGTCTCATCCATGGAACAGAGTTCAACTTTAACAAGAAGTTCAAAGACAAAAAATAATCTGGAAAAATGAACAGACAGTAGCAACAACAACAAAAACAACATGATTATAAAAAGCAGACTCGGAAGAAAACAATGAGGTTAAAACAGTTTCAAATGAAGCTTTAAAGGAATAAAAATTGTGAATTAGACACAAGTCCAACAAGAATTTTTGAAACACCTAAAATTATTTTCAAAATCAAATATGAGTGGTAGCGGCATTGTGTGAAAAAAAATAAGTGATGCAAAAAAATATGAAAGAAAATTAACAGCTTGGTAAAAGAAGCATAAGAATACTGTATGGAATAACAACTTAAAAAAGGAATTAATCTGAATAGAAAAAAGATGCAAAACTTCAGTGATTAAAATTAACTCTTCAAAAAATAGAATTGGTCAAATGGAAAAAGAGGTGCAGAATCTCAATTAAGAAAACAATTCCTTGAAAATTAGCATTGGGCAAGTGAAAGCTAATGACTCTGTGATATAACAAAAGATAATAAAGAGGAATCTAAAGAAATTTTAAAAATAGATGAAAATATGAAATATCTCACTGGAAATTAACTGACTTGGAAAATGGATCAAGGAAAGATAACTTAAGAATTATTGTTCTGCCTGAAAGCCATTATCAAAGTAAAAGCATAGCCATCATATTTCAAGAAATTATAAAGGAAAACTGTACCAATATCCCAGAACCAGAAGATAAAATAGAAATTAAAAGAATCCACTAATCACTTCCTAAAAGACATCACAAAATGAAAATTCCCAGGAATAGCATAGTTAAATTCCAGAGCTCCCAGGTTAAGGAGAAACTACTACAAATAGAAAGAAACCATTAAAATATCATGGAGTCATAGTATCACAAAAGATTTATGAGCTTCCATATTAAAGGTGCACAGGGCTTGGAATATTCCAGAAGGCAAAGAACCTAGGATTAAAACCAAGAAAAATCTACCTAGCAAAACTGAATGTAGTCCTTCAGGTGAAAAATGGACATTTAATGAAATATAGGACTTTCAAGCATTTCTGCTGAGAAGACCAGATGTAAATGGAAAATTCGGCTTTCAAATCCAAGACTCAAGAGAAGCATAGAAAGGAAAACATGAAAGAGAAATTATAAGGGACTAATAAGTTTTAAAAGTTTACATTCCTATATGGAATGATGATTCATGCAACTTCTAAGAACTTTCTCATTATTAGGGCAGTTACAAGGACTCTACATGGAGGGTATTGGACTGATTTGATTATATTGGGATGATTTCCCCAAAAAAGGATGAGCAAGAAATAGAGATGGACTGGTATAAAGGGGAAGAAAGAGGAAGAATGTAGGAAATTATCTTACATAAAAGTAGTGTGAAAGGAAGAACTTTTACACTAGAACAGAAAGTGAGGGGCGGTAGTGGTGGCAGGCAATACTTTGAATTTCACTCATTTGAATTGTTTCAAAGAGGGAAATACATACACACACACAAACACACACACACACACACACACACACACACACACTCAAATGGGTATGGGAATCTATCTTGCCTAACAGGGAATTAGGAGAGGAAAAGAATGAGAGAAAGGAGCAATAAGAGGAAGGGTCTATTAAAGGAGACAGTGGTCAGAAGTAAAACAGAATTTTGAGGAGGGACAAGATAAAAAAGAAAGAGAAAAGAAGAAAATAGGATAGAGGGAAATAATAATTACAACTATGAATGTGAATGGGATGAATTTACCCATAAATAAGAAGCAAAGAACAGAATGAATTAGAAATGAGAATCCAACAATATGTTCTTTACAAGAATCAAACTTGTTGGCTAGCATGACAAAAAGGGGCAAATACCAAATAGGATGTAGAAAAATAGATGTACTAATTCACTGTTGGTGGAGTTGTTTACTGCTCCAACCATTCTGCAGAACAAATTGGAACCATGCAAAAAAAAAAAAAAGACTATAAAGCTATGCATATCCTTTGATGCAGCAAAACCACTACATGGTTTGTATCCCAATGTGATGAAAGAAATGTTGAAAAGATTTATATATATGTATATATAATAGATCTTTTTTTATAGCAAAGAATTGGAAATTGAGGGCACACATGCCAATTGGGAAGTGGGGAACAAGTTGTGCTATATGATTGTGATGGAATACTCTTTCACTATAAGAAATGAGAGGCACGGTTTCAGAAAAACCTGTGTAGATTTATATGAACTGATGTGAAGTGAATTTAACAGAACCAGAAAAACATAGTACACAGTAACGATATTGAATGATGATCAGCTGTGAAAAAAAATTAGCTACTCTGATCAAGACAATGATCCAAGATAATTCCAAAGGACCCATGATGAAAAATACTATCCCCATTCAAAGAGACAACTGAAGAACTCTGAGTAAAAATATTTTTATTTTTTATTTTTTAATTTTTTTAATTTTTAAATTTATTTATTTATTTTAAGTTTTCAATACTCACTTCCACAAGATTTTGAGTTCCAAATTTTCTCCTCATCTCATCCCTCCCCCCATCCCAAGATGGCATTCATTCTGAGTACCCCTCCTAATCTACCCTCCCTTCTATCTCTCCCCCCCTTCTCTTATCCCCTTCCCCTTCAATTTTCCTGTAGGGCAGGATAGAATTCTGTATCCCATTTCCTGCGAATCTTATTTCCCAGTTGAATGTGAAAACAAATTTTTTTAACTTTTGTTTTTAAAATTTTGGGTTCCAAATTTTCTTCCTTCCTCCCTCCCCACCCACCATCATTGAGAAGGCAAGCAACTCAATACAGGTTATAGATGTGTAGTCATGCAAAACACTTCCATAGTAGTCATGTTGTGAAAAACTAAGTATATTTCCCTTCATCCTATCTCGCCCCCCATTTATTCTATTCTCTCTTTTGACCCTGTCCCTCTCTAGAAGTGTTTACTTCTGATTACCCCTTCCCCAATCTGCCCTCCCTTCTATCATCCTCCTGCTCTCTTGTCCCCTTCCCTTCAGCTCTTATTTTCCTGTAGGGTAAGATAGATTTCCATACCCAATTGAGTGTGTATGTTATTCTCTCCTTAAGCCAAATACAATGAGAATAAGATTCACTCATTCTCTCTCACCTCCCCTCATTTCCCTTCCATTGTAAAAACCTTTTCTTGTCTGTTTTATGTGAGATAATTTACCCCATTCTACCTCTCCCTTTCTCCTTCTCTCTGTATAATCCTCTCTCACCCCTTAATTTTATTCTCCAGATATCACCCCTTCATCTTCAACTCACCCTGTGCCCTCTATCTATCTATCTATCTATCTATCTATCTATCTATCTATCTATCT
>NW_020940355.1:17435675-17449132 GCF_900497805.2 Vombatus ursinus | reverse complement strand
TCTATCTATCTATCTATCTATCTATCTATCTATCTATCTATCTATCTATCTATCTATCTATCTATCTATCTATACATACATTCATACATATAATTTTTTCCCTCCAACCACTCTAATACTGACAAAGGACTCACAAGTTACAAATATCATCTTTCCATGCAGAATGTAAAGAGTTCAACCTTAGTAAGTCTCTTATGATTTCTCTTCCCTGTTTACCTCTTCATGTTTCTCTTGAGTCTTGTAACTAAAAGTCAAATTTTCTATTTAGCTCTGGTCTTTTCCTCAAGAATCCTTGAAAGTCCCCTATTTCACTGAATGACCATTTTTCCCCCTGAAGGATTATACTCAGTTTTAGGCTGGGTAGGTGATTCTTGGTTATAATCCTATCTCCTTTGCTCTCCAGAATATTATATTCTAAGTCCTGTGGTCTCTTAATGTAGAGGCTGCTAAATCTTGATTTATCCTGATTGTGTTTCCATAATACTTGAATTTTTCTTTTTGGCTACTTGCAGTAGTTTCTCCTTGACCTGGGAACTCTGGAATTTGGCTACAATATTCCTAGGAGTTTTCCTTTGGGGATCGCTTTCAGGAGGTGATTGGTGAATTCTTTCAATTTCTATATTGCCCTCTGGTTCTAAAATATCAGGGCAGTTTTCCTTGATAATTTCTTGAAAGATGATGTCTAGGCTCTTTTTTTTTGATCATGGCTTTCAGATAGTCCAATAATTTTTAAATTACCTCTCCTGGATCTATTTCCCAGATCTGTTGTTTTTCCAATGAGATATTTCTCATTGTTTTCTATTTTTCATTCTTTTGAATTTGTTTTACAGTGTCTTAATTTCTCATGAAGTCACTAGCTTCCAATTGCTCTATTCTAATTTTTAAGGAAGTATTTTCTTCATTAAGCTTTTGGACTTCCTTTTCCATTTGGCCAATTTTGCTTTTTAAGGAATTCTTCTCCCCATTGGCTTTTTGGACCTCTTTTGCCATTTGGATTAGTCTATTTTTTAAGGTGTTATTTTCTTCAGTATTTTTTTGGGTCTCCTTCAGCAAGCCGTTAACTTGTTTTTCATGACTTTCTTGCATCACTCTTATTTCTCTTCCCAGTTTTTCCTCTACTTCTCTTACTTGCTTCTCAAAATCCTTTTTGAGCTCTTCCATGACCTGGGACCAATTCATATTTTTCTTGGAGGCTTCGGATGTAGGAGCTTTGACTTTGTTTTCTGCTTCTGATTGTATGTGTTGATTTTCTTTGTCACCAAAGAAAGATTCTATGGTCTGACTTGCTCTGCTTGCTCATGATCCCAGCCAATTACTTGAGTTATAAACTCTTTGCTAAGGTAGTGGTCTGCTTCCAGTGTGGAGAATATAGTGTCCCAAGTTTCAGGGGTTCTGTGCAGCTGTTTTCAGAGATACTTTCAGGGACCTGTAAATTTTCAGTTCTTCGAAGGTGCTATAATCAAGGGTGAGGTGTTACTCCTTTCCTGGCCTGTGCTCTGGTCTATGAGTGACCACAAGCACTCTTTTCTGTCTTGGAACTGTGAAGAGAATTATCTCTCCATAGTCACCACCATGCCAGCAGTCTTCCTTACCCCAGGACCACCACCCAGAACTGTGATCCAGATCCAAGCCCAGGCAAAGCAAGAGAATCCTACACCAGCAAAGAGATTCCTGCAATCCCCTTCTGATCAGCCACTCAATTCCCCCTCAGTCTGTGGGCTAGAAGCTCAGAGGCAGCCGCCACCCCAAGGCCATGCTTGGGGACTGGGGCTGGGACCCTGTGCTTCTGTCTCATGGCAGACACAAACTTTTCCTACTGACCTTCTAAGTTGTCTTTGGTTTTCATAGGTTGAGAGGTCTGGAAACTGCCACAGCTGCCCATGATTCAGTCCTCTGAGGCCCACTCCAGGTTTGCTGAGGCCCGTGTGCCCACGCTGAACTGTGTTCCTCTCCCAGCCTGGTCCGGCATACCTTTCCATTCAGCCATCCAGGTTGTCTTGGGCTGGAAATTTGATTCACTCTGTCTTTTTGTGGGTTCTGCTGCTTTAGAATTTGTTTAGAGTCAATTTTTATAGGTTTTTGGAGGGGTTTGGTGGAGAACTGCCCAGAACCTCTGAATATAGCAAATGAAATACCAATTGAAAGAATGCATATATTATGTCCAGAAAAAAATGAAGAAAAAGGGAAAAAATCCAAAACATCACTGCAAACTGCAACCGGTTTAATCTAAGAATTTAATTCGGAAATGAATTCAATAAACAATCAAGAGAAAGGCCATCTAATAAAAATGAAAGAATTTAAATAATGTAAGACTACTTTGCACCCATCACAAAACATAGTAGGGAATAGAATAATATTTTCAAGTTCAAGGTGATCTAACCTGCAAATTTCAGGTTAACCATAATTGCAAAATAATGAATATTCAATAACATAGAGGTATTTGAAACATTTTAAGAAAGAAAGGCAGAACTGAAGAGATTGTTTTTTGAACATCTCAGACAACAGAAATGTAGGAGTGAATAAATGTAGCAGCCAAGGACAGCAACAGCAACAGAATGAGAGCAGGGAGACCACCAGTAAGAGAAACTACCCAAGGAAGCCATTGATAATTAAAAATATAGTCCTCATGGTTATAAAAAAATATTTTAGCAATATTTTCTGTGATAGCAAAGAATTAAAAAACAAAGTAGATGCCCCTGAATTGGTAAATACCAACTATAACACATTAAAGAAATAGTATATAGCTGAGGTATAGGTAATGACGTGGGATGAATACAGAAGAACAAGGAGAGATCTCTCTGAATTGTTGCAGAATGAAACAAGTAGAGCCAAGAAAACAATATACAAAGTAACTACAACAATATAAATGGAAGGAATAGCTACACAACAAAAGTATCAAAAGTGAATGTTACAAACTTATAAAGATCAAGAAGAATTTAAATGTAGAGATAGGAGAAGTTCTTCCCAACCCACTCCTTCATGTAAGTGGAAGGTTCACAGACATTATAAAGTGCACATATTTTCTGGCTTTTTCAGTGTATCAACCGGGTATGCTGATTTTTTTTCCTCTCTAAAAATACCATTTGTTGTCTAGGGTGGCTCTCTAGGAGGGGGAAGGGAAAGATACTTTATAAAATTATAAAATAATGTAAGAAACCAAAGACATCAATAAAAGCTTATGTTTAAAAATTGGGTTAGAGATAGTATCATGGTACTAAGGATACAATAAAGACCAGGGAAAAGCAGCAAAGATAAACTGCGCCTGAATTGCACTGGTAGCTCTCATGCAGCCTCATCTACTGATGAAATCAATCTGGGAGACTTACCTATGCCTTGACGCTTCCTTCTGGTTTTTTTGTAGTCATTATGAGAACATTCTGAACATCATTCTCTTCCCTTGTTCTTTCCCCCATTCACCATTGAAAGAAGCTTTCAGGAAGATGAAAAAGATGAATAGTTTAATACTTTGACATTACAAGATATTCTGTGACAAGATGTTTTAAATCTATTCTATTTTTTCCCATATGGAGAATTAGGCTAAATTTTTTTGAGTAATTGCAGATTTAGAAGGCTTTTTTTTTTTTGCTCTGGAATTCAATGCAATTAGCACAATATTATCTGTAGAAAGGAGTATCTGGTGCAAATTATCAACTACAGGGAATCCATCTTTCATTTGGACTTTACGTTGGTCATCTTTAAGGATAATCTTAAAAATAATGATAAACAATGTCTTGTCAATGTCATGTTTGCTTGACAATAAAAATCATATTAATTGAATTTGTAATTTGTTACCTTTTTTGCTATATTATTTAAGGAAAAATACATGCTTTTAGGGCAGCTAAGTGGTGTAGTGTGGACTTGGAGTGGAGAAGATCTGAGTTGAAATTGGCCTCAGATGCTTACCAGCTACGTGACCCTGAGGAAGTCACTCAACCCTGTTTGCCTCAGTTTCCTCATCTGTAAAATGAGGTAGAGAAAGAAATCGCAAACCACTCCTGTTCCTTCACCAAGAAAACCCCAAAGGGTGTCATGAAGAGTCCTGACTGAAAAATAACTGAACAACAGCAAACACAATTTTAACATAAATATAGAAGTCATAATGTGGGAGGAACACCTCTAAGAAATTGCTTTTTAAAATATTTTATTTTTTCCCAAATTCCCAATTCCTAATTTCCCAATTCCCAAGTGTGTGTGTATTTATTTAATTTTGAGTTCCAAATTATTTTCTCCCTTTACTTACTGTCTCAGTGATGGGGGAGAGGAATCTTTCTGCTGGTTCTGCTCATTTCATGCCACATCAGTTTATACAAGCCTTCTCAGGTTTCTCTGGAACCATATCTTCCATCACACCACATATAATAATAATCTATCATATTCACATGTCAAAATTTGTTTGGTGATTTCCCAATTGATGGGAGCCTCTTTAGCATTTAGTTTTTCAATCAATGCACATTTATTAAGCACCTACTGTGTGCCAGGAAATGTGCTAAGCACTGGGGATACAAAAAGAGTCAAAAGACAGCCCCTGCCCTCAAGGAGTTCACAATCTAATGAGGAAAAATAACAAGTAAATATATTTGAAAAAAAGCTATATATGTGATAAATAGGAAATAATTAACAGAACTAGGTCAGTAGAATTAAGAGGGTTTGAGAAAGTCTTGAAGATGGAATTTTAATTGGGACTTGAAAGAAACCAGGAAATTCAATAAGCAGAGATGAAGAAAGAGAGCATTACAAGCATGGGGAATATTTAGAGAAAATCCCTGCAGCCAAGAGATACACTGTTTTATTGATAGAATAGTGAGGAGGCCAGTGTTAGTTCATTGAAGAGTATATGGTGGGCAACAAGAGGTAAGAAAACTAGAAAGGTAGGAGGAGGATAGAATATGAAATTTTTTGAATGCCAAACACAGGATTTTGTATTTGATCCTCGAGGCAACAGGGAGCCACTAAAGTTTATGTAGTTGGGAGATGATATGGTCTGATCCACATTTTATGAAAATCATTTTAGTGATTGAATGAAGGATGGAATGGACTGGGGAGAGATTTTAGGCAGGCAGACCCATTGTCAGATGAGGGCCAAAGGAGTAGCAGTTTCCAAGGAGAATAGATGGTGTATATGAGAAATGTTTCAAAGTTTAAATCAATAGGTCTTTGCAGCAGATTGGATATGGGGAGTGAGAGATAGTGAGAAGTCATGAGGATACCTAAATTTGAAGCCTGCAGGACCAGGAGGATGGTGTTGTTCTCTACAGTAAAAGAGAAGTTATGAGCAGGGTAGGATGTAGGGGGAAAGGTAAATTAGGTTTGTTTTGGACATGTGGAGTTTAAGATGTCTGTTTGACACCCAGTTTTATATATCTGAAAGACAGTTAGAGATTCAAGATTGGAAGTGAGCAGAGAGGCTGGGACAGGAGAGATAGATTTGAGAATTAAAAACATGGGGATAGTAATTAAATTCATTGGATCAGACTAGTTATAGAGAGAACAGAACTCAGGAAAAAATCATGTTGGGCACCTAAGTTTAGAAGGTATTATCTACATGAGGATGCAAAAAGCTAACTGAGGAGCTGTCAGATAGGTAGGAGGTGAACAAGGAGAATGTGGTATCCCAAAAACCTAGAGAAAAGATAGTATCAAGAGGAAGTGGATAATCAATTAAGTCAAAAGCTGCAGAGAGGTCAAGGGGAGTGAGGATTGAGAAATGACCATTGTATTTGGCAACTAAGAAATAATTTTTAATTTTGGAGAGAGTACTGTAGGTAGAATGATACATTCAGAAGCCGGGTTGTGGAGAGAGTATAAAAAGAGAGTAGGAGGAGAAAATGGAGGCATCCATTATAGATTGCCTTTTCTTTCTTTTCTAATGAATTAATTTATTCAACATTCTTTAATTTTTTTTGAGTTCCAAATTCTCTTCCTCTTTCCTGACACTTTCACACTCATTGAGAAGGCAAGCAATATTATACAATAATCCATGTAAGGTTATGCAAAATATATTTCCATGTTGGCCAAGTTGCAAAAAAAAAAGCAAGAAAAATAAAGAAAGTAAAAAAAATGTTTTAATCTTCACTCAGTTCATCAGTCCTCTCTCTGGGGGTGGAGAACATTTTTTATCACAAGTCCTTTGGAATTGTCTTGGATTATTTTATTGATAAGAGTAGCTAAGTCTTCACTGTTGATCAGCTTTACAATATTATTGCTACTGTGTACAGTGTTCTTCTGGTTCTACTCATTTCTCTTTGCATCAGTTGATATGTCTTCCCTCATTTTTCTGAAATCATCCCTCCCATCTTTTCTTATAGCACAATATTATTCCATCACAGTCACATACTACAACTTATTCAGTCATTTCCCAATTAAGGAAAATTCTTTCAATTTCTTATTCTTTGCCACTGCAAAAAGAGCTGCTATAACATTTTAGTCCTTTTCTTTTTTCTTTGATTTTTTTTGGGGGGGAAATACAGAACCAGTAGTGTTTTTGTTGGGCCAAAAAAAAGTGTACATTTAACTAACCCTTTGGGCATAGTTTCAAATTGTTTTCCAGAATGATTGGAGAAGTTCACAGCTCCACCAAGAGTCTTTTAATGTACCTTTCCCCCATTTTACATATATTCCAGTATTTCTAATTTTCCATTTCTGTTATGTTAGTCCAACTGACAGGTGTGAGATGGTATCACAGAGTTGCTTTGATTTGCATTTATCTAAACAATAGTTATTTAAATTGCATTTTTATGTGACTGTTGACAGTTGTGGGGTTTTTTTTCCCCCAGAAACCTGCCTGTTCATATTCTTAAACCATTTATCAATTGGGTAAATGTCTCATATTTTGTATAAATTTGGCTCAGTTCCCTAAATATCAGAGAAATCTAGCCTTTACTAGAGAAACTAACTCTAAAATTTTTCCCCCAGTTTCTTTCTTTCCATCTCATTTTGGCTGTATTGGTTCTGTTTGTGTAAAAATAATTCTATTTCATGTAATTAAAATTATTCAATTGATTTCCTATGATTCTCTTTCTCTTGTCTTCCCTTATGCATAGGTAAAATATCCTAAGCTCCTCTGATTTGTTTTTCTCCCTTTATGTCTAAATCATGTACTAATTTTGACCTTATCTTGATATTGGGTGTGAGATGTTAGTCTATGCCTAGCTTCTGTGAGATTGCTTTCTAGTTTTATTAGTATTTTTTGTTAAATAGTGAGTTTTTGCCCCAAAAGCTATTTTTGTATTTATCAAACACAGAATTACTATGGTCATTTATGAATGCATATTGAGTATCTACTCTATTCTACTTACACACCACTCTATTTCTTAGCCAATACCAGATTGTTTTGATTATTACCACTTCGTAATATAGTTTGAAATCTAGTACTCCTTGGTTACCTTGCTTCACATTGTTCCATTGACTCCCTCAATATTTTTTACTATTGTCATTCCAGGTAAATTTTGTTATAATGTCTTTTATAGCTTTAAAAATAATTTTGGTGGTTTGATTGGTATGGCATAGAATAATTAAATTAATTTAGGTAGCGTTGTATTTTTATTATATTGCCTCAGACTATCCATGACCAATTAATATTCCTTCAATTGTTTAGTTGTTTTTCCTTTTCGTGAAAAATGTTTTTAGTCCCTGTGTGTGTGTTGGCATATAGACTCAGAAGCATTTTATACTGTTTGCAGTTCTTTTAAATGAAATTTCTCTTTCTATCTCATGCTGCTTGGTTTGGATGACAATAGTTAGAAATGCTGATTATGTATGTGGGTTTTTTTTATATCTTACAACTTTGCTGAAGTTGTTGTTTCAACTAGTTTTTTAGTTGATTCTCTAGAATTTTCTAAGTATATGTTCATATCATCTGCAAGGAGTGACAACTTTGTTTCCTCATTGTATATTTTTTCCTTCAATTTCTTTTTCTTGTCCTATTTCTATAGCTAGATTTTCTAGTATAATATTGAATAATAGTGGTGATAATGGACATATTTGCTTTAGCCCTGTACGAAAATGTTATCAGTATTCTTAAAACTATTATCATTATTAAGATACTTTGAAAGAAAGGTTGAGAATGAGTTGTGTTTGATGGGCTGATTCTCAAAAAAAAATTGGGTAGAAAAAAGTAAAAAAGGAGGAATTAACTCATAAAAACTGGGCATGGAAGGAAGAACTAATACAGAGGAAACAGATGAAGGTGGAGGGCTGGTAATGTTGGAACCTTACTCTCATCTGGGTTGAAGAGGAAACACAGTATACTTTTGAAGAGGTTTAGAAGTCTTCTGAACCTGTAGAGAGCTGAGAAAATTTGGAGACATGGTAGGGGAGGGACTTTTGTAAAGAGCATATAGAATAAGATTAGGAGGGCAGGGGGCGATGACAAGGGAGAGAATTTTCGAGGGTTGGGTAAAATAAGGAATAAGAGGGTAAAGGGAAAAGATAAAGTAACAGGGATAGGGTAGAAAGAGAGGCTGAGAGGGAAAATAGTGAGTAAAAATAAGATGGAGGGAAATTCACAAATAGTAATTAGAAGTTTGTCAAATCTATAAGAATATGAATGATTTCCCAATTGATAATTGGTCAAAGAATATGAATGAGCAGTTTTCCAATGAAGAAATCAAAACAATTTATAGTCATAAAAATACCCTAAATTATGATTGATTAGAGAAATGCAGATTAAAACAACCTTAAATATAATTTTATACCTACCATATTGGTTAAAATGATAGAAGGGGAATGTAACAAATGTTGGAGAGGATGTAGAAAAATTGGGACACCAATTCATTATTTTTTGGAATTGAAAAATGATCCAACTATCTTCGAGAACAATCTGGATTTATGCCGAGTTATTAAATTACCTATACCCTTTGACTCAATAACATCACTATGTGGCCTGTTTCCAATGATGATTAGAGAAAACGGAAAAGAACTAATATGTT
Organism: Vombatus ursinus; assembly: GCF_900497805.2. Classification (NCBI taxonomy): domain Eukaryota; kingdom Metazoa; phylum Chordata; class Mammalia; order Diprotodontia; family Vombatidae; genus Vombatus; species Vombatus ursinus. The sequence continues at coordinate 17,440,205 of NW_020940355.1, read as the reverse complement.
CTAAAATGTTTATATCAGCTCTTTTTGTTATGGCAAAGAACTGGAAATTGTAGGAATGCCCATTAATTAGGGAATTGCTGAACTAGTTGTGGTATATGATAGTGATGAAATACATCTGAGCCATAAGAAATGACGAGCTCAGTGATTTTGTTTTTAGAAAAAAACATGGAAAGACTTGCATGAAATAATGAAGAGTGAAATGAGAAGAACCAAGAGACCATTGTATAAAGTAATATCAATATTGCTTTTAAAACAACTTTGAGTGAATAAGTTATTTTGTCTATTATAAATACCCAAATTAACTAAAACAGGCATATGAGAAAGACACTCTCTGCCTCCAGAGAAAGAACTAACAAATAGAAGTATGTATAGATTAATTTATATATTTATACCTATTTGTGTCTAATGGTATCCATCTCTAGTGTGGGGGGAGGGAAGAAAAAAGAAAAAAAAACATGGTAATTCTGTTGTATATTTGAAAGGGATAGCAAGTTGTGAATAGTAAATTTGCAGTTTTATATACAATCATTTTTTTTAATTATACTATGTTATGGAAATGCTTGTTTATTCCATAAATTAAAAATAAAATTACAAAAAAGAGTTTGGTTTCTCTGACATTTGGTGAATATATGTTTAGTATTGATATTATTTCATTGTCTATGGTATCTTTTAACAAAATCTAGCTGCTCATATCTTTTTAAATCAATTTTATTTCTGCTTTTGTTTTTTTCTGATATTATGATTGCTACCTCTGCCTTTTTTTCATCTTAGCTGAAGCATAATAGATTCTGCTCCAGCTTTTTATTTTATCTCTTTTTGTTTTTCTCTTTCAAGTGTGTTTCTTGCAGACAACACATTGTTGGATTCTGGTTTCTAATATATTCAAATATTCTTTTTCCATTTTGTGGGTGAGTTCATTCCATTCACATTCATAGTTATTATTACTAATCTTGCATTCCTTACATCTCATTTTCTTTGGTTTATTCCCCTCTCTCCTTTTTTTAAACCTGTCCTTCCACAGAAGTCTGTTTTGCTTCTGACTACTCCTTCCCTTAATCTACCCTTCTTCATTACCCCCTTACCTTTACTCTTTTACTTCACTGTTGGGTACTGATTTCTTTATCCAATTGAATGTGTGTGTGTGTGTGTGTGTGTGTGTGTGTGTGTGTGTATGTGTTTTCCTCTTCAAAAGTGAGAGTGAAGTTCACTCTTCAAGAGTGAAGTTTAAGTGCTGACTGCTCCCTCTCACTATTTTTTTCCTTCTCCCAATGTATCCTTCTTTTTTTCCTTCCCATTTTTTGGAGATCATCCTAACATAATTGACTCATTTTTGTGCCTTCTGTCTATGTAGGGTCCTTCTAACTTCCCTGATAATGATAACATTGTTAGGAGTTACATATATCATCTTCTCATGTATGAACGTAAATAGTTTAACCTTATAAAGTCTCTTTCTTCTCTTTTATGTTTACATTTTTATTATTCTCTTGGATTTTATGTTTGAAAATCATATCTTGTATTCTTCTTTGGTCTTTCCATCAGAGGTAGCTGCTAAATCTTGTGTTATCCTAACTGTGTTTCTAAGTTATTTGAATAGTGCTTTTTTTTTCTTTTTCTGGCTGCTTGATGCATTTTCTCTTTGACCTGGGATCATTGGAAATTGGCTATAATATTCGGGGGAGCTTTCATTTTGAGATCTCTTTCAGGAGGTGGTTTATGGATTCTTTTGATTCCCATTTTGCCCTCTGATTCTAAAAATATCTGGACAATTTTCCTTTGTAATTTCTTTATATATAATAGATTTTTTTTTCTCCTTCTAGCTTCTTAAGTAGTCTGGGGGAAGAAAAAAATATCTCACTCTGACCTTTTTTTGGCTATGTCACTCCACAATTTAATTTGATGCATTATTTTAAAGTTTTGGAAGGGGAATGTTGGGAGAGTACAGAGGAAATGTTACCTCTACTCTACCATCTTGCTTCTGCCCTCCTGTAAATTATACTTTCAAGGAATTTAACTACAAAGAGAAGAAAAGATATAGGATGATCATTAACAGAAAGTGAAAGAACATGTGTTTTTTTTTTCAAAATTGGGGAGATATCATTATGTTTGTAGGTAGTAGGGAATCAGCAAACACATAGTAAGATATTAAAAATAAGTGAAAGAATGGAAATGACAGAGGGGACGATTTGTTGGAGGAGATTAGATGGAATGAATTTTCTCATTCAAACAAAAAGGCCAGCCTTGGTAAGGAGCAATCCTACCTCATCAAGTGAGACAGGGGTAAAAGAGGAGATAGTGGCAGAGGACATATGAATGATATGAAGTGGGGAAAAGGGAAGAAGAGAGAGCTTATGGTGAATAACCTTTATTTTGTTTTATAAAATACAAGGCAAGGTTCTTCACTGAGACATGGAATGAGGGAGAGACTCCATGAGAGATACGAGCAGGAATGAAAAGAACTACTTTGGAGAGTGGGATAGTGAGTGGATAAAACCAACATAGAAAGATTGCCTAGCAGCAGTGAGGGCCCATTTGAACTTCTGTAACATGTTTGTAGTAAAACCAGTTAGCATTTTCTTGTGATTTTCTGTATCTTCATTCAACAGCATCTTCTTTAGACTTACAAAAGGAACTGCTATAAATATTTTTATAAATGGAGGACTTTTTTTTTGATGAAGTTGTAGTAGAGACATGTAGTAGGCATATCACTGTGTCAAGGGATATACAGATTTTAATAACTTTTTGGGCATAATTCCAAAATTCTTTCTAAAATGGTTAGACCAATTCAAAGCTCTACCAAATGTACATCACTGTTCCTGTTTTCCGACAGTGCCTCTATAATTTTTCTCTTTCATTATTTTGTTAACTATGCTAATCTGAAGGCAGTGTAGTGGATTTATAGTTGCTTTAATTTGCATATCTCAATACTAAAATTTGGAAGCATTTTTTCGTATGGTTTTGGATCCCTTGGATTTCTTCCCTTGTCTGTTCAGGTCCTTTTACCATTTGTCAGATGAGGAAAGAGCTCTTGTAAATTTGGATCAATACCTTAAATGTCTTGGAAATGAGACCTAATAAGAGAAACTTACTGCAAATTTATCTTTCCTAATTATGTATTTTCCTTCTAATTTTAGATATATTTGGTTTGTGCAAAACTTTTTAATTTCATGTTAAAATTGTCCTTTTATCTTCTGTAATACTCTCACTTCCATAGTTGGTCATGAATTCTTCCCATATTCATAGATTAAAATCAAGCCCATCTTTCTAGGCTTGTTTCACATTATTCCTTCCTATTCCTTCTATATTCTAGCTCTTCCCAGATATCCACATTCTACCATCTATCTATGATTTTACATATGCTGTTCATATACCTGGAATATACTCCCTCCTCACTTTCACATGTTGGAAAGTATAACATCTTGAAGGGTTCAAGTCAAATATTACTTTCTATGGGAGAATTTTTCTAAAGGCCTTGGATACTAAGGCCCCCTTTTCATATTATCTTTATTATATTTATCTTTGTAGAGTGTAAACTCCTTGAGATCAGAGTTTGTTCTTCATTTTCCCTTTGTATCTGGCCTATAATGGTCCAATTAATTAGATTGTTACAAAGACAAAAGAAAATACAGATGATAATGAATTTATATCCATAATGGCCTCTGGATAAGAATGGTATTTTTAGTAACTCAGAAAAAAATGTAAAAGTAGCATAGAGGCAAATAGTAGGATTCATTACACAATAAGAGGGTATTATCAGACAACATATGAAGATGAATTCTGCTGCATTAATTCAGTGGTTAAAATGTTATCACCTCTAATTTATCATCATTATACTGCTATTGCCACAAAAAATATTAAAGGGCTTTAAATGAATAAAACTGAAAATAGGTAAGACTATTTCAAAATAATACAACTAATATTTCCTAAAGTATCAGTCATAATTAGCAATGTTTCCTCTATGTTTAGTTTCTGTTCTTTAGACCTGAGCCACTTAGAAGTAAGGAAAAATTCCAAAACAATACAAAATGGTATTTCTTTACTATAATTACTCTTAGTTATTAAAAGCAATGATTCATAAGTGGAGCCATAAGGGAAAATATAAATCTAATCAGTCAATCAACAGGTATTTATTAAGCACTTGCTTTGTGCTATGGTATATATCCCTGTTACTTCTCAGCTCAAAATAGCTTTTCCTCTCCACAACTTCCTTATATGTGTTGCCTCCATCTTGTGGAATCTAGCCTACTTGAGGGACAAGTAGCCATTTAATAAATGCTTATTGATTTGACTTGTATTGACAGTGCTTAGCATAATGCCTTACAAATGCTATGTAAATTTTGTAAGTATAAAATGACAAAATTTGCAAATCTTAAAGTGTTGTATAAATGCTAGCTATTATTTTCCCTGATAGAATATATATGTATATGTTTATATGTATATATATATATGTATGTGTATATATACACACACACACACACACACACACAGAGAGAGAGAGAGAGAGAGAGAGAGAGAGAGAGAGAGAGAGAGAGA
>NW_020940355.1:17406910-17435665 GCF_900497805.2 Vombatus ursinus | reverse complement strand
AGAGAGAGAGAGAGAGAGAGAGAGAGAGAGAGAGAGAGAGAGAGAGAGACCTTGAGCTTAGGAACTATTTCATCTTTGTCTTTGTATCTTTGGCACTGGGCAGGGAGAATTAATGAGTAAATGAATAATGATTTTTTAAAAATACCTCATTTATTTAGTGCTCACTATATATCATATGCTTTTATATACTTGTTGAATATGAATGCAAAAGCAAAAGTTGAAGGTAAGAAGGCTACTTATTTCAAGCACAGAGGAAAGCCTGTGAAAAGGTACTAATTTGGGAGATTGAATGTCATGTACAAGGAGAAGGCCAGAATACAGCCACAAATTAGTGATTTCTTGTTTTGTTAGCATGAAAATTACTTTAGAGTGATAAAGTCAAGAAATAGAGAGCTGGTATCAAAGGAAGAAAGTCATTCTTTCAAAACAATTTTTCTCTGACCCTGGGTAAATAACTTAACCTCTCATTGTTTTAGGTACTCTCTGAAAATACATGGTAAAGATTCCATTAGTTGAAGAAATTTCCTCAGGAAGGCATTCCATATATGTATGTATGTATATGTATATGTATACATATATGTATATGTACGTGTATGTGTATGTGTATGTGTATGTGTATACATACCAGTGAAATTATAACTCTAGTCCCTTTCCTCAAAGTCAGGAAGTATAGAATGAAATGTGAAACAAAACTTCCAATGCTGACCAAATTTGAACAAAGTACTTCAGAATTAATGTTTTTTTTTTGTCATTCTTCAAGTAATTTATTTTTCTTTTATTTCTATGTATTGGGTATGCTGTGAGCCTGTGTAAATTGATGTAGGGGATGAATTTTTCATGCCTTCTTCATAGAAATAGGACAACTCTACATGTAGGATGCTTTTTTCTCCTGTAATATGTAAGGAAGAAATTTTCTGTAATACTACCTGAGCATTATGAAAGGGGTGGGGTCAAGGCAATGTTTTCTTATATATTCCAGTTCAAATGGAAGGAGGCAAAGTGCATTTTTTCTCCCAATTACCTTCCTTCAGGATTTCCCCGGTAGGAAAGAAAGAAAGGAGAACCTTGTGAAGAGTGAGGCAATGCATTTAGTAGAAAGTGCCCTAAATTTAGGCATTAAGGCAGTGTAGTGAATGAGCCATTAGATTTGGAGTCAGAAAAACCTGAAGTCAGATTCCACTTCAGATTCTTCCTAGTAAGTGTGTGTCACCTTTTGGTAGGCTCACTGCTGAACTAAACTTGGCGATAAATTAATTGTTCTTTTTATATATCACCAAGAGGTGAAACTTGAGCTTTTGATTCTATCATAAGATATGTCCATCTTCCTTTCATCCAAATGACCAAAAGCTCTTCAATCTTTTCAAATTGATTAACTGGTTGCCCATACCTTGTGAGGAGTTTGAATGAAAAAAAAAATACCTAAATGCTTCTTCTGACCTAATAGATTTAATTTTATATTATCTGCATGTGTGTCTTACTATTATCATACTTTGATTTTGACCACACTTTCCCAAGCATCCCACTGCGTGCAGTGGGAGAGTATTTCTCCAATTTAAGGGAAAATACTCTTCTCACTTTACCTTCTCAGTAGATACCTTTGCTAAAAAAGATAATTGTGGCTATTGGCTGACAATCAATGGGAAACACGGGAAATCTAGCCCTTCACCCTTACCCCTACAACTCTTAGTAAGTAGTGGTATTTGTCCACAGGGAACCAAAACTGCCAGTGTGAGTGTAAGTTGGGAGAGCAGCCTAAGATGTCTTATTACATTTAACTCATGGGATGTCTTCAAGGATTAATCAAATGGTATTTGTAAGTAGTTTTGTGATGCTGAGTTGAACTATGTTGGGAACTCTAAGTGACAAGTAATAGTATTGTTTTTTATCCCTGGAGGTGAAATTTTCTTTTGTTTTCTAATACAGAGAAGAAATTGTGACAAGGACTTCATGAAAAGACTAAAGATTTAATATTTATTCAACCTATAGCATATCAGAGTCAATCAGGTTAATTATTTGGGGATTCAACTACTGTGGGAAAGCATTTTTTTGTAGAACAAAATATCCTTTCAAGCTTATTTTTATGGAACACATAATCTGAACAATGCTACTCCTAGATAGATTTAATTTTGTAAACTAGCCATCAGCTGTCTTGTTCAGAGCTGTAGTGCCAAAGAGATGTGACAAAAACTCTTTCCAAAGCTATAGAAGTGAAAGGACTGTTTGCATTGTTTCTCTCCATGTGGATTTGTTATGAATCTAAATAGAGGATTTTAGACTTGGGACCTGTCAATCTAGTGCCTATTAATAAAGCTCCCTTAGAAGTATGGATACTCCAAAGGTAAGCTATGCATACAAGAACAAAATGGAGAATTGAGGGGTGAATTCAGATAATTCAAGCCAAAAAAGATCTCTGTAAAGCTCTAAATGTTCTAGCATGAATTATCTGGATATTTTGGATAAAAGGTGTTTTTGTTTTAGCTTTGCTGTGTGTGTGATTTTGCATGTATTTTCCATAAAATTAGCTCAGTTATCTGCTTTATTTTTGCTATTGTCAATTTATCTTTGAAGTCATTTATTCACATCTCCATGAACATGTTCAAGTGCTTCATTTCTCATATTCTCTCTGGGTTCTTGTTGAAATAGACCAGGGGTGGGGAACATGTGGCCTCGAGGCCACATGTGGCTTTGTAAGTCCTCAAGTTTGGCCTTTTGACTGACTCCAAGTTTTACAAAACAGATCCTTTTATTAAGGGGATTTGTTCCGTGAAGTTTATTTGTTAATTAACAATGCACTAGGGGAAAATGATTATTTGTAGTAGTCTATAAATGTCATATTCCATTGATACTTTGTTAATACTTGACAAATGACTATTACATTTCATTCTATGCTAAGAGATGCTAAGAGTGGGCCTAGAAGGAAACTAGAATTTATTAAGGACCTACTATGTACCAGGCATTTTTCTAGACACTTTACACATATTATCTCACTTAATCTGTAAAACCAGTCTGGGAAGTAGATGGTATGATTATCTTCATTTAACAATGAGGAAACTGAGGCACACAGAAATTAAGTGAATTTCCTAGAATTTTATTGCTGTTGTTGAGACATTTCTGTTGTGTCTAAGTCTTCGTAACTACATTTGGGGTTCTCTTTGCACAGATACTGGAGTAATTCCCATTTCTGTCTCCAGCTGTGTTTGCTGATGAGAAAACCAAGGTAAACAGTGTGAAGTGATTTGCCCAGGTCACACAGCTAATAAGTGTATGAGGCTAGATTTGAACTAGGGGGATGAGTCTTTCTGACTCTAGCCCTGGTACACTATCCACTGTGCCATCGAATTGCTCAGCCTAGGATTGCACAACTAGTAAGCGTCTGAGGCTGAATTTGAACTCAGGTCTTCTTCACTCCAGGCCTAGGTATCTATCCACGGCACGACCTAGCTGCCTGTCATATGGCTACATAAAAGGCAATCCAACATCAACTAATAATGAAAGGCAATCAATCATTTTATTTTTAAGGTGACAGATTGAAAAACTTTGCTCTAGTCACCTTACCATATGCCTTGATAGAGAAATGAGACTGGATATAGCAGCTTGCAAAAGAATTTGAGCAATGAAAACAGAGACCAGAAGCCCTAAGTAGTAAGTGCAACTCAGCAGAGGCACAGTGTTCCACCTGGTACTGGGAGTGCCTGATGATACAATGCTAACTTGTTGTCTAGACTGCATCACATGAGGGCACTGCATAGCATCATTTACAATGACCCAGGAAGTTGGAAAGAAAGACTCAATCAGCTTCCCCAGCCAACAGAGCTTTTAATAGGCTAGCCTTTCATTAAGTGAATTCCTAAATGTTGACCAAATTCCTTTAGACCCAGGCAGCTAATGGCTCAGCATGCATGCGATGCACTTGTCATTCCATAGATACTGATAAAATTAAAAAAAAAATCCTTGAAGCTGCTTTTTCCCAGAAAGTTCACAGAAGGAGAGAGGAGGGGGGAAGGAAAGAGAAACTTTTCTTCAGTGGTTTCTTTCATGTCACAAGAAGGAAGGTCATGTGTTTTAGTTTAGCTGATACATTCCAATAAAATGATTTTCAAAGGGACAGGACAAATAATAGGCGTTTTACATATGGTGGCTGTGGATGTCAGATGGAGCTAATTTTCTCGTACACAATATATTTGTTATTCCTCAAGCTGGTTATAATTCATTTAAAGTCCTTTTTTATTTAATTTTACCTAATAAACTAATGAAATGGCCCAGTGAAGTCTTTATGGTCAATATAATTTGGGTGAGTGACTTAGCCTACATTTCCTTTAGGATATTAAAGATATATCATTACCCTCCTGGATTTTTTTCTCCCACTTAGCAGGGGAAAAAAAAGAATGTCCCTCTTGTCTATGAAGCATCATAATTATTATTTTAGATGTAAAGATTTTAATAGAAATAAATCAGAACTTAATTCATTTTTTCTAGCTTGCAAATAAAATTATTGGCAAATAATTCCCTTTATTTCTCATGGGTTCAAGTAACAGCTATCAGTTGTCATGTACCTTCTTGAAATATCAATTTCTCTGGATCATAGACTTTGTAAGCTTGATCCCTTCTTTAAAGAGAAAAAAAAAACTTCTTTGCTTCAGGATAAGGCCCTATGTAGTAATAGGAAGGGGAGGAGGAAGTACCCAAAAGGCATGAAGTGTGTTTCTGAAAAAGAACATGAAGAAATGAAGTCCCCTTGGCTTTCTTTCACATTGCTAATCAACCAAGCTCTCCTGTTGGCTTTGAGACACAGGTTTTCACTAGAGCCCTGACACTTTGTCTTACAATTTAGTGCATTTGTCACCTCCTCTGCCCTACGAAGGGGTGATGTGGCATCTCTCCCTTGGAACGTTGTGACAGAATGACAAATGGAGGAGCCAAGCTTTCTTCCTGTCACAGTGAAAGAAGGTTGAGTGCCATAACACAATCATTAACCAGAGCTGGAAAGTTCTAAGTTGTAGTAATGGGTGGAAGGGGCTCCTCTGCATCACAGGAAATAGAGCTCAATTAGTCTGGGTCAAAACACCCCGGATCTGCATTGCTTAAGGCTAGAGGCACAGGTCCAGAGCAATGGAAGTGGCACAGTCTGTAGGTCAATTGTCTCCCCACTGCAGGATGGTTTGGACTTAAGTTCTTAATTAAGCAAATGGGTAACCAGGCATATCAAACCCTAACTGACTTGTCTGCAACTTATTATCCAACCTAAGATTTACAACCACTAAGGTTTGGGGTAGGGCATTTCCTAGAAGGAAGAATTAAATAACTCGTTTCTCAGTAAACATAAGGTCATTAAAAGTACTGGATAAGGAAGATAACACTTATTTTGAATGGCTAAAAATGCATCTAGTTCTAAGTGTGGGAATCTGTAATTCCTTTAATCTCATAGGTAGGATACAGTGTTCTTGTGAATGTCAATTTAGAGTGAAATGAGAGAGCATCTTTGGGGCTCCCACTCAAACCCAAGCCTTCCTTTTGGTTCTCTTTTAACTCCAAGGGCATCTGTGTGCCTAGCAACATAGAGAAATCCATCCAAGGTATGTATGCTACACATGTGATACCATTTAACACTCATCACTACACTATTTTAATATCCTCCATTTAGGGGCCAGTGATTGAGTGGCAAGCCCATTAAAGCTGAATCCCTGGCTCCCATCACTGGAGAGTGCCCAGAGGACAGGCATAGCTAATGGCCTTGCTGCTTAAGCAGAGAACTCTTTCTCTTCCCTATCATCCTTACTACTCATAAAGACTGGGCTTGCTTTGAGAGACTGAGTTCTTTCCCAGTACAAGACCATGGGTTTGTTGATAACATTCAGCCTCATTTCACATCTCTTTTCATTTCAACCATCCTGTGCAACCTGCTCTCCCTGGACCAAATTAAAACCAGGATGAGAGCGCAACTGGCCCCAGTTTCGACAGGAGTTTAATTATGGAGAAAACAGCTGGGGAAAGTGACTAGGTGATTTCTACCTCCTCAGTTAAGTGGGTTTTATTTCCCTTGGTGACTTAACAGATGATAATCTGATTACTTTCAGGTCACTGGACTCATCTCTTTACTATTACATCCATGAGAGTTTCATGAATCCCTATCTGTATATTGAGGAGAGAACAGCACTTTCCACCTAACATTAAGCATTTAGCATTGACTAAAATTGTATAGCTTTTTATTTGGCAGTGTAGTCATCTCTGATGAATGGCTACAAATAACAAGTACAAAATGTTGTGACTCTGTCTTGCTATCATTATTGTCCTGCCATTGTTGTCCCATTGTTAACTTTGTTTGTTTGAAAATATGACTGGCATGAATACCAATTCATCTACTCCAGTAGTTGTGCACTGGAAGGAGAACCATGAAGCTAAAGCTTAAAAATTAGGCCTCAAAATATTGTTCCTGTCCTCCCTGAGACCATGGTTAGCATATATGCAAAGCAGTGGGGTTAGTTTTGCTAGGCTACTTTGAATGGCCATACTTACAGTTCATTCCAGCAGTGAAGACATAGAGGTCTTATTACCTAGGGCAAGATATAGTACATAGATTCTGGAGTAGAAGGGAAATTTGAGATTCTTGTCTAATTCTTTTCACATGACAAATGAGGTAAGTGAGGTCTAGGAGGAAGCTGCTTGTCTAAAGTAATGCAGGATGTAAATATGAATTAGGATTTTTTTTTTTGGCTAGGGAATGGGGTTAAGTGACTTGCCCAGTATAACACAGCTAGTAAGTGTCAAGTATCTGAGGCCAGATTTGAACTCAGGTCCTCCTGACTCCAGGGCCGGTGCCCTATCTACTGCATCACCTAGCTGCCCCTTAGAACTAGGATTTGAACCTGGGGTGTATGGATTCTAATTGCAATATCCTTTCTACTGTACCATGCTGACACGTGGATAATGTTATTTAGATAAATTTCACTGAAAACCTTCACATAAACACACACACACACACACACACACACACACACACACACACACTAACGCAAATGAAGTCAGGTACTAAAAAAAATCCTTGGGAAAAATACATAATCTTTTAATGAAAGAAATTAATTTTTCCTTAAAAAAAATTCATTGACCTCAGTAAACTATAGCATTGGTCCATATTCAGTTTGCATGTAGTGCTAATAAAGCCATTGCTATGGATTTGCCTGAGTATACTTTGCTGTATTCTATACTCCTTTATTTGTTTCTTTTATTTGCTTGCTGGAAAATATGAACAGACATAGCCAATCATCTCTCTCCCACAGCTCTGCACTAAAAGCAGAATTCATTGTAGGCACCTTGAATTTGGGTGTCAAATGTCAGGCCTAGACACTCCTCTTATGAGTCTTGGCAAATCTTTTTGCTGTTCATCAAAAGGGGGAACAAGAGAGGGAAACTAGGGTAAATACACTCAAAGCTATCACCCATTCCTACTTGAAAAGCAACTCTACATTGCATGCCTGAATAATGGCCGCTCAGTTGTGTACTTTTAGACACCAAGGGTAACAACATATTTGTTACCCTCTGTGTGGGTCCATTTGACTAATGTGCAATGGCCAGCCCTAATAGATATGAGGTGGTCAGTTGTCTCCTAGCATGCTGGAGGATCTGGTGCCACCAATTGCTCAGAATTCACTCTATGTTATGTGTTGTCTATGTTGCACTGACTCATACACAATACCACACTTGATTTGGATTTTATTTTTTTGAGTTCTTAATCTCTTGGGAAGATTTTATTTTCTTAGAGGAAAACAATTCTGTTTTCTGGCAAAACTGGAGGAAAATTCCAGGTTTGGTAGTTTTGTGAAATTGTGAAAGCCTGTGGTTTCTCTTTGAAGTTTAATGTGGGTCTTTGTGAGGAAGCAAAACAGTTTTCATGGCTGAAAAAATATGCCACTTCTTCCAAGAGTAAAAAAAGTTATTTGATGGTGAGGACTTATTTGTCATAAGAAAATAGAAACATTTTGCCAAGTTTGTTACAAAGAAATGTTCACTACTGGTGATAACAAAGTAAATGTGTTATGTAGAACTTATGGGGATAATTATAAATGGCAGAATGTCTATTTCAGTTTCTTTGTATTAAAGGTTGACCAACTGCAAAACTGTTTTTTTTTCCTCAAATGGAACTATCACTAATTAATAAAACACACACCCCTCTACTATTCACAACCCCACCACAGCTCCTCATGCATGAAACTGTTTGTCGGAAATAATTTCAGGCTGAAAGAATTTATGTAGCTTTCAAAACTTAGTCTTCTATCTCACGGAAGACTCATCATGTTTAAATTCTGGGAGTATCTGAATCAATGACCTCTTGCTTCAGATTGTGAAGAATCCAAAATGGTTTTCTATGTAAATTACATTTTTGTATCTCAGCTTCTCTTGAATTGTGGTAGGTAAGACCAAGCAGCACAGAATGTCCTGTTTGTCTTCTCCCTTAAAATCAGAGGCCATTGGTTCTATACAAAAAGCAGAGACAGCTTTCTATCTGTCCAGAAAACTAGGGGATATATGAAAACAATGCTGACATTTCAAAATGCTCTTAAAAATTTGAGACAAGGAAAGCATTACCCTCTACTAAAGTACTGCTAGCACATGACATAGCATCATCAAGATGACAGAATCACAAAAGCTCAATAAGAAGATTGAAAGCTCTGGCAGGATCCATCAACCTGGAAAGACCTGGAGTGTAGGCCTGGTATCTTGTCTTTCTCCTGAGGTCCAGCTTATTTGAATTCAGAGAGGCACATCAGAAGATTGATTGCAGAGTCAAGAGATTTTTTTCAAAAGCAACTCTAGGAAACAATGTATGAAATTATAAAGGGGCCTGTGATGTACATCCTTGAGAAGAAATGCCCTACTCCCCTCTCCCATGTGTGAAATCACAGATACTAGAAATACTAAAATAGAGAATATGACAGTCACATTTTGGTTCTGGACATCCATTGAATAGAAGCAGAATTGTGGTAGAAGTAAAGAAAGCTCAATTACATTATAAAAGAGCTTTTCTTTTCAGTTGAAAAGAATGATCTGTAAATACAATGGCAAAACTTGTCTAGCCAGAAGAGATAGGAAATTGAATGAATGAATGAAAAAAGCATTTATTAAATATCTTCTATGTGCCGGACATTGTGCTGGGGGTACATATCCCAAAGTGGAGAATCGGTATTCTCAAGGATCTTACATCCTAATACTACAATACTGTACACATAAGGCAGTTTTGGCCAGAGAGGGGTGTTTTGGTTTGGAAAGTTACAAGGCTAGTAGGTCACATTACAGGGTAGTTGAATGGAAAGTCCTTTCTGGTGGTAATGGCAATATTAATTTGATTTTGCACCTCCTTTTATTCTTTGCAGGGAAGGAGGATTTTGGGTATGGAACCCTGAGTTTAAAGTACTATCAGATTTGGGTGATATATTGGTTTTGCTGAACTACTTTGTTTTCTTCTCCTTTGTTAAAATAAATGGTTTTCAGTATTGGGGAAGGAGGGAAAATGTCTTGGGAAATGAAAGATATGGGGAAAAGACGAATACAAATTTAAAAACTTAATAAAAGAAGTAGGAAAGAATAGCTTCTTTGCTATGGATTGCAAATGATTTAAGTAAGAGCCATTCAGCTAGCACTGGGAGAGAACTAAATAAGGAGAAACTCATAGTCTCATCAATCTCAAGTTGGCAAGGACTTTAAAGGCTAACTGGTCCAACTCTTGCATTCTACAACTGAGAAAACATCCCCAGAGAGATGAGGAGATGTGCTCAAGGTCACAAAGGTAGGAAGGAGAGATGTAAGTCAAATTCTTCTGACTCCAAATTCAGTTCTCTTTCAACTGTACCAGTGAATTGTAACTATCTGAGAATCCTTAAGAAAGTTCCAATAAAGAATCCCAAACAATGGATTATTTCTTTTAGTTTATTATAACATATTGAAATAAATATATTTCTCCATTCCGGTCTGGCTAGATTGTCAAGCAAGAGCTGCATCTTTTTCTGTATCCTATTAAAGTTGTCTAAGAGAATTCGGAGAGCATAAAGGGCAAACTTTGCCAATTGAGGAAACAAAAACTAAACCAAAAGAGACCCCAAACTTCACTTATAGATCTGAATAATCCTTATTGGCTGCTTCCATACATCAGTTTAACCAGATAATTGCCAAATTACCCCTTAATTTTGTTCAGGAAGACACAATCCTCATGAAGGTTTTCCTAATTTCCTTAAGTGAAATTGATATAAATGGATTCCATTTTATGTGCTACAGTAATGGGTCCACTTTAATAAGTAACTTTTCAAAATTGCATAGAACATGTCCATAGTGCATAAAATCCACTCCCTGGAATTTCACTTCAGTCTTCTAAAAGCACTTTAATGGGCATAAATGGCCACACCCTGGAGTGCAACACACAGAGTGTATTTTTTTTTCGCCTGGCTCCAGAAGCAGACAAGTTGGGCATATGAAATTAATTGCTGGTCTTCACTTGAATACAGTCCAAGACTTGTTGAAGTATGTCTTCTTTAGAAGGGAGGAGACAGAGAAACATCAGAAATATAGAAGTGGTAATTCTATCTGGCCTTCCAATGAGGGTCGTGTTTATGCTTCTCCTTGTATCTCTGCCACCCAGGATGACAGTGTTGTGGGCCAGAGGAATAATAGCTTTATTGCATGGGTAATTTCACCTCAGAATAAAGTATTGATGTCCTTTAGGAAAGTCTTATTGACTATGCTGTTAAATGGTATCTTTCTGATAAAAATAACTATTTGGTAAAATTCAAAACCTGAAGCATACACTGTCTTTCCCCACAGACAAATGTGGAGGCTGTGCAAAATACGCTTGCATCAAAAGAGGCCCAGCATCATTTTGATTAGACTTAAGCTTGTCACTCCATAAAAGTAGCCAAGAGCAAAGATCAAGGAGCTGTGGTTGGAAATTAGAGGGAAAGTTCTGGGGGAGACTCCAGTGTTGGGTATTTATGTCTGAACTTAGCAGCTTCTTTAGTAGGAAAGCCTACAATTTCTGGATTTCCTACAGATTCTAGCAGCGTATAAAAGGCCCCTGGCTGAGAGAAAGTTATAGTGCCAAGGTGATAGAAGGCTATTAAGACATGTGCCAGCTGAGTTATGCCAAAATACCTGAGGGGAACACACAGCCTGTGGCATCCCCTATTAAAATGTATGCCCATGGTGGGCATTAACACTAAGAAATTTCAGAGGTGACTACATTTGCTGAGTCCTTCACTGAGCTCTAATTTAGTGCAAGATTTTCTGCTTCTAGAGGGGGTTAATACAGGAAATCCCCATTTAAGCAGCATTTCTCCAGCCTTTGTATAACAGTCATTGGTGTTATTGTCTACTGGTTATCCTTTGTCCATTTAACAAAGGACCCCCCCCCAAAAAAAAACAAAAAAAACAAAACACCTTCCTACTAGAGTTCAGTTTGAGGAGAACATTTTGATCTCTACAGATGAAATTCTATGTTTTCCTCCACTCCAAAGATGTATTCATTTTTGCTACTCCTGTCAGAAAACTTACAATTGTGTTTATTGACAATTCTGCTGATTTGCTTAACTCCAATGCCTGTTAGCATTAACTCCTATTTCCTTTCAATGGCTGTGTTTCTGCTTTATCTTTAAATACTTTATACAGACTTCACTTTAATCTGTAAGCCATGTTGAGTCCTGTTTGTACATGTGAGAGACCTTTCTACCAACTCAGATTCCAAAACATCCTTAACAGTACATAGGTCTTTGGGAGTTGCCTGAGCCCCAGAAAAGTAACTTTGCTCTCCCCACATGGCCAGTAAGTATCAGAGACAGGATTTGAACTGAAGCCTAGACCACTAAAGTTTCTTCCTTTCTGGGAATAAGTGGAGTACAAATATAAAATAATACTTTTCATATATATATATATGTGTGTATATATATATATATGTATATATATATAGGTTTTATGTTACTTTTTCCCCAAATATATCCTATTCCTTCTGCTCACAGAGAGGCTTCCCTTCTAACAAAAATATGAAAAAGAAATTAGAAAAAAAAAGCAGTGTAGTAACACCAGCTAAGATAACAAATACTGACTTTGTAAGAAATGTTCCATGTCCATAGTTTCCCACTTCTTCATGGAAAATGGGGACAATTATTCTTATATCTCTTCTTTGGGGATAAATTTGTTCATTATAATTAAAATTTCAGTGCTCAGTTATTCTCTCCATTTGCATTCAGCTTAGTGTATATATATTTTTCTAGTTCCTTCTTCATTCTCTCTCAGTTCCTATGAGCCTTCCCATGATACTATGTAGTCTTCATATTCCTTGTTTCTTATGGAGCAGTATTCAATAACTTTCAAGAAGACCATGGTGGCTTATAATTTTCTCAACGCAAACAGATCCTGAAAAATAAAATATAGCGCTTTGTCTCTTTATGCTATATTTTCAAAATGAGTAAGTGAGATTGCCAGATATCATGTGTCTGTACTGGATTTACCTACATTTAGTTTAGGATTGAATACAAAACCAGAAGGATATATTTTATATGTGTGTATATGCATGCATGCATATACACAGAATATATGTATATAATCACATAAGCACATACACATATACATATGTGTATATATACATACACACATATGCATATATATGTATCTATATTGCATTTGTGACTTCTCTGGTGCACTGACACATTTAATTAGGCTTATTAAATTATGGATTTAGAAATAGAAGTTACCTGAGATGCAGCAGACATCCAGAGCTATTATGTTACTTGCCCAAAGTCACATTGGGATAAGTAGCAGTGAGAGAATTTAACTGAAATCATCTCACTCCAAATCCAGAATACTTTAAATGGCCCCAGAAACAGATCCAGTGTGCACATACTGAGAAGAAAGCTAAGTTTTGTTTTTGATGTACAATCATCATCTCTTATCTCTTTTAACTGAATACATCCCTTCTAAATGTTGAATGCCCCTAGCTTCCCTGTTGTTCACATTTCAGATCATTGTGGCCTGGTGTTCTTAATTTAGTTTATGTCACAGACTCCTTTGGCCATCTGGTGAAGACTAAGGGCATTTTTTCACAATAATGGGTTTTTAAATATATACAACAAAATACATAATATTTTATAAGAAATCAATTATATTGAAATATAGTTATCTATATCTATCTAAATATAGATCTAGCTAAAGATCATTCTCTTTCTGTCTCTTTGTCTCTCTGTCTCTCTCCTCTGTCTCTGTCTCTCTCTGTCTCTGTCTCTGTCTCTGTGTCTCTCTGTCTTTCTCTCAGTTCATGAACCCCAGGTTAATAATCTCTCATCTGTGAACTGGCCTTCTTAGAAAGCACTTCATGTTTTGGACTCATCATTTATGCCTGTCATTCCCAACCAAAATTTATTTACTATCTAAAACAAAGGCTCTCTATATAAAATTGATCATTTTGATTACAGAAGCCTTTGTTGTAGACAACTACTGTCTCTGTCTAGTTGCCAGACTGATTCTGCCAGCATGTCAGCATCTGGTAAATTAATCCCACTGTCATTAGTTAGACTTCTCTTTACAATGTCTCTACCTTAGTCAGCAATCCCAGTTCCTTCCCTTCTCACAGTTAGACACTGCTTGTTGTATATTAACCTCAATAATGGCAGATTATTTTTGCTGTGTAGCCAAATAAAATAATTACTAGGTTCATGTCATCTCGGGTTGCTTTCTTTGGGTTTCTTTCACCTCATTTGTACTATAACTGAGATGAAGAAATGTAGATTAGCACAGTTCAAAAAATTTGTAAATCCTTGCCCAACCACATCCCCAAATTACTGATTAATGAAGTTATATCAGCCTGAATATTTCCCTAATTATTTGCTACAGGCCTCTGACCTGGCCCTATCCTGTTCAACACTTTTATCAATTACTTGGATATAGATGTAGATGTAATGTTTATAATATTTGCAAAGTATTTCCTGCTCAGAGGCAAGTAATCCATTGGCATAGTAGAATGGATTAAATGTAACAAGATTAAATTTAATAGTAGTAAATATGAACTCTTCTACTTAGTGTAAAAAAATAATTGAAGAAGTACAGGATAGGAAAGGAATGGAATGGGCAAGGCTAAAGAGCAGTCTATATGGGGAGAGGGTGAGATTTACAGGTTCTAGTTAGCCCTGTGAATATCATGAATCAAGATGAGGTACTTTTGAATTCTATTCAACAATCATTTATTAAATATCTAGTATAAGCAAGGTATTATGCTAAGCTGTATGTTAGGCATGAGAGGAACAGAGATGAAGAACAATGTAGTCTTTGTTCTTAAGAAATATACAACCTAAAAGTAGGGATATGACATATACACAAAGAAGTATGATACAATATAGAGCATCGCAGAGTGAAATGAGCAGAACCAGGAAAATATTATACATGGTAACAGCCACATTATGGGATGACTAACTTTGATAGACTTGGCTCTTCACAGCAATGCAAGAATCTAAGACAACTCCAAAAGATTCCTGATAGAAATTGCTATCCACACCCAGAGACATAAATATGGAGTCTGAACACAGATGGAAGCATACTACTTGCTCTCCTTTTCCTTTGTTGTTTTGTTTTAATGCTTCATTCTTGTGCTTTCCTCCCATTAGTTCTCATTATTCTAATACATCATGATTAATGGGAAAATATGCTTAACATGAATGTATAGGTATGGTCTATATCAGATTGTTTGCCGTCTGTGGGGATTAAGAAGTGGGAGGGGGAGAAAATTTATAACTCAAAATCTTATGTAAGTGAATGTTGAAAACTAAAAACAAATAAATTAAATAAGAAAACAATATAGAGTATGATAAAGACAAAGGAGAAGTTCACAGTGTTTGCTATTAGAGATCTGAATAAAGAAAAAATTACTTTTAGCTGAGAGTTTTCATGGAAGCTTTGAGGGAGGAGAAGGATTTCAGCACTGTGAGATGTGAAAGGCCCCATTAAGGTTTTACTCCAAAGTTTCATTGCTACATGGAGGTAACCTTGGTTCCCAAGGGCTATTCCAACACTGCACCATCTCTGGAAGAATCTGTCAAGCTAAATAGTCTTTGAGTATGGTAATAATGATGAACCAGATACCTGTAATAGAGGGCCTTCCTGATGAGTTTAGAAAAGCTTATTGACTTCACTACAATGCACGTTTGGACAACGGCAAATTCTG
Organism: Vombatus ursinus; assembly: GCF_900497805.2. NCBI lineage: Eukaryota > Metazoa > Chordata > Mammalia > Diprotodontia > Vombatidae > Vombatus > Vombatus ursinus. The sequence continues at coordinate 17,420,478 of NW_020940355.1, read as the reverse complement.
AAGAACAATGGATTATAGTTACAGGAAGACAGAATTCCTTCAACTCCATACAAAAAGAAACTTTCAAACAACTAGTGCTGTAGAGAAATAGAAAAGACTCCCATGAAATTGATTGTCAGAAATGTGAAATTCAAGAAATTGTCCATAATGTTGTAGAAATGATTTGTCCACTGGGTAGGAGATTGTACTATCAAATAACTTACAACTCTGGTAATTTATGATTCTGTGATTGTAGGTACCCTTTGAGACATACATACACACAAAAACACACATGTATGTGTATCATATCTATACATGTATGTATGCATGTGAGGGTATGATAGAAATTTATACTTCTACACTATACACATGTATTATATGTACTATATATACTGATATTTGATGTTTTAAAATTATTTTATATTTAATACATTTATAAAATATATTTATATTTTAATTAATTATATTTCATATTCTACATTATTTTTATGTATTTTGATAACTCTGTGTACCTGTAGATATAGATGAATCAAGAACTGATTTCAAATGTAACCTCAGACACTAACTACCTGTGTGACCTTAGCCATGTAACAACCTATGTCTGCCTCAGTTTTCCTCAGCTATAAAATGAGAACAATAATAACACCTGCCTCCTGGGGTTGTTGTGAGGATCAAATGAGATAATATTTGTGAAGTGCTTAGTACAGTGTTTGGCACAGCTGGTGCTTTATAAATGCTGCTGCTGTTGTTATTGTTATCATTAACCTTGAGAAGCAGCCTGATTTAGTAGATAGAGATTGGAATTTGGGATGAAGAAGACCTGGGATCAAATTCCACCTCAGGAATTTCTTACCAATGAGCTTCTAGGCTATGCCCATACCCTTAAGGAGATTCAGTTTTTTTTTTTTGTTTGTTTGTTTGTTTTCTTTTTTAACTAGGCAATCGGGGTTAAGTGACTTGCCCAAGGTCACACAGCTAGTAAGTATCAAGTGTCTGAGGTCACATTTGAATTCAGATCTTTCTGACTCCAAGGCCAAAGCTCTATCCACTGTGCCACCTAGCTGCCCCAGGAGACTCAGTTTTTACATTAGAAAAATAGGGACACCAATAGCTGAGGACTGCAGGAGATCAAATATGTGAAGACTTTTCAAAAAAAATAAAAAGCATAAGATGCTAAGTGATAGCTTCTCTTATCCTCCCCCTCATTATCACATAATTCAGCTCTGAGCTTTTATGTGGAGATCTTGAAATTTTTGCCCTGCCTGTCCAGCTTTTCAAAGCCTAGGATCACCTCTACCTGCCAATATTGTTTCTGAATAGTACTGTAGTGGAGGAATCATTGAAATCAAACTCACAAAAATATGAAAAAAATTGTCCTTCATTCAGCAACATTTATGAACCCCAAAATATTTTCAGCCCTGAAATGGTTGCTGCTATAAAGTGTTTTTTTCCCCAGTGACAGATTATGTACCTAAGGAGGGTGCAGATGTGGAGAAGGACAGAGGGTCAACTGCAGTTATTAAACAGGAAAATTTACATTTTTAATAGCCTTCAGAGGTTAGACAGTATCATATTTTAACCATATATATGGCAACCCCTCAGTATCTGTTTCCTCCTTTATTTGCATAAGCAATTGACAGCTCATTAAGAGCTCATTAGGAACATTGAAGAACACAGTAAAAGAGGAAATGTAGTGATGAAGAGAGTCCTTTTTTATTTTTTGTAAATTTCCTGGAAAAAAATCAGAAGTCTATGAAGAATAAATGTGTGCAAGCTAATTATTAAGATAACTTATGTGTATATATATATATACATATACATATACATATATATATATATACACACACACATACATATATGTAGAGAATGTAACAAATCCTTAGGCTGCCAACCTTCCCTCTGCCTCTTGGTTGCCTTAGACAGAATAGATGACATGTATATGTGATGTATTCTACAATTCTCCAGGTTTAAAATGAAAAGGAAAAAATAACAACACAGTGAATACACAACTTGAGACAGTTTTCTTTATTGTTTTTTAACTTTAACTCATGTTTCATGATACCTTTAGATTATGGATGAATTCAACTTAAACATCATAGCTTTATATTTCCTTTCCTCTTCCTAAGAAAAGACCACCAAAAAACACACATCTTCATAGTCTTCTTGACTGTCTGTGCTCAGAGTGAAAAAAAAGAAAGAAAAATAAAGAAAGGAAAGAAGAAGGAAGGAAGGAAGGAAGGTGAGAAGGAAGAAAGGAAGAAAGAAGGAAAAGAAAAAAACATACAGTTTTTAACTTCCTAACTAATGCTGGCCTGCCTGAGCAAATCAGGCAAAAATCAGACTGCAGAGGAATAAATGTTTTCCTGCATGTTCTCCAGTATAGGTGTCCACTCTACTGTGAAAAGCAAAAAACAAACATTGGGGGTCTGGGAAAAGGCCTGTGCTGGTTACGGGGCCAGTCTTTTGTCTTTTGTGTTGCATTTTGTAAAACACATTGAAGAAAAAAGCACTTTTAAACACCCCAGAACCAATACAAAAGAAACAGTGGGGACATATTTATTCCTGTTTAATTCAATTTCAAGACTAAAGAGTTTTGGCTTGACCAGATGTTGCCAAGTTTCAAAGTCAAATCTGTTCTTTCCCTGGCTTATTAGAGAAAGAGTGCTCTGCTCATAATCATTGCAATGGTTTTCTATCAGGCTGGCTTTTTTTTCCCCTCCACGTATCTTTTATGAGAGGCTTTTGCTTAAAAAGAGAGAACTAAAGATTCCCCTGTATCCCTTCCTCATCACAATTTCTAATGCTTTATGACCCTCCTTATTCAGGAAGCTTGTCAGCCCTTTATGGGGTAGGGTTTGAGCGCCCAATTTGGTCTCAATGGAGCAGCCTTTGTAACATAAAATAAAACATGATGCCGAAGAAAAGTAACTACATATCTATCCAGTCCCTTTGATAGCAGTTGGTAAAGCTTAAGTCTTGGCTCTCTGTGTGGTAGTTCCCCTCCTCTTTCTTTTCTAGCATGGTGACAAGCAGGCATTGTCCCCTCAGTGAGTTCTGCAATATTACTTTGACCCCAACCCATCAATCTGCCTCAATTGGATAATGATCTGTAATCACTTTCTTTCAGGGGAGTCTATAAATTTGCCAAGGCCTCATTCTTCTCTGAAGGACTCCTTATGTTCACTCCCATTTGTGCAAATGCTCTCTCTTTTACAGCACTAAATAGCCATGCACATGGCCCATTCTGTAAGGAGGCACCAGGCTGTTCTCTGTTGATTTTCCATGCTCGGCTCTCTTAAAGGAGACTAAGTACTACATGCCAGGACTCAGTGGGGTGCTGGCCCGAGCCAGGCCACATCACAAGCAGCCGCTTTTCTCATTAAGACTGACCCATCATTAGGTCGCTTTGTACTGCCCCTTGTAATCAATGAGCTTAATGTGTAGTGCAAAAAAAGTTAATAAGGAAAAGAGTGGGAAGGCAAAGGAGGGAGAAGGAATCAAAGAAAGAACAGTAAAACCCACCTTTTGTAAGCCTTAGCAACATATCTAAGAAAAAGACTTAAAGAAAGACCCTACTGCCATTTCTCCAAATACCATATGAATAATTCCTCTAATCTTCCCAATACACCCTGTTTGTTTTCCCTAAAGAAATGGAATGAATATAAGAAGACTTAGGTTCTACTTCACTCCCTCCACCCCCAGTGGATTCTATTCTTCTCATTAAGTAGGATTAAAAGCTTGATAAGGGAGAATAAGTGTGTATTCAGGGAAGCAAGCATGGGGTGCAGAGGGATATGGGATAAAGTCCATGTGCATAAGGACCATGATAGTCTATTCTATAGCGGATTTGTGTGTGTGTGTGTGTGTGTGTGTGTGTGTGTGTGTGTGTTCAGAAACTTATTTTGTTTCCAAAATAACTCCATGAGAAAGCTCATACAAAATGCTACTAGTAATGAATTCGAAGCAGGGAAGAAGAACATTGTAGATCGTATTTGCTACCCTCAATTAGAATGGTGATCTCTGTGCTTGATGTAAGTGCTGAGGAAAAACAAATAGGACCAAAATAACCAGAGAAGGAGAGTATTATCTGATGGGTAGCAACTGGTGACAGGAATTTGTATCCTCATAGGTTTTGCAGAAGATGGATTTCATCAGAACACTCTGAAGGGATTGATATTTTCATCTTGAGACAAAATGAGCTAATAATTTTGTGATATTGACAAGGAAAGGGAGTGGGGAGTGGAAGAAGCATCTATACCTGTAAACCATTAAAGCGATCAAAGTAAAGGACTATCTTCTACTTTTAATTTCTTTGAATTAGCAAACCCTTTCTCTTTTTCATTCTCATTTTAGCAAATGTTTCTATCCTCATTTCAATAGAAGAAGCATGGTATAGCAAGGTAAAAAATAAATCTGGATTCAAATCCTGTTTCAGCAACTTACCTAGACAAATCACCTGACCACTCTGGGCTTCAGTTTCCTCATCTATAAAATGACAGAGTTGGACTAGATGGTGCCTCTTAGCTCTAAATTCTTTGGTATTGTGTTTCATTTTTGATTTTACAGAATCTTTTTTCCCCCTAAACTGTGTTCTGCTGATATAAACCTAACTCACTTTTTCCGCAATATCTGTATCACTCTGAGATCGTGGTAAGAAGCTTGACAGGTATAGTGTACAGTGTTGGATTTGTGGGGTAGATAAAGAAGAGAGAGTGCTAGACATTATATCACGACAAGCTGGGTTAAGATGTTGTCTCAGACACTTTATGAGTCTGGGCAAAGGCAAATCACTTCCTCTTTCTGACCCTGTTTCCTCATTTGTAAAATGACGATAATAACTGTAATTAGCTCATGACGCTGGTGTCAGGATCAAATGAGATCATGTATGCAAAACACTTTGCAAACCCTAATATTCTATGTCAATATGACCTATTACTTTATGGAAATGTGTATTAACTCTTTAAGTCATTACATTCCTATTACTCACTGTTGCTAACAATATATTATTCAAGGATCTTACTTTTGGAACTGCAAGAAAATTTAGGGATGATCTTGCTTAACTCTTTTTATTCTACAAGTGAGGAGATTGAAACCCAGGGAGGGAAGTTATATATTTTTCTAGTGTGGAGCCAGGACAAGAGCCTAAATCACTTGACTCTATGCCTAGTGTTCTTCCAATAAATCAATCAATAAAACATTTATTTAGCACCTACCATATGACAGCACTGGGCTAAGCATTAATACTATTCTGACTTCTCCATGATAAGGATAAAGTTAGGAACTGGACTTGTGATTTAACTGGTTGGGGGAACCTCTGGCTGGGGTATTATCCTCTAGTATTGCAGGATACTGTATGATATGCTGACATTTATATATCACTCTGAGATTTGCAAAGTACTTTATATGCTAATGTATGCATATTTTATCTGTCTATATAGGGGGCATGAAAGTCTGGAGGATTTGGGGTCAGCTCTCACCTCTGACCCACCTTGGCTCTGTGACCCTGGGCAAATCACTTGACACTTCAGTGCTAGAGGCAACTGCCTCAGTTTACAATTGCAGAGATGGCGCTCTCCTTCATTGGTAGAGGGAATTCATTCACTTAAGGATCCCTTGTGCCAATGAACTTACAGGCCCAATCCCTATCCCCTGTGCCTATATTCAACCAGGCATTTAATCATCATAGCAATTTTAGGAGGTAGGTTTATGAACTCTATTATATTATATAGATATGGAAAAAGAGGCCCATTGAGTTACCTCTGGTCACTAGATTTCTGAAGATCAGACATAGGACTTGAGTTCAGATTGAATTCAGATCATTCAAGATAGATCTATCCCTATTGCTATTTTGCTACACATTGTTTGATATTAAATGATTGGTCTGTGAAAAAAAATGATTCTATTACCTTTTCTCCCATTTTAAAAGTGGGCCCAAAACTTCCTTTATGAACTACTTCAAAGTTATTTCCTGTTGCAGAGTAATAGTACCTAGTGATATCTGCCAATTTTTAAGTACCCTAGGAATTGTCATTAGGCCCTGATGATTTAAATACAACCATTTCATTTAGGTACCCTTTAGCTATTTTTTTCCTACCCTAATTTCACTTCCTATCCTTCTATTATAATTGGAATCCACTCCCTCAACAAACTATACCTGATATTTTCTTTAGAGATATAAAAAGATAAAGAGTTTCTTTATTTTTATTATTTTTCTCTGATCATTTTTTCTTTTCTATCATGTTGACCACTGTCTCCTCTTTTTATCTGATTTTGTTTAATATATTAATTTTTTCACTTGCTTTTTCTATCATTTACTAGTTGCATCTACTCTCTGGTTCTGTCCCTCCTACCAATGCCTCCTCGATAGCAGGATTATTTATCACTATTTTCCTTTAAAGATCTGACTTAAGTTTGTAGCTTTTCCATCTTCCCTTCAGGTACGTAAGTTTAATCAAACTACTATCCTGATATTCTGTTTCTTCCTTCAGGGTAAGGCCATCAGAACTGGATGAAAACTAAAAGTACATTTGGCTCTACCCATTCATTTAACAGGTGAGAAAACTGGGGTCCCTGGCAGCTATGATTTGCCCAAGCTCTACAGCTAGTTGGTGATCTTGATCTAGAAATCAAGTTACGTGAGCCCTAATCTAATGCTCTTTTTATTGGATTATTTTTAGTTTTGAGGAATAATGAAAGTTGCTCTATGTACAAACTTTCAAGGTTGCATATTCTTTTACATATTTGATCTCATTTAAGACTCACAACAACCTTCTGAGGTGAATATTACAGGTTTTATATTCCCCATTTTATAGATAATAAAATTGAGATTCAGAGAGGTTAAATGACTTGCCCTAGGTTATACATCTAAGGAAATATCTGACAAATTTGAACCCAAGTCTTCTTGACTCCAGTTACCACATTATCTGCTAAGAAATATGATTTTCTGCTTTCTTTTTCTACATGACCCACTTTTCTTGGATTACTATGTTTACCTCTTTAGCATTCCCAATTTCACACTTAGTATATAGTTTCTTTTCTAAGAAAGCTATGTGGCATAGCAGATAGAGTGCTGGGCTTAGAGTCAGGAAAACCTGAGTTCAAATGAGGCTTCAGACACTTACTAGTTGTGTGACTCTGGACAAGTCACTTAACCCTGTATGCCCCAGTTTCCTCATCTGTAAAGTAAACTGGAGAAGGAAATGGCAAACCCCTCAAGTATCTCTGTCAAGAAAATCCCAAAAGGGGTCACTAAGAGTAAGACCCAAGTGAACAACAACTTTCTTTCTTTTCCTGCTGAAGTGTGCTATCCTTTCTCACCAGATCTTGGATTTAATCATCTTTTTCAAGGCTTGCATATGCATTTTTCAGTTCTCACCTAATTTGTCTCTTGTAACTAGACTCAAAGAAAGAAAGACAAATCCCTTACTTGATTTCTTTCTGTTCCCAGTAGAAAGAGCATCATATAACAACAAAAACCTTCTCCTGCCAACAGTTCAGCTGGGAGTTTATTTCTCCCTTAAGGGGAATAAACAGGACAGGGACAGAGTGAAGTTCTTTTTGTGACCCTCAGGAAGATTATTACTAACTGGAAGTAAGAGAAGTCTGACAGCTATAGAGATCTCATTCTCCTGTTGCTAAGAGAGGGTGGAATATAGCTTTCCCCACAAGCATACTCACTAGGCAACTCTACTCAAGATGTTCACCTAGAGGCTCAACACTCTGGCATTCTTTCCTTTTCTGTACAGATAGCATGGCTGGTACAACAAATGTCACTGTGGCTGCTGCTGCTGGAGGTGCAACACCCATTCCTGGATAAAGTGACTCTGCTCCCTCCCCTTACTCCTTTTCCAGATAAGGGTGTATAAGAGATTCAGAGATTGCTGGGAGGGCATAAATGAGACCCAGGGACTCTTTCTTAGCACCATCATTTGGTCCTCATTCCAATTTCCTTCCCAAATCCCTCTATTGTCCACTGACTAGTTCTGATAATTTTTAATATCATTTTCAAACTGGTAAAAGTAGCAGGTTCACAACTGTGTCCTATGGAGAAAGCCTGTTAGTTTTCATGGCCAAGTCTAACTTTTCCCTGAGCACCTTGTCTTTTCCCACAGAAAACTGGACTAAACTACTCAACGACATTCTAACTGAAGGCAAAATATCCTCACGCTTTGTCATTCAACCTATATGTAGCCAACAAATCAAGAAGCATGCATTCAATAGCTTCTACATGCCACACACAGTGCTAATTTCTGGAATATAAAGAAAAGTAAAACCGATCCCTGATCTCAAGAAGTTCACTCTCTAGTGGGGAAGACAATATGAAAACAACTATGCATAAACAAGGAATATATAGGATAAATTGAAGAAAAAATGGAGAGGTCAAGATGCTTTCCTATCACTCATGGAGGTCATCCATTTACTGCATTAGTATATTCAATCTGTCCTTCAGGGAAATTAGTGCTTCATCACTTTGTTTTACTATTAGTTGTAGAAGTTGAGTTAGTACCAGTGTTGATGGTAGCAATGGTGGTGTTTAAGCTGTTTTTAAATTTGTATCCACATTCACTTGCAAAACAGAGGTAAATGAGAGCTTGGATGCCAGTAGGGAATGGAAACTCCTTGGGAGAAGAAGAGGAAAAGAAAAGCAAAGTTATGTTACTGTTTTCCTAAATTGAGTTGCATTTATCCCCTCAAGGTGGTACTTCTAGGTTAAGATGATGGTAAGTACAGCAGGTATCTAGGGAATACTTTTAGGGAGTGGTATTTAATATAACTAGCTGTCAATTTGACATCTTTCTTTTATAAGCAGGGATTTCACAGGAACATGCCTTACACAAATATTCAAATGTGAAGTGGTTGCTAATTTGCTGCACTTCAGAACAATTTCTTTTAATATTATGGAGAAGTGGTTGGAAGAGAAGGGTGGATGTCAGCAGCTGGGAGGACTGCCTAAGTCAATTGTAGGGCTGATGCTCACAACTAGGCTTCCAGCAGCAGCCCTCAGTTGTAAAGCTCTCTCTTCCAGGACTCTGTTCAACTTGTGTCGACACAATGTTTTTCACATGAAGGTTTTTTTTTCCTTCTTCTCTTTTTCTTTCTTCACTTTGCTATGAAAGAGTAACCACCCAAATCCACTTGATTCAAAACAGAGCTGCCTGACAATTCAGCTCTAGCTGGTGGTCAAAGCTCTAGAGCAATATGTATTTGCTTTGTTTTCTGTATTGTTTGCCTTATAACCATTATGCTAAATGATGACTGTCTCAAAGGTCATTTGTTTCCACTCTGTTGAAAATTCCATTGGAAACTTGCTTTCCATTTAAAATGTATTAAGCACTTAATTGCCATTGGGGAAAGGTGGGGGAAGGAAAGCAACCCCCCACACACACATATCCCCATTCCCCTGTCTGTTTCAGAAGATAGCTTCGGTGGAGCCAGCTCTGTTGGAGCTTCCAAACTCTTCCAGGAGTCTTAAATGCTCTAGTAATGCATCAGTGTCACCGGCACTTGGGAGCTCCCCTGTTTTGAAAAGCCTGCAAGGGATCCATGTCCTACTTTTCAATATCACCACCAAATCCCATTTCAAGGTGGTCAAAATTATCTAAGAATAAGAGAAAATAATTACTTGGATTCTCTGAGTCAAAGACTGGGAAATGGATGCGTGAGGTGGAGGAAGGCTCAGAGGGAAAGGTGAGTGGCCCCTTCCTCCTTTAAGCACTTTCCAAGACAGACAGAAATGGTACCTTTCCTGGGAATAGTTGAATATGCAAGTAGAGGGATCAGGAAGCATTGAACTACCATTGAGTAGTCTGAAAAAAATGATTTTATTAAGCCTTCCAAGAATGCAGTTTGCTTAGGAAGATTGTTGCTTTGATTAAAAGGAGTTTTTTGAGGAAGTGGGGCAGGTTTGGTGCCTTCAGTAGGAAGGAGATCAATTTCTTCCCAAGAAAGTTAACAACCCAAAACATGGCACTGGCATGAGGGACATGAGTTGATAGAATCGTGGTGAGAATCTGTCTTGCTGTCCCCTATATCTTCCGTATTAAAGTGAAGGGGGTTGCACCCTTAAAACAGAGGGAAAAATGTTTTTAAGTAACCACAGTGTGCCATAGGCTGTTGGAGTTAATCATGCCTTGGAGATACAAGCATGGGATTAAAGTTACCTTTTAATCAATAGGTCAAAAGATTAGTCTCATTTTCTTTTAAAGAACAGCATATTATCAATAAGAGAAAACATTCTTCATAGGAATAGGTTCATTATCTCCCAATCCTTACAGGTAAACCTGTAATCAACATTATAACTTGTTAGTGGCTGAACCAGAAATAGAACTCAGGTCTCCTGATGCCAAGCCTAGGGGTTGCCAATGATACCAGTCAATGTGAAGATTAGACTTTAAAGTCATGTTAAAATATGATCTAGCTTTTTATTTTCAATAGGAAGAGTTCAATGTGCTTGGATGTGGGTAAGCATCAAAAATGAGGGTGATTATAATCACACTATATTTTATCAAGGTCAGAGCATATCTAGACATTTTAGTTTGGGCACCACATTTCATAAAGATATTGATAAGGTAGACCATATTTAGAAAAAAAAAGTCACCGAGTTCATGAAAATACAAGAAGTAAGACAGCTATCTTGGAGAAGAGAAAAATCAAAGAGGTGGTCATTATACCCTAGCACAATTATTTGTTGTTGTTGTTGTTTTTTCTTTTTTAAAAAGCATTTTTGTTAAATATTTCCCAATCATATGGAAACATTTTTTACTCTTAATTTTTAAAAATTTTAAGTTACAAATTCTCTCCCTCCTTCCTGCAGCTTCTCCCTCCTTGAAGGCAAACACTTTGATATCAATAACACCTGTGAAATCAAGGAAAACATATTTCTATATTAGCCACATTACAAAAGAAAACACAAAAAGAAAAAAATAAAATAAAAAGAAATAAAACAGTATGCTTCACTCTGCATTCAGAATTTATTAATTTTTCTTTCTGGATATGGAGAGCATTTTTCATCACAGGTCCTTTGGAACTATCTTGGATCATTGTCTTGATCAGGGTAGCTAAGTCTTTCACAGTTGATCATCTTTATTATATTGCTCTTACTGTGTATAATATTTCTCTCATTCCATTTACTTTACTTTGCATCATTTCATATGTCTTCCCAGGTTTTTTTCTGCAAACATCCTGCTCACCATTTCTTACAGCACAGTAGTATTTCATCACAATTGTATGTCACAACTTGTTCAGCTATTCCCCAATTGATGGACAGTCCCTCAAATTCTAATTCTTTGTCACCACAAAAAGAGCTCCTATAAATATTTTTGTACAAATAGGCCCTTTTCCCCTTTTTTCTGATCACTTTGGAATACAGAACTAGTAGTGGTACTATTGGGTTAAAGGGCCTTTGGATATAGTCCCAAACTGTTTTTCAGAATATTTGAACTAGTTCACAACTTGGCCAACAGTGCATTAGTGTCCCAATTTTTCCATAACTCATTCAGCATCTATCATTACCCTCTCCCCTATTCAGTTTTCTGTTTTCTTTCTAATTTTGGCTGCATTACTTTTGTTTGTGCCAACAATTTTTAATTTCATGCAATCAAAATTATCCATTTTGCTTCCTGTGATCCCCTCTATCTCTTATTTGGTCAGTAACTCTTCCCTTATCCGTAGATTTGACAGGTACATTTTTTCCCATGTTCTCTTAATGTGCTTATGATATCACTCTTTTGTCTAAATCATTAATCCATTTTGACCTTATCTTGATATACAGTGTGGGATGTTGGTCTATGTCTAGTTTCTGCCAAACTACTTTCCAGTATTCTCAGAAATTTTTATCAAATGGTGAGTTCCTTCCCCCAAAGCTTTGATCTTTGAATTTATCTAACACTAGATCACTAGGTAATTTCCTGCTGTGTATGTGTACCTAATCTGTTCTACTGATCCATCATTGTATTTCTTAGTCGGTACCAGATTGCTATATATAGTAATGTAATATAATATGTAATGTAATACAGTTTGAAATCTAGGACTGCTTAGCCACTTTCTTTCACATTTTCTTTCCATTGATTCCCTTGATGTTATTGACCTTTTATTCTTCCAAATGAGTTTTGTTGTATTTTCCTAGTTCTATAAAATAATTCTTTGGTAGTTTGGTTGATATGGCACTGAGTAAGTAATTTAACTTACATAGAATTATCTTTTTTATTATGTTTGTTCAGCCTACCCATGAGCAATTAATATTTTTTCAACTGTTTAGAGCTCTCTTTATTCGTGTGAAAAGTGTTTTGCATTGTCTTGATATAGTTTCATGGGTTTGTCTTGGCAAGTAAACTCCTGAGTATTTTGTATTGTCTACAATTACTTTTAAAAGAAATTTCTCTTTTTATCTCTTGCTGCTGGCTATTGTTGGTAGCCTATAAAAAGTGATGATTTATGTGGGTTTATTTTGTATTACTACAAGCAGTTGAAGTGCTGTTGTTTAGAAGAGTGATGTCAACTCAATTAGAAATGGAACCATTTAGGGGCAGCTAGGTGGCACAGTGGATAGAGCACTGGCCCTGGATTCAGGAGGACCCGAGTTCAAATCCAGCCTCAGACACATAACACTTACTAGCTGTGTGACCTTGGGCAAGTCACTTAACCCCATTGCCTAGCCAAAAAAAAAAAAGAAATGGAACCATTTAACTTAGTGGCTACATATTGATTCAGATAACCACATATTAGCGTTAATCTATCTTCTATTGTATTTTTATTTATTTTGTTAAATATTTCTCAGTTATATTTTAATTTTGTTTGGGCTGCCCTAGAATATTATCAGCCATGTTTGATATCTTTGATGTAAAAGAGCATGTAAGGTGTTTTTTGGATTGGGTGGGGTGTTTTTATTTCAATGAGAAGTGGGCATTTTGTCTTTTTTCTTTTTTTTCTATAGAGGAAAAGTAGATGGACATTTCATACTTATTATATATAATTTATTTGCTTTAATTACAAAACAGTGTAAGGAGAATCTGGATTTTATAAAAAGCTTTAGCTATAGGATCATTTTCTCTTATACAACTATTTGCTCCTTTGTGAGATACTGGTGAGGGTATTTTTTTCCATTTCTCTAATATTTTACAAAAGAACTGGGACTCTAAATTGGTGCTATTTTGGGCTGCCACGTGTCTCCACTGTCTTTTGCTGATGTCCTTACATAAAATATTTTTTTATGTGAAGAATAATAATTAATATTTACAAATACATTGTTTTAAAAATGTTTTTTCATTATTTGAGTTGTGCAATGACCCTATGAAGTTGATACTAAAAAGTATAATTATTCTCTTTCTATAGATGAACAAACAGAATCTGAGAGAAGTAAAATATGCCCTATACTGCGAGATATAGGATTTGTTCTCTTTATGCTAGCATTTGAAATCCCAGAACATAACACAGTATGTGACACAGAGTAATTGTTTAGTAAATGCTTGTTGACTTACTGACCTAAGTCTTTCTGACTTTAAATCCAACCCTGAATACCTATATCTATCTATCTATCTATCTATCTATCTATCTATCTATCTATCTATCTATCTATCTATCTATCTATCTAT
>NW_020940355.1:17362625-17406900 GCF_900497805.2 Vombatus ursinus | reverse complement strand
TATCTATCTATCTATCTATCTATCTATCTATCTATCTATCTATCTATATGATACATGTCATATCTAACCATATACACATTTGCTTTTTCAAGATGGTATTTACCATGACTTTTGCTCTTATCACTCAATTATTTGACCACAATAGAAGCTTATTATGATATTATATATGTATGTGTGTATGCGTGTGTGTATACACAAATGATTTCTAAAAAAACATTAAAATATATGATTAGATGAGATTCTTTCAAAATTATCATAGTCCCTTCTGTTCTAATATTCTGTGATTCAAATAGTAGTACTTGACTGTGGTAGTTTGGTAGTTTGTGGTGACCCTCATTGAACTCAGGGAGATTTGAATTATTAGATAAAATTTAAATAATATACTATGTGAATTTTATTAGAGGTACAATTTAAAGAAATAAAAGGTTAAGAACACAGGATGGAAAAATGGATAGTGGGAGATCTGGGACTAGAAATCAGATCCTATGGCATCCATTCAGTTTCCTTTGTACCATCCATTGTTCTTTCATGATGTAACCATTTGGGAAACATTAACAATAATAATTAATAATAATAATGATGATTCATAACTGAGACTATCTTGCTTCAAGTCTTACAAAGTGGATTACATTGTCTCTTTGCAGAGGAGAAAAAAAAAGACAACCTACAAAATGACATATTTTCAGGAACATATACTAGTAAACATGAGCATTGATTTTTAAAGAGAAAAAAAAATCGCAACCATCCTAGAGGGGGTAAGGGGAAGTGAACAGGCATTTACTAAATGTCTTCTATGTGCCTGGTACTGTGTTAAATGCTTTTATAGATATTAACTCATCTGATCCTCACAACAACCCTGGGAAGTAGACTAAGATAGACAAAGATAAATGACTTGCCTGGGTCACACGGCTAGTAAGCATCTAAGATCAAATTTGAAGTGAGTTCTTTTTCTTGGTTCCAGGCCCAGAAATCTCACTAGCAATCACTCGTCTATGCCATAGGCATAGAGGATGAACTGGAGCATTTCAAGTGAAATATATATAATGATGGGGTGTTTGTGAATAAACAGTTAATAATGGAAATACATACATATAAAATAAGTTAACGTTATATCAATATTTTAAGAAGGAAAAGTGAGGTGGGGATTGTTCTATAAAAAACATAACTGTATAAAAAAGCATTAAGATCCTTCAAAGACCTCTAGCCCTTAAAAGTCCTTGAGATTAAAATTATTGGAGGAGAAAATATTTTCAACACACTGTTGGCCTTCAGGAACCTCAGGTCATATCCATGCCACAGTATCAAATTTTTATTTACTCAAACTTATTTTTACTTCACTCAGTATTTATTTATCCATTCATTCATTCACCTAGCATTAAACAAATAACACTTTCTTGCATAAATAACACTGTAGTAGAGGATCTGAAAGATTGAAAATAATAAATAATTTTAATAACATTAATCATAACTGGGGTAGGTACATAGTCTTTCAATAAATGATTCTTGAATAGAATGGAATAACAGCTACATAAAGAGAATTATATTAGCAGTATTAAAATACAGAAATAAAACAATAGAGAATTTATCTCTACATTCAAAGGACTAATAATCTAGTTTGGAAACTAGACATTATATTTACATGAAAAAACTGAAAAACTCCAAGGCAGTTTGGAAATTCCCTCTTCCTCTTCAAACAATCTTATTTAGCAAAAATTTGAATTTTGCCAACTTGAGTTATAGATCACTCCTCATTCTGCTACTTGATTTTGGTACCATATCCATTCATCCTCATCATTTCAAATTCTAGGGCAATCCAAGGGGTATATTTGGATATTGTTTCATTAATTGCTAAACTGCAATAGTTTCCTCATTAATTAATTAACTAGACTTCAAATCCCATTCATAACTAGAGAAACTTTTGTAATAACTACTTGTTCATGTGTTTCTCTCCTAAAACTTATCATTTTTAAGATTTAAATAAATATCAAAGTTACTGAATAAACACCTTATTAATGTGACATCAACAATAAAAAAGCAACAATATTTATGATATTTTAACTATGAGAAAGATACTAGTTCAAGTCCCCTCCAACCATCAGTGTAACATCAGTAACATTTTTTTTTTTACTTCTTAAAACATACTTCCACACCATTTAGTTAATTCAGAATAACAATTAAGGTCTATTCGCATGCATCTTCTGTTTTCTTTTTGTAAGATGAGTGACAATAGTTTCTCAAATAAAGAAGGTTCCTCTCTCTTCTATTTCTCTACCATCTTCAGCTTATCTTCTAGGATAGGAAAATAATCTTTTCCTCTTCTCTCAAACCATCACTCTTAACAGTTTTTCTGCTCACTTCTCATAAAATTGTCTTCATAATGTGTCTTCATAAAATACTAAGTTAGAAGTTTTCCCAAGAACACAATTTTTCATTTCATGTTTTCTGTTTTTTTCCCCAAAGTTTCTCCTGAAAGATCTCTCTTAACTCCCTTTTCTCAGTTTCACAGAAAAACTGCCCTCAAACTGCTAAATCTTAAAAATTCCATTTAGCTCTTAAAGCTGTAGTAACAATAACTGTAGCTTCTGTAGCTTATGAAATAGTTTTCACTTAGTGAACAATGTATTAAGACAGGCATGTATTTTGCTTAGTAGGATATAAACCTCTTGAGAACAGCAATTGTTCCTTTTTTTCTTGTCTTTATATCTTCAGTGCTTACCACAGTGCCTTACATAAAATCAGAGCTTAAAATTGTTTATGTTGCTGAATTATTGTTGTTTATGAAGTAAGTGAATGATAGGATGGAATAGTCCAAATGCAAAGTCTTGAGGGAATTCCAAGTAGGGAAAGAGTAGAATGGAGTAGGCCTCCAATGATTGGCTTTCTACTGTCATCAGTGTGATTGGCCATGCAAGCCATCCAATTCAATTGTTGATATGTCTTAGATAATGGGATTGACCAGTTTTTGGTCCAGTTTTTTAAATTTGTGCAGGAAAAAAAGCCAGCACCTAAGAATGGAAATACATCATTATAGACTTCTAAAAGGAATCTTAGAGATAATCTAGTCTACTGTAGCATAATACAATAAAGAATTAGATTTGGAGGTCAAAGGACATGAATTCAAATCTTGTCTCATACTTATTAATTCTAGGACCCTAAGCAAGTTACTGAGGCAAAAATCTGAGCTCCAGTTTACTCAGCTGTAAAATGGGGATATAAACAGCAGCTAAGCAAAAGGTTTGTTATAAGGAATGAAACACTTGGCAAACCTTTAAAAAGCCTTTTAGTAGTGAATCATTATTATTGATTATGAGGTAACTGAGGTTCAGAAAGGATATTAAATAACATTTATATACAAATGACTTCCGTTAAAACAATCCTGCCAGGTAAGAAGTAGAAATATTGTTTATATATATATATATATATACACACACACATACACACACATATATATATATATATATTTTACACCTTTGACTTTATTGACATTTCTTTTTTACACTTTCTGGATTTTCCCTATATTTCTCCCTTCCCTTTTAGAGAAACATTCCTTATAACAGATTTTTTTACAGAAAGAAAAAAGTAGAAAAAGGGAAGATAATCAGCAAAAACAATCAATTCAATGAAAAACAATTAACATTATATGCATTGCTCCATACCTATGGACCACTCTCTTCTGACCTATGCAAATATATAGGGGAGGTGTCTTCTCATGTACTATTATCCATATTTTACAGATGAGGAAACTGAGATCCAAGATAGGTATGTACACAGAGAGCAGAGCCAGGACTCAAAGCTTGGTCACTGACTACAAGTCCAAAGTTCTTTACATGATATAAAGGCAGCAAGATAATGTTCTTTATATCATCAATATGATTGATCATGCAAAGTACCTAATTGTATTGTTAATATGACATAGATAATGGGATCGAGCAGGAAAAAAAAAACTATTAAAAAAAAACACCAACAGCAAAACTTCATTTGTTCCTTGTAACAAGCCTGTTGCTTGAGTGCTATTTTTATTCCCTTTTACAATTATGGAAACAGAGGCTCAGAGAAGTTGTGACTTGACCAGGGTCACAGAACTAGTCTCATATAAATAGAAGGATAGAAGGTGGGCCTTAATCTGAAATCTGCCATAGATACCTACTACCTATATGATCTTTTGCAAATTGCTTAACCTCTAAGTATTCTAATGTATAAAAAGCCTTAGTTTCTTGTAAAAATGTGGAATAATAGTAACAATAATAATTATTTCAAGCATTTTCCTTATAGGGTTGTTGTAAGGCTCAAATGAGAAAATTGTCATAAAATACTTTGCAAACCTTAAAACAATATAGGAATGAGATGTTTTCTGTCATTGAGGTCCTGGTTATTTCTATTACGCCTCCAGGTTCCCTTCCAGGGCTGTTCTGAAAATCACACTGCAAATTAATTGAAGATCTGGAGCTAAATTTCCTAATTCAGATTAAGAACCCAGATTCGTTAAATCAGTCTAGTATCTATACTTGAGGACACAATTCAAAGTGTTCAAATGGGATTGGATAACAATTTAACAGAACTGAACCAGTGAGGGTATAGAGAAAGGAACTGGGGAAAAATGGTTAATAAATGAATTGGATAGATCTTGACACATGAGAAAAATTAGAGTAGATTCAATCAAAATTCAGCATAAGCTCTGAGTGCTTGGAAGACCTTTAGTAGGCTCCTCATTCAGTTAAGGATGCCTCAGAGTACCTAATTTATTGCCATGATTATAGTGAATTTCATTGAAAATATCTCTTCTAAGCACTTATACAAAATGTCTTCAAGGCTTCTGTTCCTGATCTCTCATAGCCGGAATTTTGAGGCAGCATGAAAATACACTTTGGGGAGCAGACTGTCTAAATATTTATATTTACATAAACCCACATGAAATAAAAAAGAGGTCACTTCACTGCCCCTATTCTGTAACCCCTCAATGGCTACCTTTTACTAAGGTACTTAACATATAATGTGCTTGCAGAGAAGTAAAAAAAAAACAACAACTCTGTAAAGTGGAGGTTTGGCAAATTTTCTGGATAACACGTTTTATGTTGATGCCCAACTTGGATATTTCAGGCCACCAACATCAATGTTTAAGGTTAGTCATATCAAATGTGCCCTTTGATCATATTAATTGAGTAATTATCACATCCTCACTTGCCTTTGTTTCCCATAGGCCTGGACTCCTTGTGTACAGCATTCTTGTTTCAAATACTCTGTAAACATTAATTAATCATTGCAAAGCTCCCTTGTGATGGGTCAGCCCTCTCACCTCTTCATTCCAAAGCAGGGGAAACTAGGGCAGAAAGGTTAAGCGATTTGCCCCAGGCCAGTATAAGGGCTAGGGTTGGGTATCAGATAGCCTGAGTTTCCAGTTCTATGGCCCCTCACATTATGGTAATATTATGTATTTCCCACTACTTATACACTCCATTGAAACTGATCATCTGTTAAGTTTCACACTGGAATGATCTGTTGCAAATCCCTAATTTAAGAGCTGCACTTTGATCTCCTGTAGGCAATACCTTTAGACAATAGTCATTTGTGTTTTTACCCTAAAATATGTAAGTTTTTCCAATACCCTAAGCTCTGAGCTGACTTTAGTACCTGATGTCAGGTGCCTAAAGATTGAGAGGGGACAAATACGTGTAATTTACTACTCCTAAATGAGAATTTGTTGTTTTTCATTCATGTCCAAATTTCCTTGACTCCATTTTGGAGTCTTCTTGGCAAAGATACTAGAGTGGTTTGTCATTTTCTTCTCCAGCTAATTTTGCAGATGAGGAACCCAGACAAATAGTGTTAAGTAACTTTTTCAGGGTTACACAGCTCTGAAGCCAGATTTGATCTCAGGAAGATGACTCTTTCTGGTCCCAAGCCCAGTCTAGCCACTGTACCATCTAGTTGCCACATAAATGAGAATTATAATAGCTAATTACATACTAGAGAAAGTGAGGATTGACAAAATTATTTTTCATTCACAACTATAGTTCTCCATAGGAGAATATTTTGGGGAAGAAGATAAAATTAAGAAACTACAAGGGAAGCCATCAGATCATTTTACTCCTTCTGACTCTTTATCTTCTATACCTTCTGTTTGCTCCTTCATTTTGGATATCTTCTACTGCTGGCATTTAAACCATAGTATTCAACCATAGTTATTATAATGTGTGACCGAGGCATCAAGAAATATATTAGTCATGACTTGATCAGCTGTTACAACTGCATTATTGTCTGTTACCACTTACTACTCTGTCCTGTAGTGCAATAACCATATCAGTTTGAAAGAGAACTCTGGAACCAGAGAGGGTGGATTGTAAGAAGGAAAAGAGGCAGAGAATTGAGTAAACAATAACCAGGGTAAAATATAGTAGCCAAAAAAAGAGAGAGAAAAAAAAAGAAAGGAAGGAAGAGACAAAGGGTGGAAGAGAGAGAGAGAGAAAAAGAGAGAGAGAGAGAGAGAGGGGGGGGGGGAGAGAGGGAGAGAAAAGGAAGGAGGAAAGAAGGAAGGAAGACAGAAAGAAAATTCAGTAATGTGCTGGGTTTTTTTTTTTTTTGAGTGCTATTTGGAGTTAAATGAAACAGAAATCATTCAACCCAGGACCTTTATTTCACAGTCGAGAAAGCTAAGGCCTTGATAGTAAAAGGGACTACCCCAAATAAAACAGCTTATTAGAACTAGGGCCCAAACTGAGGTCTTTGTGGAATGATTATCTGTAATTATCAGCTTTTGGCTTAATTAGAGGCCCATTTTCAAAGAGTCAAGAAGAAATGAATAGGTAAATTATGTTTTAGGATAAAGCGAAAATATCAGGATATTGCTATCAATTTGCCTTTAGTTTCTCAGCTTAAGTGTTAATTTGTTAGATACTATGTTTTACATGTTTATGTAGCATGTTTAATGTTCTTAAGCTACATACATATTCGTGTCTGTGATGGACATATACACATCCTTATGTATATACTAGATAGATAGATAAATGGATAGCTGTATAGATTTACAAAGCTATATCTATATTTATCTATCTATGTACAATGCACATCTGTTTCTGTTGTTGTTCAGTCATTTTTCAGTCATGTCTGACTCGCTGTGCTTGGGGTTTTCTTGGCAGAGATAATCCAGTGAATTATCATTTTCTTCTCCAGCTCATTTTGCAGATGAGGAAACTGAGGAAAACATGGTTAAGTTATTTGTCCAGGGTCACATAGCTAGTAAGTGTCTGAGGCCAGATTTGAACTCAAAAAGACAAATCTTCCTGACTATAGGCCCAGCATTCTATCCACTGTCTCACCTAGCTGATGAGTGTGTGTATCTATCTATAATATATACATAAGAATGTCTATAAAACAGTACGGCCAAAAGTGAAGAGGACTTTCTTGATTCTATCCAGTGACATTTTAGTTCTTTTTAAATTCAGATTTATTTCAAATAAATATTTTCTTTTTCAATATATTTTGAGAAAATTAGTACCTGTGATGAATGTGGATGTGGTTTCAAATAGTAAAGTGGAAGTAGTGTTAAGCTATAAAATCATAAATAAATATATTTCTGGTGGAAAAGTCACAAGTAGAAATTAGAGCAGTTTGGACTACTTGTCTCTAGAAATCTTGTTAGTGTGATTCAGTTGTATGAGAGGAGGGGCATATGTTAATTCATTGTGTTTCAGAATCTTTAAATAGTATATTCTTCCAGGAAATTTCTATTTGTTTACGTTATATTCATGTTGCTGATGTGTCACATTATATCATAGCTTGAAAGTTGAATAGCTCCCCCCCCCAATACTTTATTACTAATAAGGTCTAGTTAATTAAGTCATTTGTCTGAGAGAAATAAAAAAGTGCCAAACTTAAGGTGTTGACTGTCAATGTATTTGCATCTCATAGTAAATAAAGTGCGGCCCTGGAGGGTCGATGGGGTTTCTTTCCTAGTGAGCAATTTACTATGGTGCTGCAATTCCTCATTGAGGCAAATATCTCTATTCTGGAAGCTGTCAAGCTCCTACTCCAAAGTACATTATGATGTTTTTACCACCTAATTATTATTATGGTCGACATTTTATTTACTCCAAAGTGGTTTGGGGCTAATTGATTAGGTTGCACCATGTCATGAAATGCCAGGCCAGAGCATTACATTATATAACGGGAAGGGATTGAGACAAAGGCCTCCCTCCTTCCTCCCAAAGAGAAAGAGCCTAACGGTGCTGCTGTGCTGGCAAGACACGCTCCTCTTTTAGTGGGTGGTCCATTGGGAGGGTAATTGGAGCTCTGCAGTACCTCCACTACAATCAACACAAGGGTACAATAGCTGCTCTGTAGGGAATTGGTGGAGGAGAATTTGTTTAAATAAAATTGCAAGGTTGTCAGAATGTTAAAGCAATTCTTGAATGCTCTGTGCATCGTCTCAGGGAACGTAGACTTAGATTCATTTACTTTCAAAGACAAAGCACTAATAGAAGGGGGGGAAACCTTAAAATCCAGTGGTGTAATACAAAACAAAAGCTCGTATGTTGTCATTATCTGCATGCTGATGGTATGTAACAAACTGTTCTATATGCTAGTTTCTTGCTGTATACAAATGTTTATAAATATGGAGTTCCATTCTTATGCTTTGCCTAGAAAATAAAAATCAGATGGTAATAAGTTAGGAGTGATTTTGTTTTATTCTTTTATACTGGGGCTCAGTGTCCAGGGTAAACAAACTTTCAAAGGAAGATATTAGAAGTTGGAATTGTCCAGGCAAAGTTCTGAGAAGGAGTTGTGCTCAGGGATCCTTTATTTATCCAATTCCATAAATGTGTCAAACGAGACATGCACTATCCTGCACGCAAGTAGGACCAAAGAGAATGCTACTTCAGCCACAGAAATTATCACAGCCTCTGGGCTCAAGACTCAAAAGAAATTAAGTCATGGCTAAACCAAATTATACCTTGAGAAAGTCAGAATTAAAATCATGGCCCATGGCCATGGTCCTGAACATCATTAGGTTACTGAAGCTCACTGTCACCAGGTGATTCAGCACTTAGAGAAAAGTAATCGCAGGAAGCACTGATGCCAGTGTTAGAGACTAGAAACAAAGTGAGCTAAAATATTTGTTTTTCACTATCAGTGAAATTTGTTACTGAGCTGAAAAACCTATTCATTCTTTTATATGTATTGAAGATAATTGTCATCAGACTTATTTATAGGAAAGTTGACATGAGAATAGAACTACTTTCATTTTTTGCCCTATGTCATCTACAATAATAGTTAGGTCTCAATGGTCAAGAAAACCTAAGTTCTAATTCTGACTCAGACACTTACTATCTTGTGTAACCTGGGGAAGTCACATCACCTCTCTCAGTTTCAGTTTCTGTATAAAATGGGCATAAAGATCATATCTACCCCATAGGGTTGTTGTGAGTGTCAAATGAGATGACAGAGATAAAATCTATTGCAAAACTTAGAGTGATATATAAAATCCTAGTTGTTTAGGATTCTAATGAAAAAAGAAGAGAAAAGAACACAACGGCAAAGACATCAGTTTAACATCATTTCTTGGTTCTGAGCTCAATGGTGATAAAATAAAATCCTCTACATTTTAAGCAAAATATATGCACACATACATATATACATGTATGTATGTGTGCATTATATGTGTGCATGTACATATATATGTACATATTGTGTGTGTTCATGTGTGTATGTGGATGATGGAGGTGGGAAGGAGGCAGATCTTAATTCAGTTTTAAAGTGACTTCTTTTTTTTTTAATACAAGTAGACTAAATTGTGTGAAAGAAAATCATACCAGCCTCATGAATCCCATGATTTTTACCTCTAATAAAAGTTCATGGTCAAATTACTTTTTCTTAGCCAAATTAGTTGACTATTACTGAAGTTATTTTTTAAGTATTCACTAAACCCTCCTAATAAAAAAAAAGCGAGGTGGTTACCATTCACTTTCAGTCCACTGAGTCATAATGCAAAGGCAAAGCCTCCCACAAAGCAGCTGAGCCAGGCCTGAAGTCTGGTCTTTATTCAATATGGCCATTCTAGATATGAGTGGCTATCCACAGTAATGAAGCATCTATCTGACTATCCCTGATGCCTGCAATGTGCTCTCTCGCCTCTGTCACACAATACTTCTCTAAGGATTCAAAATGCATCTTAGACACATTTTTCTACACAAAACCTTTCCTGATTCCTCAAACTGCAAGATAATGATGATGGCAACTATTGTTATAAATAGTAATAGCATTTCTGTAGTACCTATTTGACAAGCCTTGTGTTAAGTGCTTTATAAATAACTTCTCAAACTTCCTTACATCTGTTTATTATATTTATATACAACACATACAATACATATATGCACATATATAAACGGAAAATAAATATATTTATACATAATGCACATATTTATGCACTTATGTATATGCTGACATACATGAACGTGCATATACATACAAATAAGCCTACATATATACACATACACATATATTTGTATTGCCTAGTGTGTATATATTTAATTTTTATTAATTAAATTGACATGAGTACATTGAGCCTATTATTTATTTTAAATTATTTATTCTAAAGTAGGTAGACCACTGTGATTTAATTTTAATAAGGAACTAGACTTGAAGATTTGAATAGAATCAACTTAATTCTGGAAAATTCATATTCCCCAGGCATAGAGCAGAACCACCATTAAATTTCCAAAGTATCCTGCTCTATAATTTTCAAAGCAAAGTCAGGATCAAGTAATTTAGAGATGGCATCGATCTTAGAGATGAATTAACCTATCCTCTTAATTTTACATATGTATGAGAAAACAAAGGTCTTAATAAGTTAAGTTTAAGAGTTTATAGAGCATATAGGAAGTAGATAGGCCTTAGTGTATGAACCCAGAGCACTAATCTATTTCTACTTGTAGTCATTTTTCTATATTTATCATCTCCCATACTAGACTACAAGTCCTTTGAAAGAATGGATAATGGAGCTTAGATGTATTCTCATTCAACTTCTTCATATTATACAGGTGAGATAATACAAGACCAGAGAATTTAAGTATCAATCCCAAGGTCAATGTATTATGTTATTAGAGATAATAAACAATTTAATCTGAGAAATCTTTAATCTGCTTCAGTGTCATGTACTATTATTATATTTGCTATTCAGGGGCAGAAGTAGGAATAGAACCCTATTCTGCCCATAAAATCCTCATGTGTGCTAATTCACACAATCAAGATGTGAAAGACATAAACAGACATGATATCAATACCTATGGTTCAAGTAGTTCTAAAACTTCTAGTAATTGGCATTCAAAATTCATTAGAAAATAACGGAGTCAGTGAGCATAGATTATTCCATGTTGGCTCATTCTGAAGGAAGCATATGTGCATAGCATTAGGTTTTAGAAAATGGAAATCTCAGTGCAGGTATTTTTGTATTCCAATTCAGGAAAAATCATACAAGGCTGCTGATGTCAAGGTCATAGATTTTGGCCCCCAGTAGGTCAATGTTGTTTCTGTTCACTTGAGATGCAGCCTTAATTTTAGTAGCATAGGGAATGTCATCTCATTTTCACTTGATAATCTCCTGTTTGGTAATGCTTGCTTCCATGAGATTCTGTAATTCATCATTCCGACTTAGCATATTTGGTGGTGAGTGAGAATAATTGCCTCTCCTTAGAATAACACTACCCATGAAGGCAAGTGTGCCACAGAAAGATAAATGCTATCCAGGGTCAGGATTTCAAAAGGAAAAGCCCTAGGCAAAATTACCTTCTAGACTCCAAGGAGACCTAAAGGGGTGAAGATAACTACCAGGAGGGAGGATTCCCCCTCAGGTTCCAAGCAAGGATGCCAACATGGACAAGGGGAAATTAGGTAGAGCTAATCAAAAGTTTCCCCTAGGCAGAAGACTCCAGACAACCATCTCTACTGAATGTCTATAACCACCAGGGTCATTGATCTCTTAGTAAAAATGATTATTTCTCAGCCATTTCTTTATGTCTCAGCAAGACACTTCTCTCTGTGCAAACCCTTTTCCTAGCTTCAAAAACAAGGACTTTAAAGTACATACAGTATAAGTTCAATCTTCCCTTCTGTCTACAAATGTCTAAATAACAATAGAGCACAGGAAGTCAAGTGCTAGAATGCATTTTGATGTGGGCTTCTGCTGCTGATTACTGACAGGGAGCTAAGCTCTCATATTTATGATTCACCAGTGCTCTTTGATTAAACCCAGGCATGGATTTAGTTACCACAACATCCTTCAGGTTTGTTGTACTCCTTCCTGATCGCACTTCCTGCTTCAGAACTGAATCCCCACAGTTCCCAGTCATTCTATCAGGGTCCATCATCAACACTGGGCTGAACAAGTGAGGAGACAAAGATGTGTTTTGTTATACACATAAATAAGCCAGCAAAGAGACTTGGTGGTACTATCTCTGGGACCAGGATCTTGTCAGTACTCAGATTTGAAAAGCTCTGGAAACTGGTGAGGTGGAGAGGACCAGGATCTTCAGGTTAGCATATTGAGCATTTCTTCTCTTCAAATTGGCAGTATTGGAATAATGATGACAGTATGAAGATTGAGGGTGCCTAAAGTGCATTATGATCATAATAATGACTCACACTTACATTACATTTTAATAGTCCTAAAGTGCCTTTCATCGCAATGACCCTAAGTTATAGACAGAGAGATTATTTTTTGCCCTGTTCCATGGATCAATCAACTAAATATTTAATAAATCATATTCCTTGTGCCAAGCACTGTGTGTAGATGAATAAACAGATTCAAAAAAGGTGAAATTGCTTGCCTCAGGTCATCATTTTCGAAAATAAGTAGAAAATCCAGGATTTAACACCAGGTTCTCTGACTCCAGATCCAATACATTCTCTATTGTACTATTATAAATTGCTATCCTTTGAGCAAACTGTACAATTCATTTCAGGACTCCCTTCTTTGTATGAAATGTTACTGGGAGTGTTTAAGTGTCTGTGCCTATTCTGATACATTTTTCACCTCCTGCTTGCAGATTTAAGATGTCTTAATTCAAAATAAGTTACATTTATTTTGGCAGGATTCAACTTGAAACTTTTCAGATTGGCAAGTTCTACCATGATTATTAGATTCCTTGATGCTGAAGCATTCCCTTTGGGAATACTCTTAGAAGTATATTTTTTTATTTTAGTAAAAAAAAGCTCTTTTATGCAGCTTTGAAACTTAAAATGTATGTCATATCCCACTATGATGATGCTTATATTCATACAGTCATAGAACCATAGATTCGGAAAGAAACTTAAAGTTCATCTAATCTTATATCCTGTTCAATAAAAGGATATCTTCTGCAACAGGCATGACATAGAATTTTTCAGCCTCTGTTTGAAGATTTCCCACAAGGCAACCTATTCTTTGTGGATGATTCTACTTCATAAGCATGTCTTCCTATTCTAGAATGTGTATCTGCCTATTGTAATATTTACCTATTAATCAAAAGTGTGTACACTCCAGCAACACAGAGCAAATCTGTGTAGTCTAATAGAGAGTGTGCTGTATGACACAGCAAATATATGTTACTACTGGGATTTGGACCAACACATCTCCTGTTTCTCTCTCACTCACTCTGTTGTGAAGGCCAAGAGAGACAAACCATCATATAAATGTCTGCAATTAGTATTCTAATGATGTGTTCACATGTGACAATATGTCAAGATAGCTGTCACATCTTTCATTAATCTCATCTTTCACAAACTTTTAAGGATAAAATATCTAAGAATCATCATAAAATTAGGGATATGATTACTGCACTTGATTCCAATTTGGCATACACATGTTGCATGATTTCATTGGCTAAGAGAAGTTAAATGACCTATCCAGGGTCACACAGAAAGTCTCAGGCAGGATCCAAACACAGGTTTTTTTTCTGACTCCAAGTCCAGTGTTCTAATCCCAACTATATGTGAAGAGCAGAGTGAGGACCAGTAAGTCTGGATGAAAAAGAATAGAAAGGGAATGTTCAGTGATGCTTCAAGATAGGTTGGGTCTCTCCAGGACCACTATTTCAGACCCCCAACACCTGCTTCACTACTCTCTGTTCATTTCTTCCTTGTCAACTAACTTGCCTTCTCTACCTCCTCTCTATTTCTTGAACCATGAATTATAACTCATGATCAAATTAACTATCCTAATACTCCTTGATTGTGTATGCCAATCTGCTCCTCTGTGGCCCTGGTCACCATTTCTCAACCTCTGGGGATTGAAGTTCCTCTCACTGGCCACCATTTCTCTTTTTGTGTTGTCTTTTCCTTTAGAGTGTAAGCTCCTTTAGAAGAAGTACTATCTTTACTTCAGGATTTGGAATCCAAATGCTTAGCCCAATGTTTTCAAATACCAAGTATTTAGTGAATGCTTAGGGACAGGTACCATAGTAAGCACTGGAAATACAAATACAAGGAAAAAGAAAGGCAACTCCTTTCATCAAGGAGCTGAAAACTGGAGCAGAGAGAGAAAGGAAGGGAAAGCTCCCATGTGGAGGTATAATGTCAAAGTACATTTGGAGGGTAATAAAAGTTGGTTGGCCTGGGCCTCTCCCCAAAATGGAAGCTTGAGAAAAAAAAAACTAACAAACAAGACAAAAGAGCTCAAATTGTAAAGTGATGTTTCAGCATGGAGAATAGATGTTCTAGAGTGAGGAGGCCACAGGCACTGAAGAATGATCCAGGGTCGGTTAGCAGGTGAGGTATGGAACCATTCATTCATGTTCAGTTGACTATTTCCCTTCTTATCCTAACACATTAATTTTACTTGTGCTAAAGACTTTTTTTTTTAATTTCACATAATTGAAATAATTTTATTTTTTATAAATACCTCTATCTCATTTTTCATTAAGAATTCACCCCCTACCTATTTCTTTTAAGCATATTTTACCCATTTATCTTCTAATTTTTTTATATCATTTTCAAATTTCAGGTCATACAGACATCCTGAATTTATTATGGTACATAGTGCAAGAAGCTGGTCTTGACCTAATTTCTTCCATACTTCTTCCCAGTTTTCCTAGAAAAATTTGTCAAATAGGAAATTCTTTATTAAGTAATTTATGTTTTTAGTTTTGTTTTTTAAACACTAGGCTATTGAGTTTAATTATTTGTAATATTTTTGGTCTAGTCTACACTATTCATCTACTTTAATATTTTTCTCCAGTACCTAACAATTTTAATGAGAAAACTGTTCTCGGAAAAGTTGCCTACTCAAGGTCACCCAGATGACATGTGGCAAAGCTAGAAATCAAATCAAGTTGTTGTTCTTCTTGTTTTCCTGAGTCCAAGTCTAGTATTTGTTTTCTATTATGATATGCTATTTCTGTATTCAATGACAAATTTATTTTTAAAAATTTAATTTGATTGTCTTTGGGCAGTTTATAAATCTTATTTGTGTGAGACTCAGAATAATAATCTTCACATTATATACCTCTGCCTCCCTATTAGTCCTGTCACTAGATCATAGATAACTAGCATTGCAGGGACCACAAGGGCCATGGAGTTAAATCCAGATCTGATTAAGAATTCCCTCTATAAACTACCACCATAAATAAGAATCATAACTAACATTTACATATTATTTAAGGGTTGGCAAAGAGCTATGAACATATTATCTTCTTCGATGCTCTCAACAATCCCATGGGTAGATAAGATAGCTAAGGCAGGTTAAGTGATTTGTCCAGAGTCATACAGCTCATGAGATCACAGATTAATTTAGGCCCAAAGATGTTGCCCTAGCACAACCAGGTAGTAAGTAGCTGAGCCAGGATTTGCTCTGATTTCAAAGCCAATACTCGTTCCATGCTACATACTATTCTGCTAAGTGTCTTAGACAAGATTCAAATTCAGACCTCTCTGACTCCAAATTCAGTACTCTATGCATTATACCACACTGTCTACCTGCAGCAGATAAAGCTCTGGGCAAGGAATCAACTTGAATTCAAATTTGGCCTTGATCACTAGCTGTGTGACCTGGGCAAGTCACTTGACCTCTTTCTACCTCAGTTTCTTCAGTTGTAAAATTGTGAGGATCAAATGAGATAATATCTATAAAAATTTGTAAAAACAAAACAAAACAAAACAAAACTTAGCACAGTGCCTGGCATCAGCTGTATAATGTTTATTCCCTTTTCTTTCCAACCTTTGCATAAAAATGTCTGATTTAGGGGAGCCCAGTCACTATTGAGATAACCCATTCTAGTTTTGAATAGCTCTAATTGTTGCTACATTTATCCTTAAATATGCTCTAATTTTACCTTTTTTCTAATCTTCCTCCATTTCTCCTAGTTTTTTTCCCTCTAGAGCCAAACAGAACAAGTCTAATCCTTCTTCCATGTGGGAGATTTTCAAATACTTTAACACAGCTATTAAATTCCCAGTCAGTCTTTTCTTCTGCTGCCTAAAATTCTCTATTCCTTTTGACCAGAATTTGCATGGGATTTTTTCTGGCTTTTCACCACCCTCATTGCTCTCCCCTGAACACAATTAAGATTATCAACATCTGTCATAAATGGTGTTTTTCACAACTAAACATAATACTGTAACATAATTTTGCAAATATGATAGGACCAGGCCAGAATGTGAGGGGCTGTCACCTCCTTATTCTTGGACATCATTTCCTTTCATAAGAATACCCAAGATGAATTTAGCTTTTTTTGATGTTATACTACTCTTTTGATTCATATTGAGCAATCCGCTCATATCCTGAAAAATTTTGAGATGACCTCCTATATAACTATTGTCTTTTTTTTCATTTTTATAATGTTTTATTGGAGAGAGGCAGAGTCAATATGACTGGGACCCAGATGAACTCCCCCAATATTCCCCACCAAACAACTTTAAAATAATGCCTCAAATCAAATTTTAGATCAGCAGAGACAACAAAAGATGAGTTGAAGAATTCTTTTAGCCTACAACAACTTACTAGGTCTGAAGGAGAGGTATATAACACTAGGGTGGATGCAGGCCCAAAGTGAGGCAGCAGCACCAGCAGTGGTAGCCATTGTCTTGTACTTATAAAGTTGGTTTTATTTTTAATCCAGTGTGGATGAGTATTATGGTGTAGTATCCTTCTATCTTTTTATATGAAGAAAGAGGAAAAATTTTCTTTCTGCTATGCATAGCAACCTCCCCATGGCATGATGACAGCAAACCTACACATTCCTAGTGTCCTTCAGGATTCCTGATGCTATTAGAAAAAATACACAGTCTCTGAAGCCCATTCTGTTTATTTCCATGCTCACATCAATCTTGAGATTAGGATCAGCATTTTAAAGCTGGAAAGAAGGAATTTAAAGTTCTTCTAATCAAATTTCCTTATTTTACAAATGAGGAAAGTGAGAGAAAGAAAAGCCCAAAAGGGGATATCTTCCAAATATATGAATGCGTTTGGAACTAAGAAAGTGCATGACTTCACATATCTCCTGCTTAAGGTCCTACAGGTGGCAAATGATGGAGGAGGAATCTGAGTTTAGGTCCTAGGGATCACAATAGAGTACTTTGTCTTCATCACCATGCTACCTTCAAATGTCTGCAGAGGTTCTGGTCAAATACCCAGGTTGGGAGCTCTTTCAACAATCCTGCCAATTCTTCCCTTGTTCAGGCTGCCTCTTGTCTTCTCAACTTGTGACTGACAGGATTTTTTCCAGGTCAGTGTTGGACTCCAAATCCTGCTGGGCATCTAAGAATGCCTCGGAGCTCTTGAGATTGGAAGACTTTAGCTGTTCTTTTAATTCTTAATTAAGGTTCACTTGAGTTACAGTTTGAGGCTCAGATTCAACCCCAGGCTTATTTAATACAGCCTTTTGGGCTGATCCCTAGAAAAGAGCAAAATTATAAAGAGACGTATTGCCAGTAGTACACAGAGGGCCTGAATCAGTGGGGTATCTCTGGTGGCATGAGAGGACAGTGATTGCAAACTTCCTCAACTAAGGCAAAAGGGTCAAGTCACTATGGAACTCTGGGTGAAAAGCTCAAAACCACAGAACAAAGTGGAGTCAGTAGCTTAGATTGCAGTCAGTTTGTATTATCAACCAAACTACGCCACCATGCCTGCTCACATTGAATGGAAAAGATTAATTCTGTGGGGAGGCAGGAAGGAGGGAGTCTTAAAATTCCTAGTGGGCCCTATCATGAAACAAATAGATAAATATTTGTCTTGGGTGCAAAATGTTCTAACAAGGGTTGGACACAGTGCATTTGTTTAGGGAAAATCCATGGAGATTGGTAGCTCTATCAAAACATCTTCAATAGTGAGCCACAGCTATGCTATCAAATAGAGTGGCATGTATATATTCATGTTTCAGTCAGTGATTGCTACATCTTGTTCATTTGAATCCAGCAATCGAATTGCTGTCTACTTCCCCTATTGCTATGGAGGAAAATATTTTCTTGACTGAGTGCGATGATTTTGCTCAGTTTTTCTCAATGTGTAGTGAAAAAAAGACATGCTACTGTTCTGCAGCTTATTGGTAATCCAAAATCTCAAACTGTGTTTAATTATTAGAATTTTGGTGGTGAAAAGAGCATAGATGATGAAAGGGAAAAACATTCTAGAGCTACATGTAATATGGGGCAGCAGTTTAAGTTTTAAGGGCCAACAAGAGTCTTAACATCCTGTTAGCTTTATTTATATCTTTCTACAAAGGTTCCTCATATTTAGTCACTGAATAAAGACCCACAGATCTGATCTTAGGCAAGTTTCCCCACCATCACCACCCCTTTCCCACCCTCTTCTTTTCATTACACTAAAGAAACTCAACATAGAATGAAAATCACATCAGGGGCAATTAGACAAGAGGTCAGCACAAATGACTACTGTAGCTAGGGCATTATCATTACCCAAGTGTCTCTTGCTTATAGTACGTTGTGACAAAATAAAAGCTATTTCAGCTGTTAGGTTGCGATGGCTGTTATTTATGAAACATAAAAAGATACTGACATACAAAGGGACTTGAAAAGTCCAGGGTAAGATCAGATAAAAAAATGGGAAAGAAACAGGCATCTTGGGATGGTAACTACTCTGCCATGTACTGACAGGGAGGTTGTATATTTTTAGAATATACTGAAAGGAATGGTGCTTTTACTTAGGTTTTTATGGTTTACCACGAGATGCAATTTTCTGGCCTTATATGCAGTTGTAACAAAAGTCAGAGAGATTTTATGATAGCTGCCAGAGTTCATAAATGATGGGATACACTAAAATATTTATAGAACTGTAAAATCTTGATTTCTCTCTGGTTTAGCAGATGGGGCCCTAAAACTAGTTCCCAGACTGTCATATTTCTTTACCCTTTGATGACAAAGAAGCCTGTTATCACTTTTCTTCCCTAGCAAGCAAGTTCACTAGTGTAATCAAGTTCACATTTCCGGACAATTATCTATTAGAGCAATGGCAATTGAGAACACTCCACAAGATGTGCTATTTTCCTAGAAATATTCATATCTCGAAGTGCTGGGAGTCACATAGTCTATATGTCCCCTGATCACCTGTCCTTTCCTACTTACTTGCTTCCTTTTTCATTCATAGGAAACTGGTAACCAACCCAGTTTCAAGCTTGTATCACCTGTGGGGATAAAAGTGACTTTAGCATCCTGAGCAATCTGTTCAGGGTGAGGATACAAAATGCAAGTATGGCGCTACTTCCTGTCCTCTTAACAACAACACTAAAAGTTGTTGTCCTCAGATCAGATAATGATTCCCCATGGTGCCCCTAAGCTCAAGTGCTCTTCAAAATTCAAAGACAAATGGAGGAAGGGCACTAAATAATCATTAAAATCTCTACAGTGGTGGATTGCTGATAGGGATTTCCCCCTATTTCAGGGGGATTTATCAGCAAAAGATTATGGAACTGCTAATAAAGCTTAGTCTCATATGACAGTTATCACTAAAGAGATGTCCCAGATTAATCTCCTAGACAAGGTAACCCAAAACTATTTCTAAGTGAAAAAGCAGATTGCAGATGAAGAGTATTTGCAAATTGTCCCATTTGTGTCTGAAGAAAGTTAGTGACATTAATTATTAAAGGCCCATAGGTTGTTTCCTTACTCTGATGAGGTGTTCTTAAAAAGTCACACTTCATAAAAAAAATCTCTTGTGACATCAACTGTCCCTAATATGAAACATGAAAATAAAGAGGGAAAATCGAAATAAATCTAAGATGGCTGAACCATATCCTAAAGATACAGCTCTAGATTGTCATTCAAAAATACTGTGCCTAGTGTGATTAGCTCTATTTAATTGGTCTATTTCAATGACAACTTGTCAGACAGGTATCATTCTGGTCACACCGTTTTGAGTAAGACAATAATTTCCTAATACTCTGGATTACTCACTTTATGTAGATATGGTTTGGGTCAGCCTCCAAGTGCTACTATCCTTTCATTGTTCTCTCTTTTCTCCTTCCAACTCCATCTGAACTTACACCAAATACTGAGTAGTCCCTACTACTTATTCCAGAGGATTGGCTTTCTCTTGTCCTTTTAAAAAGTTTTCTTCTTTTCTCACGTGTAAAGAAAAATTTGTAGTCAGCAGCTAAAGATATTATTGTAATGGAAAACAGGGGACTAATGTTTTCTTCCTAGCTGTTATAGGATGCAGTTTTGGACTTGGAATCAAAATGACCTCATTGCAAATCCTGCCTTGGGCACCTACTTGCTGTGTGACCCTGGTCAAGTAACTTAACATCTTTAAGTCTCAATTTTGTTATCTAGAAAATAAAGATAATAATATCAACTACCTATGAAGACCATTATGGGGATGAGATAAAGACTTAAAGTGCTTCACAAGCCTTATAGTCCAGTGTGAAAGTTAGTGATTCATATTATGTGATTGAGCCTACAAATTGGCAGGTCAAAGTATTTTCCTAATAATTATGCAGACTTAGAGGGAGAAATCCTAATGCAAAACTTTTTTTTACAGTTAGATGCTCAATGCCAAAAGCTCCCCCTGCCTCTCCCCTTGCCACTCCCCCCACTTTTTTTTCCCTTACACTAAAGCCCTCTTTTAATACCACAGCCTGATAAGGGTCCTCAGTCCTGGGGGTTTCCTGCTATTACTACTGCCATAGTAATTATTTCCCCTCTCCAAAAGACCTGAGATTTGGGCTTTGTAGGTACTACTTCTACTGACAAAGGTCAAACAAACCCTTCTATTCTTTAGCAAATGGTCTTGAGGAAATATCACAGCTAAAAATTCATCCACTTGGAGAGTACCTGGTAATGAGCATCTCATAAACAAAGCCCATAAGTAGACCTCTTCCTGACTCGGGAGACCAGTAGAGTCTTTGAGAAATCATAGTCACTTCTATACTATAATCCAGAATTGAAGTAGTACTTTAGCAGAAGACAAATTCAATCCCCTCACAATGAGGTGAAGGGGGTGGGGGCTTGTGATCCTAAAACATTATGAACTTTGATTCTAGTCTGGAAATATAGCATACAAACCTTATATTTAATATTTCTGGGTTACCTCACCTTCATGTGTCAAAGCAGAGGGTAAAGATTTATTTTAGAGTTTTTTGTTTGTTTTCGTCTGTTATTTTGCTATTTTTTTTTTGTTTTTGGCTGTAAGAAGTATGGCAAAGTGAGAAACCAAAAAAGCAAGGGAATTGTTAGAGTAGGGGGCCATTAGCAATACAGGGACAATACCATAAAAGAACAGCAGGAAACTCAGGCTAAGAATTGGCCAGTGTGTAGAAAGGCATAGGGAAAAGGCTCTGGTGAATTCTATTTCTTTTCATCTTGAATATGTATTTTCCAGTGGAAAGTTTATTTTGTTCTGGCTTTGGGAAATCAAAATACCTGCCAAACAAGCATGGTTTCTTGACTAGACCAAAATAATAATAATAATAACAATGATTAAATACATTTTAAAAGAATATGTTGATTTTTGTGCTAGGAAGTCACCTGCAGGGGGTAGCCTGAAATTTCATTAGCAGAAGGATGTGCAGAATAGGTTTCGAAAACTGTTTCACTGTGAAGGGTGCTTGTCAGAAACCCACAGAGAGTAAAGCAATTATCCTAAATGTTCTTGTAGGACCCACAGGGGGCAGAGCTTTAGTCTTCTGTGTTTGGAAGTGATCTTCCATGAAAAAGTATGCATAGATTATAGAAAGGTAAAGTAAAGTCCTTTTTCTTCATGAAAACAGAAGTGTACTAACTTTGACAGATATTGAAATTTGGGATAGTACATATAAGGGTTTTGAATACTCAAGTGATTAGTATGGGGCAAAATTAAGGGGAAAGTTGATACACTTATATGAAAAAGTCTTTTTTAAAATAAAGCAAACACAATATTTGGAGGTCTATTATCAAATAGTCTATATTATCTATACCAGAGGTGGGGAACCTGTGGCCTCAAGGTCACATGTGGCCCTCTAGGTCCTCAAGTTCAGCCCTTTGATTGAATCCAAACTGGATTTGTTCTGTTAAGTATGGATTCAGTCAAAGGGCTACACTTGAGGACCTAAAGGGCCACATGTAGCCTCAAGGCTCCAGGTTCCCCACCCCTGGACTAAAGTCTTCCAACTCAAAGCAAAGATATTCTCCCCTCCATTTTGCCTTGAATAAGTGTACAAAGCCAAAGAGTGAGGATTCTTTGTTCGTGTATATCCATGACTTGCCACGTGGTCTTAGAAAAGCCACTTAACCTTCTTGTTCCCCCCATTAAATTTTCAAAGTAGAAGTAATTATACAATGATCTGCTTCACTGGTATGCTACATGGAATTAATGATCTTGGAATGCTTTTAAAATGTAAGTGTTGTAATATAAATATTAATAAAATCCAGTTTGGGGGATAATGCAGGAAAGCAGCATGATTTCTGGTTTTGGCACATCTATAATTACTGGAACATCTGCCACATTTTGTAGAAGCTACCCCTGAGACATACCTGAACAAGGATACCTAGACACAAGAAAATGCAAGATCACATTTTGTCATATATAAGCAAAGGGCACCATCATTCATTCACCAATAAGTACCCCAGCTCCTTGTAATTTAGTTTCATCAGTTTCTTAAAACTGTTTCGGAACATCAAATGTCCAGTTCTTAATGTAATTCATAAGGGCAACAAGATAAAGGTTTTTACCCAAATGTCTTTCACTAATCGTGGTGGGAGAATTGGGGAGGGGGGAGAATTTACATGCTCTGATATTGGGAATTTTCCATTACCCTATTACTCACTGTTCCAATGAAGTAATGAAAATCTATTTAACTTTTTGACTTGCGTATTTTTTATGACTGTTTTCAGTATTTCTCAGTTTAGAGACCTGTATAAAAATGGGCCATTACACAGAGATGGCTAGAATAGAACTCTGTGGTCATTGGTGTCAGATTAAATATTTCAGTAGAACTAACAAAGGGAAGATTTTGCAGTCTGTAGGGAGAGAAAGTCCCATCAGCCACTTGGAGATTTACTCTAAGGTCTTCTTCAGAAATAGTGAACTTTCATCTCAGAGTCTTTGTGATTAGTCAGTGGGTGATTCGTTTTTGTCCTGAGGTGACCATGCTTGAAAAGTAGAATTCAAAATCTTACAGAATAAAAAAAATGGAATAGAAGAGTCACATTAAAGGGAAGACAAATTAGTTTGACAGTAACAACCATGTGCATTCCCGAATTAGTGAAATTTATTTGAAACCCATTTTTAAAGTATATCTAATAATATTGCAATCACTGATAGCCACATACCTCAGATAGAAAATCACAAAGAATAAATTGATTATTGTTCATAAAATGCATTAGTTTCATTGTATAACATGCAATAGATTGACATAAGGTTGTCTTGTATCTTTCTACTTGTTTTTGACAGAGAATTGAGAAGATGCATTGTGACTGTCAGTAAAAAATGGGTTCCAAAAACCATGAAAATAGAATAGCCTTAAAGAATACTGGAAAACTTTTGCATGAATTCACTTATGCATACTACTAAGTAGGACTAGAAATTAAACTAGAGATAAAATTAAAAAGAAAAAAAAATAGGGGTAGCTAGGTGGTGCAGTGGATAGAGCACCAGCCTTAAAGTCAGGAGGACCTAAGTTCAAATCTGGCCTCAGACCAAACACTTGACACTTACTAGCTGTGTGACCCTGGGCAAGTCACTTAATCCCAATTGCCTGAAAAAAAAAAAAAAAAGAAAGAAAGAAAAGGAAAAAAAAAGAAAAAAAGAAACTTCCAAGATATCAAACCCTCTTTAAATATGGGACATGCAAGTAGCATATGTGAGTGAGCTTTAGAGTGGGTCACAGAACCTTATGGGCAGAGTTCCTTATCTGTTTGATGCGGTCTGCCTTATAGTAATAAAAATGAGTGGGTATATAGGAGAAAGCAATTGAAAACTGTAAATTTCTGGTCATATCATTACAATTTTTGACCCATATGTAAGATTATGTCTTTATATGTCCATCTACCTCATTTAAGTAATTAAGCACTTCAGACCTCACCATATTATGGTCCTTCCCTTGATCCATCAATTTCTTTTTAAATGGAGGATAAAAATTTTGAATGGACATTAACTCTACAGAAGCAGCAGTCTTTTTTAAAAACACTTATTTTTTTTCTTAATTACAGATAAAAAAATTCATCTTTTTAAAGTTTTAGTTCCAACTTCTCTACCTCTGTTTCTCCTTCCCCATTCCCTCCTTGAGAATGCAAGCAATTTAGTATTTATTATATATGTGCAGTCATGCAAAACATTTCTATATTAGCCATTTTACAAAAACAAACACAGGCCAAAAAATAACCCAAAAAATAAAGTTTTTAAAAAAAGTATATTTTGGGGCAGTTAGGTGGTGCAGCTCCAAGGAGCTCTGGCCTTGGAGTCAGGAGGACCTGAGTTCAAATCCGGCCTCAGATACTTGACACTTGCTAGCTGTGTGAACCTGGGCAAGTCACTTAACCCCATTGCCTAGCTAAAAAAAAAAAAAAAACAAAAAGAAAAAAATCCAAACAAAAACAAAAAAAGTATGTTTCAATCTTCATTCAAATTCTATCAATTTTTGCACTGCAGGTGGGTAGCATTTTTCACCATAAGTCCTTTGGAATTGTCTTGGATCGTTGTTTGGCTGAGAATAGCGAAGTCATTCAAAATTGATCATCCTTACAATATTGCTGTTACTATGTACAATGTTCTCCTGGTTCTGCTTACTTCACTTTGCATCAGTTTATGTAAATCATCCCAGGTTTTTCTGAAAATATCCTTCTCATCATCTTATAGAATAATAGCATTACATTATAATCATATACCACAAGTTGTTCAACCATTCTCCAATTGATAGACATCCTTTCAATTTCCAATTCTTTGCCTCCACAAAAGAACTGCTATAAATACCTTTGTACATATGAATCTTTTTCCTTTTTCTTTGATCTTTTTGGAGTACAGACCTAGTAGTGGTATTGCTGGAATAAAAGGCATGCACAGTTTGATTGCCTTTTGGGCATAGTTCCTAATTGCTGTCCAGAATGGTTGGATCAGTTTACAATTCCACCAACAATGTATTAGTGTCCCAATTTTCCCACATCTTCTTCAACATTTCTCATTTTCCTTTTCTGTCACATTAACCAATCTGATAGGTGTGAAGTAGTACCTCAGAGTTGTTTTAATTTGCATTTCTCTAATCAATAATGACTTAGAGCATTTTTTCATATGAATATAGATAGCTTTGATTTCTTCTTCTGAAAGCTTCCTATTTATATCCTTTGATGATTAATCATTTGGGGAATGATTCATATTCTTATGAATTTTATTCAATTCTCTATATTTGAGAACTGAGTCCCTTATCAGAGAATCTTGATATAAACCCATCCTCCAGTTTTCTGCTTTCCTTCTAATCTTGGCTGTATTGGTTTTGTTTGTACAAAACTTTTTTTAATTTAATGTAATGAAAATTATTCATTTTATACTCCATAATGCTCTTTATCTCTTATTTGATCATAATTTTTTCTCTTATCCATAGATCTGATAGGTAAAATTTTCCATGCTTCTTAATTTGCTTATGATGATACCCTTTATGTCTAAATGACAAACCCATTTTGACCTTATCTAAGTATATAGTGGGAGACATTGAATTATATATTCCTAGTTTCTGCCAAACTGTTTTCTAGTTTTTCCAGCAATTTTAGTCAAATAGTAAGTTCTTCTCTAAAAAGTTGGATCTTTGGATTCGTCAAACACTAGATTGTTATGATCATTTACTACTGTGTATTGTTTACCTAATCCACTGATCCACCACTCTTTAGCTAGTACCAGATTGTTTTGATGATTGCCACTTTGTGATATTGTTTGAGATATGGTACTTCTAGGTCACTTACCTTTACATTTTTCCATTGACTCCCTTGATATTCTTGATCTTTTGTTCTTCCAGATGAATTTTATTGTGATTTCCTAGCTCTCTAAAATATTTTTTTTTTGTTGATTGGTATGGCATGGAATAAATAAATTAGCTTAGGTTGAATTGTCATTTTTATTATTTTGGCTCAGATAGTCTTTCAAATATAATTTGTTTTCCATTTCAAGAGATTGAAAGATCCTTCACAGCAAGTATTTTTTTTTGTCTTTGGTTCCCAAGTAGCTAGCGGGGGTGGGGGGGGCGGGAGGGGGCAGCTAGGTGGCACAGTGGATAGAGCATTGGCCCTGAAGTCAGGAGGACCTGAGTTCAAATTCGGCCTCAGACCAAACACTTGACACTTACTAGCTGAGTGACCCTGGGCAAGTCACTTAACCCCAACTGCCTAAAAAAACAAAAAACAAAACAAAAAAAACAAAAACCAAGTAGCTAGTGGAGTGTCAGACACACACACACACACACACACACACACACACACAGAATGACATATTTGTTGAATGAATATGGGAATAAAAGTAGAAATTATGCATCCACTCTGAAAAATGCAGAGGAATCCATTAATTCTTTAGCTGCTCAGTTAATACATTTATTCTTTAGATTGGCAATTTTTTCCCTCCAAATGACTACATAGTCATTATCAATGATACTTTCTACAGAGTATAGATCAATGTAGCCTTTTCAGTCCCATGTTCCTCAAGTCTCAACATTTCCTTCTTCAGAACTGAATTGGATAAAACTGAGTGATCCGAAAGAATAGTGTTGAGGATTGATGTTGGCTATAGAAGGCTTTAGAACTACATCTTTCCTGTTTTTCTTTAAATCACTAGTCCTCCTAACAGAACAACTTACACACTCCTACTTGAGATTATAAAACTGAACTCACAAAGAAACTTCTCTATTCCATTTCCTTTCTATTCTCTACCAAGGTCTCAAACCTGTGGTGATGGGCATCCTGGAGGCAGAACTTGAATATATTAATTTGGGTTAGCACAAGATGTGAAGAAATGAGATTTCCCATTGAGATGGGGGTGAACCTCTGTATTTCCCCAAAACAATGCAGACTGAGGAATTGATGATAAATTCCATATGTAAAACAATCAAAGATGTCCTTGATTCCCAATTATTTCACTCATTTATGACTAGTTCAGTTAATGCTTTCATTTACTGGAAGTCATTTTTTTCCCTTTTAAACATAAATATTCCCTCACTCTCATTCCCTCCCCCACCCTAGGATTCTCAGGGAACTGTGTGTAGCTGGTAAATCAACTCAATTATTATTCTATTCCAGAGGACGTACAATGATTTACATTTATATGCCAGCAGTTTCTTCCTTGTTGCCCCAGCAAGAGCTGGGGAATGATTTATAAGGATGCAGAAGAGCTGGCACAGATGTTATACAGCCTCAGCATGTTTGCATTGCTCAGTGTGATCGGTTCTGCCTAATATGCATCAATGCTCCTGAACAGGTAGAAGGAGAGACTACATGTGCCAGCCAGCAGCCAGGTTAGTTCCTATACAGGACAAACACTGACCCCTCTGAGAATTTTTTTAATTGTCATTTATCTCTTTAGCAGGTCACTTCTTAGTGCCATCCTGAGGGGAGGGGCTTGTTTTGCTTCTTGTAATTAGTTTAGTTGCTTCTGCTGAATTCCTAATGGACTTCTGAATCATAAAACCTATTCCATTCTGGAACAGTTGGCAGCTTTGTTTAATTTTTCTACCCTATATATCACTCTTTCTGTCTGAAAAGAAACTGAAAAATTAAAGGGATACATAGAAGAAAAGGATATTATGCTTATGGACTCAATCTATCACCACCTATGATGGGGCACGTAATCCCCTAAGATAAATATCTTCCTCATTGAATAGAAAAGAGGACTTCAGTTTGTTAAACCTAAAGAATCTGTACAATTATGGAAGAATCTATGAGCAAATATTAAGATAATTTTGTTTGGTTAGGAGGTAGGGTAGTTTAGGAGGACCAACTTTGGTTTCAGGAAGACTTTGATTTCATGTCCTACATCTTACATATTCTGGCTATATGACTTTGAAAAGTCATTTAATCACTGGCTTCCCCCAAGCAACTAAGATTATAAAATAGATGATTTACTACTACTACTACTCCTACTACTACTACTCCTACTACTACTACTACTATTACTACCTAGCTAGCTAGCTAGTTTTATATAGCACTTACTGTGTACCAGGCACTGTGCTAAGCACTTTACAATGTAGAGGGAGCTTCCCCATGGGGAGTTCCTGATGCCAGCAAAATATTAAGTTTAGACCAAAAGAAAAAAAAAGTTTAGGAAACCTCTTGGGAACTGATGTCAAAGTTTTATGGTTCTTGGCTTTCAAAATTAACTTAGTCAAACAATGTATACTAGTGTCCCCCAAGCACACCATGATTTGATCTGATCAAAATCGCAGACATAGGAAAAAAAAAATCATCCTATATCTGTACTAGACTAATGGTTTCTAACCTTCTCCTAGATACCATTTATATTTTTAAAATTTTAAAGGAAAATCCTGGCTTCAATATGCTGCACTATCTTTTAAAAATGTTCTATTTGGAGTCAGAAGGCCAGAGTTCAAGAGGGCAATGGGGCCTGGATCAGTGGTGTAGTGGAAAGAGTACTTACTGGCTGTGGAGTTAGAAGACCTAAATTTAAATCCCCTCTTTTATGTTTGATACTTGGGTGACCTTGTGGGAAAGTCTTTCAAGTCACCTTCCAAGTTAACCTTCTTAAGCCCAAGTTTCTTCACCTGTAAAATAAGAACTAGAAGGTCCCTGAGGTCCCCTGTAGCTATAAAATTATGGACCTCTGATTACTGCGTGCTTGACTTTCAACAAGTTTTTTTATTTTAGTGAAACTCAGTTTCCTCAATTATAAAATG
Organism: Vombatus ursinus; assembly: GCF_900497805.2. Taxonomy (NCBI): domain Eukaryota; kingdom Metazoa; phylum Chordata; class Mammalia; order Diprotodontia; family Vombatidae; genus Vombatus; species Vombatus ursinus. The sequence goes on along the minus strand of NW_020940355.1, from coordinate 17,377,618 downwards.
GAGTTAGATTTGATATTCTTTAAGGTGACTTCCAGGTCTTCAATTCTATGAAAATGAGATTATTGTTTTTAAATACTCAGAATGTAAATAGCTTAGGATTTAAGATTTTATCTGGAGATTTATCCTCTTTAAATATTTACTTGTTTTAATTTTTTAAAATGTAAATTTAAAAAATAAAGCTGAGACTCATATTAGAAGCATAGTACTTTAAGCCAAGGGAAATCTACTTTCTCTGATAGAGCATAGGGTCAGGTTCTGGGAACCACTCAAGTTTTGTCTTACTGTGGTAGACCTGAGAAGAGAGACTTTTTCTCAATCAGTTATATTGACACTCATACCTGTATAAGAATTGCACTTTATTAGTGTCAAGAGCCCGAGTTCATATTGAAAGAGAATCAGGGAAAAACAAGCAACTTTGTATTTATTTTCCTTATATTTATTCTTCATTAACTTAATAAGTACTTTCTATTTTCCTTGCTAGAATATAAGCACCCTGGGAGGATGGAAATTTTCTTTATTGTGTTTGAATTCTGAGGCCCTGGCATAGAGTCTGGCACATAAACATCTGCTTATTGAATATTTGAGAGAATTCTTTATTTTGGTGATTTGGTCAGTTTCCCTATTAATTCTTTACTACTGCACTATATCTCTTAATAGCACCTAAGTAGTTTATTGCTAAGCATCATTCCTTTTTGCTTAATCCAGTTTGGGAAGAAAAAAAATAATAATCCTTCTTTCTTTCATTTATTCTTCCCTCTCTCCCTCCCTCTCTTTCTTTCTTTCCTTCTTTCTTTATTTCTCTCCCCTTCATTTCTTTTTCTCTTCCCTCCTTCCTTTTCTTTCCTTCTTTCTTTCCTTCTTTCTCCTTTTTTCTTTCCTTTTTCCTTAATTTCTCTCATTCTCTCTTCCTTCTTTCCTTCCTTCCTCCCTGCCTCTCTTTCTTTCTTCATTTCTTCATTTTTCTTTTTCTTCTTTCCTTTCCTTCCTTCCTTTTCCTTCATTCTTTCTTTCCTCCTTTCTTCATTTTGCTCTTTCTTTCTTCTTTCCTTCCTTCCTTTCTTTCTTTGAACAATAAGTCATATATAGATGGACGTTTAAGAAAATATCTATAATATTGACCTGTATTTTACTTGTTGAGGTATCTATTAAGACAAGTCAGAAACTCTTAATTAGCTACTGAAATTGCTTTTTTAACCCAACAGGTTGTAAAAGAAACAACTCTGTATCTTTGGAGCATGGACTAGCTCCTTTAAAAGAGCCTAAAAGGGAGAAAGAACAGGGCAGTTCATTCTTTGTTCTCTTCACCGTTTGGTGGGATGGGGAGTTGCAAAATGGTTGCTTAGTAACTAGCCCAGTATGACCACTTTCCTGTCTTCATATGCAGACATAGTTAATTGCAGTTTTCAATTCCAGTAAACTTATTGGTGTGACAAAGAATGAAAGAATTTCCAAAGTCAATATATCAGGTCTAAGGCAATAGGTAGTAATAGAGTTGTAAGCCAGGGTTCTGTAGTCTCTTCATGTAGAATTCAAGGACAATTTGCATTATTAAAGTCAGATTTTGCTGCTGCTTTATTTTTATACCAAATTGCATTTACTTTTTTTTAACCAAAAAGTATGTCTTCTTTCTTTTCCCCATGAGTTTAAGATACTTTCAGATAGTTTGATACTTGGAGAAATTGTATTTTAGAGTTTCATTATTTTTTTTACATACATTCTTGTTTTGGATATGTTCCCCCAATTAATTGTCCAAGTAAGGATGTAAAATAACATGTTATTTGTTTCTCAAAATTTAGATTTTAAGCTTCATTTGGTGGAATCAGACTGAACCCAAGGGTTCAGAAATACATTAAAATCCTTCAGCTGCTGCTGTAGGCTTATGTTGCAATTTGCAAAAATTTTAAGAACCCTGGCAATAGTTTTGTTCTTCCAGATAAAAGACACTAATAGGGAAAGAAATATTTTCTGAGCTATTTTAATATGTTTATTACATTTATTTTATTTTAGATTTGCTGCTAAATTTTAATATCTGTGAAAGTTTGAACCTTGTCTTATTCATCTTGGTATCTTCATCAATGTCCTGTACAGATTTTTAGAGCTCAATAAATATGTGTGAAGAAATGGATGTAATCGTAGATGATAATTGACTACATCAACCTATTATTGATATGTATAATGAAAACCACAGTTGTATTCCAGGGAAGTAACCCTTATGAAAATGTGACCTGTAATCCATTTCCACAGGTGCCTTCTCAGCCTTCACAGTTATTGAAGACATAGAAAGTGATGGTTTTTGCCACCAAAATCTTTGCCACTGTCAAATGACTAAATGTTAGCTTTATTACTGGAAATGGCATTAAAGACAAAACATTGCACTATGCTTTCCCACTGTATCCTAAGGAGTATGGGAACTTTTAAATTGACCCACAGCTGAAGACTTCCACATGAATTTGTTTCCCCTATTTGAACAAAAGCTCTTTGAAAGGAGGAAATGTCTTACATTTTTATCTGTATCCTGAGTACTAAGAACAACCTTTGGCACATAGGAAGTGCTTAATAAATGCTTTTTCTTTCATTCATTCTAATGTAAAAAAAAGTGTCACTATTACTTAAAGAAAAATATCCTAATATAACTATTAAAGACTAGATAAATTGCTAAAAAGACAAATTTTATGATAAAAGCAACTTATATTAAAATAAATTAGCATAAGGATAATAATAATAATAATAATAACTCAGTAAATATATTCTCTTTGAAGACAGAGATGGTTACATTGTCTTTGTGTGCCCTGGAACTAATACATGATAGCAGTTCAATATTTTCCAAACTGAGTTGAAGCAGCATTATGGAGTGGAGGGCTGTCAGGTTTTAAACACCCCTTACTCTCCTCTGACACTGCTAGCACCCTGGTACAGGCCCTTATCACTCATGCCGTGACTATTATAAGCTTTCTCTTTGTCTCTCCAACACAGGCCTCTCCCCACTCCAGTCTATCTTCAGCTAAGCAGCCAAAGTAATGTTACTAAAGCACAGATCTGGTTATGTCTCATCCCTACTCAATAAACTTTAGTGATCCCCTATTATTTCTAGCCATTTTCAGTGGCTTTTCCAACCATACCTGGAAAGTTCTCCTTCCTCAGCTTTACCTCCTGAATTCTCTATTTCCCTTCAGGTCTGAGCTAAAACTTCACCTTTTATGGGAAGTCTTTTGATAACCCTTAATACTAGTCCCTTCCTTTTGTTAAATACGTCTGATTTATCTCATATATCTTTTCTTTGTAGGGCAGTTAAATGGTACAGTGGATAAAGCGCCAGGCCTGCAGTCAGGAAGACCTGAGTCAAATCTGGACTCAGATAGTACCTAGCTATGTGACCCTGGGCAAATTACTTAACCCTGTTTGCCTCAGTTTCTTCATTTATAAAATGAGTTGGAGAAGACAATGCTATAATTTTGCCCCAGTTACTGGCTTTCCTTCTAATTTTGGCTACATTGGTTTTGTGTGTGCAAAAACTTTTTCTTTTAAATTTCATGTAATTAAAATTATCGTTTGACTTCCTGTGATGTTCTCTATCTCTGTCTTGGACTTAAATTCTTCCTTTATCCATAGATCTGAGTAGATTTTTCCAAACTCTTCTGATTTGATTACTTATCACCATTTACGTATAAATCATGTAACCATTTAGACATTATCTTGCTAGACAGTGTGAGATGTTGATTTATGTCTAGTTTCTGCCAAACAGCTTTCCAGTTTTCTCACCAATTTTTGTCAAATGATGAATTCTTACATCAAAGCTTGTGTCTTTGAGTTTATGAAATACTAGATTAATATAGTCTTTTATTACTAGTTTTGTACCTAATCTATTACACTATTCCACCATTGTATTTCTTAGCCAGTATCAAATTGGTTCAATGATTATCATCATGTCACATAGTTTGAAATCTAGTACTGCTGGGCTGTCTTATTTAATTTTTTTTTCATCTCTTCCCTTAATTTTTTTTTTATCTTTGGGTCTTAGAAATGAATTTGATTTTTTAGCTTTATTAAATAATTCTTAGGTAGCTTGATTGACATGGTATTCAATAAGTAAATTAATTTGGGCAGAATTGTCATTTTTATTATATTGATTTGGTCTACTCACAAGCAATTATTTTTTCCCCTAAATGTTTAGATCTGTCTTTATTTGTGTACAAAGCGTCCTGCAGGTGTGTTCATATTATTCATAGGTTTCTTTTGGCAGGTAGACTCCTAATTATTTTATATTGTCTCTGGGTATTTTAAATAGAATTTCTCTTTTTATAATTTCCTGATAGATTTTGCTGGTAATACATAGAAATGCTCACAATTTAGGTTGGTTTTTTTTATATCCTGCAACAGTAACATTTTCTTTTAAGTTTTCAACTAAGTTTTTAGTTTATTTTCTAGGGTTCTCTAAGTACACCATTATATCATCTGCAGAAAGTGATAGCTGAAATAGAATGGTCATAAAGTACATTGTTGCTTCACCCTGATCTTATTGGAAAATATCATATTGGAATAATTTATTCACATTACAGGTAACATTTACTTTTATTACATTACAGGTAATATTTACTCTTAGATAAATACTTCTTATTATTTTAAGAAAAGCTCCATTTATTCCTAAGCTCTAGAGTATTTTTTTAATAGAAATGAGTGTTTTTTCAAAATTTCTTTTTCTGCATCTATTGATATAATTATATGATTATTGTTGTTTTTGTTATTTATGGGGTAAATTATTCTGATTTTATTGTATAATCTTTGTGATATATTGCTGTAATCTCCTTGCTCATTTTAATTTAGAATTTTTGAATCAATCATTAGGGAAATTGTTTTACAATTTTTATTTTCTGTTGATCCTCCCTGGTTTAAGTATCAAAATCACAATTATCACAAAATTATTTTAAAATTGTTTTGGAAGTAATTGTTGAAATGTTGAAAAAAGTAAAACTCATTTATACATTCATTTGCTTCTCAGGTTTTTTTCTTAGGAAGTTCATATATGCCTTGCTCAATTTGTTTTCTTTTAAAAATAGAATTGGAAATTCAAGGGATATCCATCAGTTGGGGAATAACTAAACAAGCTGTGGTATATGATTGCGACAGAATATTAATTGTCCTATAAGAAATGACAAGCAGGATGATTTAAAAGAAAAAAAAAGCCTGGAAACATTTACATGAACTGATGTGAAGTGAAGTGAACAGAACCAGGAGAATGCTGTACACAGTAACAGCAATAGTGTATGATGAAGAACTGTGAGTGAATTAGCTATTTTCAACAATATCCAAGACAATCCCAAAGGACTAATGATGAAGTATACTATCTACCTCCAGAGAAAGAAAAGATATTTTTTAATACAGACTGAAGCATACTATTTTCACTTTCTTTAATTTTTTTCTTTTATTTGAGTCTTCTTGTACAAAATTAATAATATGCAAATGTTTTACATGATTGCACATGTACAACATATATCTGATTGCTTACCATCTCGAGGAGGAGGAAGAGGAGGGTGAAGAAAGTGATAGAATTTGGAATTTAAAACTTAAAAGAAAATGTTAAAAAGTGTTTTAATATGCAATTGATGAAAAATTATATATATATATAATAAATAGGGTTACATAAGTATTCTATTTCCTCTTCTATTAATCTAAGCAATTTTTTTAAAAAAAATACATATTCTTCCATTTTACTTAGGTTGTCAAGTTTACTGGCATATAATTGGAAAAGGAATTCTTCTTTTAATGATATTCATTTTTCTGACAATTCTAGCTAAACGAATTTACTTAATCAGTGCAATAGCAATCAAACTTCCAAAAATTATTTTATAGAGCTAGAAAAAATAGTGACAAGATTCATTTGGGAGAAAAAAAAAATGTCCAGAATATCAAGGGAACTAATGAAAAGAAATGGTAGGGAATGTGGCCTCACCGTTCCAGATCTTAAATTGTATTATAAAGCAACAATCATCAAAACTACTTGGTAGTGGTTAAGAAATAGAGTGATGGATCAGTGGAATAGGTTAGATATGCAACACACAATAGTAAATGACTCTAGTAATCTACTATTTGATAAACCCAAAGACCCCAGCTTCTGGGATAAGAACTCACTATTTGACAAAAACTGCTAGGAAAACTGGAAAAGAGTATGGCAGAAACAAAGCATAGACCAAAATCTCACACCATATACCAAAATGAAGTCAAAATGGATCCATGATTTAGATATAAAGGCTGATACTATAAGCAAACTGGGAGAGCCGGGAATAGTTCATGTGTCAGATTTATGGAGAACAAAAGAATTTATGACCAAAAAGGAGATAGAGAACACTATGAAATGCAAACTAGATAATTTTGATCACATTAAATTGAAAAGCTTTTGTACAAACAAAGCCTATGTAACCAAGATTAGGAGGGAAGCAGAAAACTGGAAAAGAATTTTTACAGGAGTCAAGATGGCAGAGGGAAAGCAGTGACTGTCTTGAGCTCTCTCCCAAAGCCCTCCAAATACTTAAAAAAAATGTCTCTAAACAAATTCTAAAGCAGCAGAACCCACAAAAAGACAGAGTGAAACAAATTTCCAGCCAAAGACAGCCTGGATGGTTGATAGGAAAGGTATATCATGCCGGGCGGGGAGAGGAGCGCAGTTTGGTATGGGCACGCAGGCCACAGCAACCCTGGAGCAGGCCTTAGAGGGCTGAATCACAGGAAGCTGTGGAAGTTTCCAGACTTCTCAACCCTTGAAATGCCAAAGACAACTTAGAAAGTCAGTGGGAAAAGTCTGTAACTACGGTGAGAGAGGAGCTAGGTCTCAGCCGCAAGTCTTGAGCACGACTCTGGGATGTTGCTGTTTCCTTAGCTTCCAGCCCACAGACTGAGGGGGAATCAAGTGGCTGATCAGAGGGGGATTGCAGAAATCTCTGTGCCAGAGCTGAGGCAGCAATCTCTTCCTCTGCCCGTGCTTGGATCGGATCTGGGTCACAGTTCTGAGGGACGGTTCTAGGGCGAGGAGGAATGCTGGTGTGCTGGAGCTTGTTGTGGTGGTGCAGAGAAAACACCTCGCCCCTTATCATACCACCTTGGAAGAAGTGAAAATTTACAGGTCCCTAGAAATACCTCTGAAAACAGCTGAACAAACTCCCGAAGCTTGGGACAGTACACTCTTCACATTGGAAGCAGATTTTTACCTTAACAAAGAGTTTAAAACTCAAGTAATTGGCCAGGATCATGACTAAGCAGTGCAAAAAGAGTCAGACTATATTATCTTAGTTTGGTGACAAAGAAGATCAAAATATACAACCAGAAGAAGACAGCAAAGCCAAAGCTCCTACATCCAAAGCCTCCAAGAAGAATATGGATCAGTCCCAGGCCTTGGAAGAACTCAAAAGGGATTTTGAGAATCAAGTAAGAGAAGTAGAGGAAAAAGATGCAAGAAAATCAAGAAAAACAAGTCAACAGCTTGCTAAAGGAGACCCAAAAAAACACTGAAGAAAATAACACCTTAAAAAATAGCCTAACCCAAATGGCAAAAGAGGTCCAAAAAGCCAATGAGGAGAAGAATGCCCTAAAAAGCAAAATTGGCCAAATGGAAAAGGAAGTCCAAATGATTACTGAAGAAAATACTTCCTTAAAAATTAGAATAGAGCAATTGGAAGCTCATGACTTTATGAGAAATCAAGACACTGTAAAACAAATCCAAAAGAATGAAAAATTAGAAAACAATGTGAAATATCTCATTGGAAAAATAACTGACCTGGAAAATAGATCCAGGAGAGAGAATTTAAAAATTATTGGACTATCTGAAAGCCATGATCAAAAAAAAAGAGCCTAGACATCATCTTTCAAGAAATGATCAAGGAAAACTGCCCTGATATTTTAGAACCAGAGGGCAAAATAGAAATGGAAAGAATCCACCAATCTCCTCCTGAAAGAGATCCCCAAAGGAAAACCCTTAGGAATATTGTAGCCAAGCTCCAGAGTTCCCAGGTCAAGGAGAAAATATTATAAGCAGCCAGAAAGAAACAATTCAAGTATTGTGGAAACCCAATCAGGATAACACAAGATTTAGCTGCTTCTACATTAAGGGACTGCAGGGCATGGAATATAATATTCCAGAGGGCAAAGGAGATAGGATTACAACCAACAATCACCTACCCAGAAAAACTGAGTATAATCCTGCAGGGGGAAAAATGGTCATTCAGTGAAATAGAGGACTTTCAAGCATTCTTGATGAAAGGACCAGAGTTGAATAGAAAATTTGATTTTCAAATACAGGACTCAAGTGGAACATGAAGAGGTAAACAAGAAAGAGAAAATCACAAGAGACTTATTAAGGTTGAACTGTTTACATTCCTGCATGGAAAGATGATATGTGTAACTCATGAGACCTTTGTCAGTATTAGGGTAGTTGGAGGGGAAAAAATTATATGTATGTATATATAGATAGATATATAGATAGATAGATAGATAGATAGATAGATAGATAGATAGATAGATAGATAGATAGAGGGCAGAGGGTGAGTTGAAAATGAAGGGGTCATATCTGGAGAATAAAATTAAGGGGTGATAAAGGAATATACTAGGAGAAGGAGAAAAGGAGAGGTAGAATGGGGTAAATTATCCCACAAAAAAAAGAAAACAGAAAAGAAAAAGCTCTTACAGTGGAGGGGAAACAGGGGAAGGTGAGACGGAATGAGTGAATCTTATTCTCATAGGATTTGACTTGAAGGAATAACATACACACTCAATTGGGTATGGAAATCTGTTTTACCCTACAGGAAAATGGGGGGGGGAAGGGGCAAGAGAGTAGGGGAATGATAGAGAAGAGGGCAGATTGGAAAAGGGAGTAATCAGAAGCAAATACTTCTGAGGAGGGACAGGGTCAAAAGAAAGAATAGAATAAATGGGGGGGCAGGATAGGATTAAGGGAAATAGAGTTAGTTTTTCACAGCATGTCTACTATGGAAGTGTTTTGCATAACTGCACACATATAACCTATATTTAGTTGCTTGCCTTTTCAATGAGGGTGAGTGGGGAGGGAGGAAGGGAGAAAATTTGGAACCCAAAGTTTTAAAAACACATGTTTAAAAAAATGTTTTCACATGCAACTGGGAAATAAGAAATACAGGAAATGGGGTACAGAAATCAATCCTGCCCTACAGGAAAATTGAAGGGGAAGGGGATAAGAGAAGGGGGGGAGAGATAGAAGGGAAAGCAGACTAGGGGAAGGGGTATTTAGAATGCATTCCATCTTGGGGTGGGGGGAGGGGTGAGATGGAGTGAAAATTTGGAACTCAAAATCTTGTGGAAGTAAATGTTGAAAACAAAAAAATAAATAAAAATTACCATTGAAAAAAAGAATTTTTACATCCAGTGTCTCTAATAAGAACCCATTTCCAAAATATATAAGGAACTAAGTCAAAATTGTAAGAATACAAGTCATTCCTCAATTGATAAATGGTCAAAATATATAAATAGTCAATTTTCAGATGTAGAAATGAAAGCCATCTACAGCCACATGAAAAAAAGTGCTCTAAATCACTATTGATTAGAGAAATGCAAATCAAAACAACTCTGAGATACCACATCACACCTATCAGATTGGCCATCATGACAAAACAGGAAAATGATATACATTGGAGAAGATGTGGGAAAATTAGAACATTAATACATTGTTGGTGGAGTTGTGAATTGATCCAACCATTTTGGAGAACAATTTGGATCTATGCCCAAAGGGCTATAAAATGTGCATACCCTTTGACATAGCAATAGTACTTCTAGGGCTGTGTCCCAAAGAGATCATAAAAATGGGAGAAGGACCCACATAAACAAAAAAAATATTTATAGCAGCTCTTTTTGTGGTGGCCAAGAATTGGAAATTGAGGGGATGGCCATCAGTTGGGGAATGGCTGAACAAGTTGTGGTATATGAATGTAATGGAATACTATTGTGCTATAAAAATGATGAACAGGTGGACTTCAGAAAAACCTGGAAAGACTTGTATGGTCTGACGTTGAATGAAGTGAGCAGAACCAGGAGAACATTGTATACAGTAGCTACATTGTGTGATGATTAATATTGATAGACTTAGCCCTTCTCTGAAATGCAAGGATGTAAGACATCTCCAAAAGTCTCATGATGGAAAATGCTATCCAAATCCAGAGAAAGAACTATGGAGTTTGAATGCAGATTGAATTATACTATTTGCTCTATTTTTTTTCTTCTGCTTTGTTTTGTTTCATCTTTGTTGTGGTTCCTTATATTGGTTCTAATTCTTCCTTGAAACATGACTAATGTGAAAATATGTTTAATAGGAATGTATATGTAGAGCCTACATCAGATTGTACACCGTCTTGGGGAGGGAGGTGGAAAGGGAGACGGAGAAAAGTTTAAAACTCAAAAATGTATGGAGGTGATTGTTGAAAACTAAAAAAAAAATAATAAAAAATAAGAAATAAAAAATACTTCCAAAAAAAAAGAAAAAGAGAAAAAAATAATAATATTCATTTTCCCTTAATTATACATAAAGATGACTTTTAACATTTAAAGAAAAATTTGAGTCCCAATTCATCCCTCCACCTTTGTCCACCTCCCCCATTAGAAAGTAAAAAAAAATGATATAGGTTATACATATGCAATTGTGCAAAATATATTTTCATTTTAGTCATGTTGTTAAAGAAGTTACAGATTAAAAGAAAAAAACATGAAAAATAAAGAAAATTAAAAATAGTACACTTCAATGTGCATTCAGACTCCATCATTTCTTTCTCTGCAAGTGAATAACCCTTTTTTATCATGAGTCCTGTGGAATTGTCTTGGATCATTATATTGCTGATAATAGCTCTGTCATTCACAGTTGATCATCATACAATGTTGCTATTGTTAATGTGTACAATGTTTTCCTGGTTCTGCTCACTTCACTTTTCAACAATTCATGTTAAGTCTTTCCAAGTTGTCCTGAAATCAGCCTGCTCTTCATTTCTAGTGTTACATTACAATCATGTAGCTCAAGTGGTTCAGCCATTACTCAACTGATGGGCATCTCCTTAATTTACTTTTTTAAAAAATTAATTTATTTTGATTTATCAATAATCACTTCCATAAGCTTTTGAGTTTTAAATTTTTCTCCCACTCCCTTTTCACCTCCCTCCCCAAGATGGTGCAGAATCTGATATAGGCTATACATCTACATTCCTATTAAACATATTTTCACATTAGTCAAGTTGTAAGTAAGAATTAGAACCAATAGTAGGAACCACGAGAAAGAGGAAACAAAACACAACAGAAGAAAAAAAACAGCAAATAGTATGCTTCAATTTGCATTCAAACTCCATAGTTCTTTCTTTGGATGTGGATAGCATTTTCCATCATGGGGCCTTTGGAGATGTTTTAGATCCTTGTATTGCTGAGAAGGGTTGAGCCTATCAACATTAGTCATCACACAATGTGGCTGTTACTGTGTACAATGTTCTCCTGGTTCTGCTTACTTCACTCAATATCAGACCATACAAGTCTTTCCAGGTTTTTGTGAAGTCTGCCTGCTCATCATTTCTTATGGCACCATAGTATTCCATTACATTCATATACCACAACTTGTTCAGCAGTTTCCCAATTGATGGGCACTCCTTCAATATTCAATTCATTGCCTCTACAAAAAGAGCTGCTACAAATACTTTTGTACATGTGGGTCCTTTTCTCATTTTTATGATCTCTTTGAGATATAGCCTTAGAAGTGCTATTGCTGGGTCAGAGCATGCACATTTTTATACCCTTTGGACATAGTTTCAAATAGTTCTCCAAAATGGTTGAATCAGTTCACAACTTCACCAATGCATCAGTGTTCCAGTTTTTCCCCATGTTCTCCAACATTAATCATTTTCCTGCTTTGTCATGTTGGCCAATCTGATAGGTATGATGTGGTACCTCAGAGTTGTTTTGATTTGCATTTCTGTAATCAATAGGGATTTAGAGCATTTTATATAACTATAGATGGTTTTAATTTAATTTTCAGTTGAAAGTAATTCTTAATAATTATTTTAATTTAATCTTCATTGGTGATGCATTCAATTTTTAAAATTTTTTGGTTCTGGTAATTTGGTTCCTTCTTTCTTTTTTTTTAAATCAAATTAACAAATAGATTCCAGATTTTCTTCTTTTTTCCCCATTGCATTAGGTCCTGGTTTCATCTATTAGTTCATTTTTAAGCTTTCAACTTAACTAACCTCTTCTTTGATTTTCAATATATCTATTTTACAAGTTAAATGGGGATTTTTAATTTGTTCTTTTTCTAGTGTTTTTAGTTGCATGTTTAATTCATTGATTTGCTCTTTCTCTCTTTTTTTTAATTGATGTAAGCATTTGGAAATATATATATTTCCCCTAAGTACTGCTTTAGCTGTATGTTGTGAATTTTTGTTTGTTGACTCATTGTTTTCATTATTATTAATGAAATTATTGATTGTTTTTATGATTTATTCTTTGACCCACTCATTCTTTCATACTAGATTTATTAGTTTCCAATTAATTTTTAATCTGTGCTCAGATGGCCATTTATTGAATGTAATTTTCATTGTATAATTAGCTGAAAAGATTGCATTTAATATTTCTGCATTTGTTTGTGAGGTTTTTATGCCCTAATATATGGTTAACTTATGCAAAGATGCCATATATGGCTGAGATAAAGCTAAACATCTTTCTATTTTCATTTAATTTTCTCCAAAGATCTATCAAGTCTAACTTTTCTAACATACTTTTCATCTCCTTAACTTCTTTCTTATTTATTTTATGGTTAGTTTATTTAGTTCTGAGAGGGGGGAGTTGAGGACCCCTAGTTGAATAATTTTTCTATTTCCTCCTGTGACTCATTTAATATTTCCTTTAAGAATTTGGATACTCTTGGATACTATAGAGAGTGGAGCCAAGATGTCAGAGTAAAAGCAGTGACTTGCTTGAGGTCTCCCCAAACCCTTCCAAATACCTGTAACAATGGCTCTAAACAAATTCTAAAGCAGCAGAACCCACAAAAAGACAGAGTGAAACAAATTTCCAGCACAAGACAACCTGGATAGTTGATTGGAAAGGTATATTGTGCCAGGCTGGGAGATGAACGCAGTTTTGGAATGGGTATGCAGGCCTCAATAAACCTGGAGCAGGCCTCAGAGGACTGAATCACAGGCAGCTTTGGTAGTTTCCAGACCTCTCAACCCATGAACTCCAAAGCCAACTTAGAAGGTCAGTAGGAAAGTCTGTGTCTGCTGTGGGTCACAGCCCCAGTCCTCAAGCTTGGCCCCAGGGCAGCGGCTGCCTCCTGAGCTTCCAGCCCACAGACTGTGGGGGAATTGAGTGACTGATCAGGGGGGATTCCAGGGTTCTCTTTGCTGGTGCAGGATTCTCTTGTTTTTCCTGTAGTTGGATCTGGGTCACAGTTCTGGGTGGTGGTCCTGAGGATCTGTGCTGGTGTGATGGAGCTTGTAGTGGCAGTAGAGAGGAAATTCTCCTCCCAGTTCCAAGACAGAAAAGAATGCTTGTGGTCACTCATAGACCAGAGCACAGGCCAGGAAAAGAGTAAACACCTCACCCATGATCATAGTATCTTGGAAGAATTGAAAATTTTCAGGACCCTAGAAGTATCTCTGCAAACAGCTGCACAAATGCCCTGAAGGCTGGGATAGAACATTCTCCACACTTGGAAGCAAACCCCTACCTTAAGAAAGAGTTTATAACTCAAGTAATTGGCTGGGATCATGAGCAAGCAGTGCAAAAAGAGTCAGACCACAGACTCTTACTTTGGTGACAAGATCAAAACATACAACTAGAAGAAGACAACAAAGTCAAAGCTCCTACATCCAAAGCCTCCAAGAAAAATATGAATTGGTCCCAAGCCATAAGAGAAGTAGAGGAAAAACTGAGAGAGATGAAAGAAAATCATGAAAAACAAGTCAACAGCTTGCTAAAGGAGATCCAAAAAAATACTGAAGAAAATAACATCTTAAAAAATAGTCTAACCCAAATGGCAAAAGAGTTCCAAAAGCCAGTAAGGAGAAGAATTCCTTAAAAAGCAAAATTGGCCACATGGAAAAGGAAGTCCAAAAGCTTACTGAAGAAAATACTTCTTTAAAAATTAGAATGGAGCAATTGGAAGCTCATGACTTTATGAGAAATCAAGACACTGTAAAACAAATTCAAAAGAATGAAAAAATAGAAAACAATGTGAAATATCTCATTGGAAAAACAACTGACCTGGAAAATAGATCCAGGAGAGATAATTTTAAAATTATTGGATTATCTGAAAGCCATGATCAAAAAAAGAGCCTAGACATCATCTTGTAAGAAATTATCAAGGAAAACTGCCCTGATATTTTAGAACCAGAGGGCAAAATGGAAATGGAAAGAATCCACCAATCACCTCCTGAAAGAGATCCACAAAGAAAAACTCCTAGGGATATTGTAGCCAAATTCCAGAGTTCCCAGGTCAAAGAGAAACTCTTGCAAGCAGCCAGAAAGAAACAATTCAAGTATTGTGGAAATACTATCAGGATAGCACAAGATTTAGCAGCTTCTATATTAAGGGACTGCAGGGCATGGAATATAATATTCCAGAGGGCAAAGGAGATAGGATTACAACCAACAATCACCTACCCAGCAAAACTGAGCATAATCTTTCAGGGGAAAAATGGACATTCTGTGAAATAGAGGACTTTCAAACATTCTTGATATAAAGCCCAGAGCTGAATAGAAAACTTGACTTTTAGATACTAGACTCAAGAGAAACATGAAGAGGTAAACAGGAAAGAGAAATCATAAGAGACTTATTAAGGTTGAACTCTTTACATTCTGCATGGAAAGATGATATTTGTAACTCATGACTCCTTTGTCAGTATTAAAGTAGTTGGAGGGAAAAATTATATGCATCTATATCTATATCTACATATAGATATAGATAGATAGATAGATAGATAGATAGATAGATAGATAGATAGATA
>NW_020940355.1:17351015-17362615 GCF_900497805.2 Vombatus ursinus | reverse complement strand
ATAGATAGATAGATAGATAGATAGATAGATAGATAGATAGATAGATAGATAGATAGATAGATACAGGGATAGAGGGCACAGGGTGAGTAGAAGATGAAGGGATGAAATCTGGAGAATAAAATTAAGGGGTGAGAGAGAATTATACAGAGAGAAGGAGAAAGGGAGAGGTAGAAAGGGGTAAATTGTCTTATAAAAGACAAGAAAAGGCTTTTACAGTGGAGGGGAAATGGGAGAAAGTGAAAGGGAATGAGTGAATTTTACTCTCATCAGATTTGACTTAAGGAGAGAATAACATACACACTCAATTAGGTATGGAAATCTATCTTACCCTACAGGAAAATGGAGTGGGGGAGAAGAGAACAAGAGAGTAAGGAGATGATAGAGGTCAGGGCAGATTGAGGGAGGGGGTAATCAGAAGCAAACACTTCTAAAGAGGGACAGGGTCAAAAGAGAGAATAGAATAAATGGGGGGTGGGATAGGATGAAGGGGGATATACTTAGTTTTTTCACAATAAGCCTACTATGGAAGTGTTTTGCATGACTACACATCTATAATCTGTATCGAGTTCCTTGCCTTCTTAAAGAGAGTGGGTGGGGAAGGAGGAAGGGAGAAAATTTGGAACTCAAAATTTCAAAAACAAAAGTTAAAAAAAATTAAAAAACTGTTTTCATATGCAACTGGGAAATAAGATATACAGGAAATGGGGTATAGAAATCTTTCATGCCCTACAGGAAAATTGAAGGGGAAGGGGAAGGGGATAAGAGAAAGGAAAGGAGAGACAGAAGGGAAGGCAAATTAAGAGAAGGGGTACTCAGAATACGTGCCATCTTGAGGTAGGGGAGGGACCAGATGGGAGAAAATTTGGAACTCAAAATCTTGTGAAAGTGAATGTTGAAAACTAAAAATAAGTAAATTAACTTGGAAAATTATTTGGATATTATGTTATTTGGTGCACATAGCTTTGGTATTGATACTACTTTATTGTCTATGATACTTTTTTAAATAGTATTTTTTTTCTGAATTAGATGTCAAGACAATTTTTAGCATTCATTTTTACAAGATTTTGAGTTCCAATTTTTTCCCCTCCATCATTTCTCTCCCCTCTTCCAAAAATGGTAGACAATTCAGTATAGGCTATAAATGTGCTATCATGTAAAACATATTTCCATATTACTCACAGTTGTTAAAAAAAGAACAGATCAAAAGGAAAAAAAAACACACTCAAAAGATTAAAGTAAGAAAAAAGGGTATGTATGCTTCCATCTCCGTTCAGAGACCATCAGCTCTTTATCTGGATGTGGACAACATTTTACGATCCCTTTGTACCTGCATCATTGTGTGGCTGAGAAGATCTGAGTCATTCATAGTTGATCATTACACAATGAAGCTGATATTGTGTACAGTGTTCTCTTGGCTCTGCTCATTTCACTCTGCATCAGTTTGTAGAAGTCTTTTCACCTTTTTCTGAAATCTGCCTGTTCATAATTTCTTATTACACAATAGAATTCAGTAACATTCATTCAGTTAACCATTCCCCAATTGATGGGCATCCCCTCAATTTCCAATATTTTGCCACCATGAAAAGGTTTGCTATAAATATTTTTGCACATGTAGGTCCTTTTCCATTTTTTTGTGATCTCTTTAGGATACAGATCTAGTAGTTTTATTGCTGGATCAAAGGTATGCACAGTTTGGTTGCCCTTTGGTCATAGTTCCAAATTGTTCTCCAGAATCTTTAGATCAGTTCATAGCTGCACCAACAATGCACTAGTGTCCCAATTTTCCCACATCCACTCAAACATTTATAATATTCCTTTTTTGTCATATTAGTCAATTTGATAGGTATGAAGTAGTTCCTCAGAGTTGTTTCAATTTGCATTTCTTTAATCAAAAGTGATTTAGAGTACATCATCATATGCCTATAGATAGCTTTGATTTCTTCATCTGAAAACTGCCTGTTCATATCCTTTGATCATTTATCAATTGGGGAATGGCTTCTATTCTTATAAATTTGACTGAGTTCTCTATATACTTGAGAAATGAGATTTTTATCAGAGACACTTGCTATGAAGATTGTTTCCCAGCTTTGTGCTTTTTTTCTAATCTTGGTTGCATTGGTTTTGTTTGTACAAAAGCATTTTAATTTAATATAACCAAAATTATCTATTTTGCATTTCATAATGTTCTCTATCTCTTGTTTGGTCATGAACCTGTAACACACTTAACTTATCTTTTAATAATTTAGATATTTTATCACTTGGTGCATATTTGCTTAGTTTTGATATTCATTCTCTGATATCTTTTAGCAAGATATATTTTTCTTCCTTATCTCTTTTAATCAGCACAATTTTTGCTTTTTCTTTGTCTGAGATCAGAATTGCTACACCTGATTTTTTATTTTATTTCAGCTGAAGCATAATTTTACCTTTATTCTGTATGTCTGCTTCAAGTACTTTTCTTGTAAACAACATATTCTAGGATTTTGGTTTTTGATTCACTCTGCTGTCTGCTTCCATTTTATGAGAGTTGTCCCATTCACATTGACAGTTATTGTTAACTGTGTATTTCCCTCCATCCTATTTTCCCCTCATTTGTCTTCTCTCTCCTTTCACCCATTCCCTCCTCACCAATTTTTGCTTCTGTCTACTACTCTACCTTCTGTCAGCTGCTCCCCCCTCCTTTACTTGATCTATTTTCCTCCTACTTTCCTTTTAGGTAAGATAGATCACTATACTCAACTGATTGTGTATATTATTCCCACTTTGAGTCAATAATGATGAGAGTAAAGTTCAGGTGATGTCCATCACCCATCCTCCCATCTTTTCATCTTTCCCTCCACTGAAATAGGTTTTTTGCACCTCTTCATGTGAAATAATTTACCCCATTCTACTTCTCCTTTCCTTCTGCACCCAGTGTACTCCTCCTTCTCATCCCTTAATTATTTTATGTCATTCCCTCAAATTACCCATATGTACCCTATATCTATGTATATTCCTTGTAGCTGCACTATTAGTGGTAAAATTTTTAAGAATTACAAATATCATCTCCCCATGTAGGGATGCAAACAGTTCAGCTCCATTGAATTCATTATGTGTTCTTTTCCATTTTTTTTAACTTTTTTATGCTTCTCTGGGGTCTTGCTATTGGGGATCAATTTTTTTTGTTCTTTTCTGGTCTTCTTATGAAAGCTTGAAATACTTCTATTTCATTGAATGACTATTTTTTTCCCTTGAAATATCATGCTTCATTTTGATAGGTAGATAATTCCTGGTTGTAGTCTGAGTTCCTTTGCCTTCCAGAGTGTCATGTTACATGACCTCCAATCCTTGAAATTGTAGCTGCTAAGTTCTGTGTAATTTTGGTGGTGGCTCCATGATATATGAATTGTTTCTTTCTGGCCACTTGCAGTATTGACCTTGACCTGATAGTTCTGTAATTTGGCTATAAAGTTCCGTGGAGTTTTTATTTTGGGATGTCTTTCCTGAGTTGATCAGTGGATTCTTTCGATGCCTATTTTGCCCTCTGGTTCCAGGATATCAGGGCAGTTTTCCTTGATAATTTTTTGAAAGATGCTGTCCAGATTCTCCTTTTGATTATGGCTTTCAGATAGTCCAATGATTTTGACATTGTCTCTCCTGGATAGATTTTCCAGGTCAGTTGTTTTTCTCATGAAGTATTTTACATTTCTTCTATTTTTCCTTTCTTTTGAATTTGTTTGATTGATTCTTGATATCTCAAAGTCATTAGCTTTCACTTGCCCAATTCTAACTATTAAGAAGTTGTTTTCCTCAATTAGTTTTTGTACTTCCTTTTCCATCTGGTCAATTTTACTTTTTAAGGAGTTGTTTTCTTCAGTGGATTTTTCTATCTCTTTTTGCACTTGGTCAATTCTACTTTTTAAGCAGTTGTTTTCTTTTTCCAAGCTGTTGACTCTTTTTTCATAATTCTCTTTTATCATTCTCATTTTTTCCCCAATTTTTCTTCTTCCCCTCTTATATGATTGTCTAGCTCCCTTTTTAGCTCTTCCATGAATTCTTTCTGGACTTGAGACCACTTCCCATTTTTCTTTGGGGTTTTGCCCATAAGTGTATTGACATTGTTGTCTTCTGAGTTTGTCTTGGGCTTCCCTGTCCACATAACTTCCTATATTCAGACTAATTTTTTGCTCATTTTTTTTTGTATTTTTCCTTTTTTTTTAATTTGAGCTCTGCTCCTGGAGTGGAAGGGGCTCTGTCTCAGCCTCCTTGTGCCAGGAGCTGCAAACCCTGGCTGATTGCTTGATGCTGCACTAATGTTGCCCTGAGGCCCATAGGGGATCCTCCTGTCTGGTGCTGTGCTTCAGGGTGTGGGGTGAGGGGTGGTGGTGCTGCTAGAGGCCATAGTGGTATGGCAGGTTACTTGGTGCTGAGCCAAGGTCCTAGTGGTGGTGTCTCATGTGTGCTGAGATCAGTGGGGGTGTTTCTGCATTTCCCCAGGGCTACACTGAAGCACATGGAGGTCTGGCTACTGGAGGCTGCCTGCTTTCCTGGGACTATACTAAAGCATATGGTGGTCCTCAGAGCTGGAGTCTGCCCATTCACCTGGCTATGCTGAGGCATGGGGACTGTCCTGGTGTTGGTGTTTGCCTGTTCCATCTCACTGGGGCTCAGGATCTTTTGCTGGTTTGCTGAGATGTGGCTTACTTGGACACTTCGTATCCTGGACCACACTCCCCATTTACCCAAATATGATAGACCTTTCTTGATCTTCCAAGTTACTTAGGCTAAAAGATTAACCCCATCTTTTTTGCTGGTTCTGCTGTTCCAGAATTTATTTGGGGTGCTATGTTATGGTTGTTTGGAGGTGAATATAGGAGGGTTATGGTGATTTACTGACTACTCCAACATCTGGGCTCCCAGAAGTCTATTTATCTATGGTACCTTTTAGCAAAATTTAGTTTCCTTCATTATCTCCTTTAATTAGGTCTATCTTTGCTTTTTCTTAGTCTGATACAGTGAGTGTTACTGCTGCATTTTTTAAAACATTAGATGATGCAGTGGATAGAATGCCACGCCTGGAGTCAGAATGACTCATCTTTGTGAGGTCAAATCCAGCCTCAGACACTTACTAATTGTGTGACCCTGGCAAATTACTTAACCATTTCCCTTTGTTACTCATCAGTAAAATGAGCTGGAGAAGGAAGTGGCAAACTACCACAGTATCCTTGTCAAGAAAAAACCCAATTAGGTCATGAAAAGTCAGACATCACTGAAAAACAACTGTGTGAGCATAACAGATTCTACTCTAGCCCCTTATTTTAACTATGTGCATGTGTCTTTCTGTTTCTAGTGTATTTCTTATGAATATATTATGGGATTTTGCCTTCTAATACATTCTGCTAAAAACTTCTGTTTTATGGAGAAGTTTATACCTTTCACACAATTATGATTGATAACTGTACATTTCCCTTCATACTTTCTTTTATCATTCTCTCTCTCTCTCTGATTTTTTTTTGCTATGCCTTTCCTCTAAAGTCTGTTTTGCTTCTGACCACTGCCTCCCTTAACTTGCTTCTTACCCTCCTTATTATCCTTCTTATTCTTCTTCTTATCACTCCACTCTTTTCTCTTTTCCTCTTCCTCTACTACTTCCCCAAGGGGAAAAGTAGTTTTCTATTCCTAGCTGATTGTGTATTGATATTCTTCCCTCTTTGAACCACTTCAGATGAGAGTGAGGCTCAAGCCTTGCCTGTTCCCATTCCTCATTTCCAATCCATTGTAAACACTTTTTCTTGTGTGCCTCTTTTATTTGAGATAATTCCCCCCATTCTTCCTTTTTTCTCCCTTTTCCCACTGCATCCCTCTTTCTCAGATCTCCATTTTTTAAAAATCATTCCAACATAATCAACTTATGCCTGTGCTCTCTGTCTATATAGTCTCAAGTGTCCCAATGATGAAAAAAAAACTTCTTATGAGTTACATGTGTCATATTCCCATAAGAATATAAATAGTTTTATCTTATAGTGTCATTTCCTTTTTCATATTTACCTTTCAATGCTTCTCTTGAGTCTTGTGTTTGCATATCAAATTCTATTCAATTCTGTTCCTTTCATCAGGAATGTTTAAAAGTCCTTTATTTCATCAAATATTCATTTTCCTCCTGAAATATAATACTCAGTTGTGCTGTGTACTATTTTTTTTTGTCCTCTAGAATATCACGTTTCAAACCAGCACTCTGCCCTTTTAACATGATAGTTGCTAAATCTTGTGTGATCCTGATTGTATCTCCATGATATTTGAAAAGTTTCTTCTAGTTGAGCAGGTTTGTCCCAATTTGTTATGCAATAGACATGCATTGCTTAATAAATTGTTATGCTCTGGAGCACAAAACTTTGTTTACTCAATTATTTCAGATTTCACCAATCACAGGTTTTTATGGTCAAGGTTGTTGTTGTTGTTGTTGTTGTTTACTCATTTTTCTAGCCTATTATATTTGAGTTTTATGTTCAAGTTAGGCTTTGCTCACCTGAGGGGTGGAGCACTCTTCTAAACTTTAGGTTTTCTTGCTTCGCAATTTTCTCAGCTAATTGAAGAGTTTGGAAGTTTTTAGTGCTTCCAAGGTGGAGTGATCTGGGGAGAGGTGTGGTCCTTTCTCCTCTGGTTTATGTTATGGTCTTTGCCTAGGAAGGACTCCTGCTTCCTTGTAGCCATAAGTGCTAGGGCTTCTCTCTGCCCTGAAACTGTGACAAGGGCCCCTGATCCTTTCTACAAGTGTTTCTTTCTACCCTAGAACCTCAACTTACACAGAGCTAGGTATGGCCAATTGATTTGACAAACAATGCCCAGTCATGTGTCCTGTGCTAGTACAGGGGTCTCCTGTAATCAATTTCAGAACAGCTTTATAGTCCCCTGACCATTTCTGGGCGGCTGTTTTTGCTTCTGCACAGAAGTCTCCAAGCCCACACCTGGGGCTGCCAGTGTTGTTGCTATGTGTTTTCCAAGTCAGCCCTCACCCCAGTGTCACAGGCTTCACCTTCTGACCTACTAAGTTTTCTTGTACTGGAAAAAAAAAGTATCTCATCCTGATATTTGGTTGGCTATGATGCTTCAGAATTCAGTTTGAAGTGTTCTTAAGAAGTTTCTTGGAAGGGAATATCAGGAGAGCTCAGCAGTAATATTCCATCTATTCTCCCATTTTGACTCTGCCCTAAATTTGATTTTTGAATATCATCTACTTAAGCTTCTCTTCATTTCTTATATTCTTTCAATTCTACACTGAAACCTTCATGTGGAAGGGCAAATGAAAACATCAATCTCCATTCTTCATCAACCACCAACTTAGGTTCCCGTTCAGGAATGTGCTGTGGAGTTCCTTCTCTGCCTTACTTAAGTATGAGACTGTGTGGGTTGGGGCAGTAGTTGTAGAAATTTTAAGAGCTCCACTGGAGGTTCTTTCAGACAATCCAATCCACCCTGGGATTTCAAGTGCATAGAAAAAGCTTGGATTCCCCTTGCCCAGTTATTCCACATCTGCCTGAAGCCTCCTACTCATAGTAAGGCCTACACAGATACAGTCAGGACAATAGGGACATGAAGATTTAGCTGTAGTGTCCACATATTTTTGTCATCATCACCAAATTTAGACTTTTAACAATATAATTGTGAGGCAGAAAGAAAACTGTTGTTTTTATAGGTTCTGCTTTGCACTTGAGAGCCATCTAAAAAAGCAAGCTTCAAGGGAAAAACAAATGTTCACAGTTGCCTTTGGCCAACAAAAATAAGTATTCTATGCTTCTATTCTCTTTTTTTATCCCCAGTGACAGAACAATGTAATAAAAAATAGTTTCTATTTATGTAGTGCTTTAAGATTTACAAACCAATTTGCTCACACTAACCATACAAAGTAGGTAATGAAAGTATTTTTATCCCCATTTCATCAATGAGATAATTGAAGTTTAAAGAGGTCAAGAGAACTAGCTCCTAAGTATAAAATATTACTATGGTTTTTTTAGTAATTTATTTTGATTTATCAACAATCACTTCCGTAAGCTTTTGAGTTTTAAATTTTTTCCACTCCCTCCCCAAAATGGTGCACAATCTGATATAGGCTATACATACACATTCCTATTAAACATATTTTCACATTAGTGATGTTGTAAGGAAGAATTAGAAACAATAGGAGAAACCACCGGACAGAGGAAACAAAACAAAACAGAAGAAAAAAATAGCAAATAGTAGGCTTTGATCTGCATTCAAACTCCATAGTTCTTCCTTCAGATAGCATTTGCCATCATGAGACCTTTGGAGATGTCTTAGATCCTTGCATTGTTGAGAAGGGCTCAGGTTATCAAAGTTAGTCATCACACAATGTGGCTGCTATTGTATACAGTGTTCTCTTGGTTCTGCTTACTTCACTCAGCGTCAGTCCATATAAGTCTTTCCAGGTTTTTCTGAAGTCTGCCTACTCATCATTTCTTAAAGCACAATGGTATTCCATTACATTCATATACCACAACTTGTTGAGCCATTCCCCAACTGAGGGACATCCCTTCAATATCCAATTCTTTGCCACCACAAAAAGAGCTGCTATAAATATTTCTGTACATGTGGGTCCTTTTCCCATTTTTATGATCTTGTTGTGATACAACCCTAGAAGTATTATTGCTGGGTCAGAGGGTAGGCACATTTTTATAGCCCTTTGGGCATAGTTCCAAATTGGCTACCATGTTTTACAGCAAGGATTTGAATCTTCTGGCCACTTCTCTCCACAGAGAAGTTAGCTTGTGAACCTGACTCATAAGAAAACCAGTCAGAAGCCAAAATACTGGGAATGTGGTTACAAAGTGTTTATTAAAACAAGGAAACAAAAATCTTTAAAAAATACACTTTACCAAAAAACAAAAACAAAACAAAACAAACAAACAAACAAAAAATGAACCACCTACATCACTTTGAAAAGGAGTACAATATATAAATGGCAAAGAAAAAAAATCAGTCAAAACCATAGGGAAAGGAATTAAAGGAAAATGCAGGCAGTAAGTACAGAGGAATCAAAAGGGAAACCCTGCACCTCTAAAATCTTTGGAATTTTAGGACCAGAATTGTACAAAATGGGAGTGTGCTACAATTGGCAGTTTGTGACAAGGGTCACCTGGGTGGCCAAGAAGGGATTGGAAAATTAAAGGCATGCCATAAAAGTCTTTGTTAACAAGCCAGTTTGCGGAAAATTGATGAATTAGCAGTGAGGCACATAGAAGAAAAGTCTGAATAATCCATTAACGTTAAAATTTAATCAACTGAGGAACTCATAGACAAGAGAGTGATTGGGTGACTTAGTGTTCTTTTTCTCCTGCTCCCTTTCCTATGCATCTGTTTCCTAAACAGAGTCCCAAGACCAAGCTAAAAGCAACCCTTCCTGTTCATGTTCTCCAATGACATTATGGTCCTTGTAGCTAAAAGGAAATGCTGGTCCTGTCTTTGGGGCTCCCTCCTTATATTAGCAGTTGTATATTTGACATATCCTCCTGGATGAGGTGTGTGACATTGGACAAGTCACTTAATCTAATTTTCCATATTTGTAAAATTGAATAAAAGCAGTATCTTCTCAGGATTTTTGTGAGAATCAAATGAGATATGTGTGAAATACTTCACAAAGATTCAAGTGTTATATAGATGTCAGTTATTATTGTGAAGCACAATTACACAAAATGCAATTTTGGCAGCATGGAAAAATTCCTCCTTCCATCCTTTTAGTGAAGATTGAAACTCACTTACAATTTAGTAGTTAAGTCCTAGGTTGTTGCTCAGTGTATACAAAGTAAGGGAAAGGAAAGGGAATAAGTATTTTTAAAGCTATTATTGTGTGCCAGCATTGTTCTAAATGCTCTACAAATATTGTCTCATTTGATAACACAGGTGAAATTAATAATAACAACAATAACAATGATAATAGCTAACATTTATATAGCACTTTTATATATATATAAATATATATATATATATATATATAATCACTTATATAGTGCCTTACAATTTGATTTTTTTTTTCGCATTTGAACCTCCTGGGAGGTAGGTCTTATTTTTATCTGCATTTTATAGGTGAGAAAACTGAGACAGAGTGACTTGCCCAAGGTCACACAGCTAATAAATATAAGAAGGTATATTTGAACTCAGGTCTTCCTGACACTGTGCCTATTGTGCCTTATTGCTGAATTAAGTCATTTAAAAATGACTTGCCTGGAGTCATGCAGTGTTTGAGTATCATAGTCTAAAAGCTACAATGCATCAGGTAAGCATCTTAATTTATCACATATTTACACATGTGAAAATTGACAACTAGACAGGTTAAATACCTTGTGAAAGGTCACACAGCTAGGAATACATAATCCAGGATTCAAACTCAGGTCTTCCTGTTGGTAAGCCCAGCCTTATATACCTTGCCTCTATAAGATGCTCATATATATATGAAGCAGTGAAATTTCTTTTCCTATATATGTGGGATCAGAAACTTCACTGCTTCTGTGCATAATGTTTTTGTGTGAAATCACTTCCTTGACTTTTTTTCTATTCCAAGTCATCATGTTTATTCATCTTGTCTAGATTTTAGATTTCACCTATAGGATAAAGGACAAAAAGAGATCCAGGATGAGTGTAAGGATGCTATAGCATATTGGCAACAATGGCTTGCATATAGGGAGCTTAAAGGAGACAGGAGGGGTATGACTGCAAATGGGGAAGGCTTAATCAGTAGTGAGAATGAGGGATATTGTGAATCTTACAGTAGAATCCACACAATAAAATGCAAATATATCTCTTATCATTACATTGTAAACTCCTTGAGAGCAGCCAACTTCTTCCTCTTATTTATATATCCCCAGGACTTATCACAATGCCTGGAATACACTAAGTACTTAATAAATGTTTATTGAATTGAATTGAATTAAGACAACTGGGAGAGTTTTCCAGTACTTTGAATAGAATTCATGGGCATGATCTTACAAGGTGAGTGCTATCACTATCAGAAAGGCAGGGGGGATTATCTGTGGGAGGGGAGACTGGAATACTATTGCTCTGCTCCTAAATATCTCTTCTTTTTTTTGGCTATGAAGGGGAGAAAGGAATATCTCCAGGTTACCCTTCTTGTCCTCTAAGTTCTTTCTATTATTCCCAGAACTTGCCATGCTCATGCTTCATTCATCTTTTCTTGAGACATTCTTAATGTAATGTTTTCTCTCCTAATAATATTTAGTACTTAAGAAAAGCTAGCTAGTATTTATATGGTGTTTTAAAGTCTATAAAGAACTTTATAGATACAAACATATTTATATAAGTTATGAATATATCTTCTCTTCACAACAACCCTGAGGATGGTGTATGTGCTGTTATTATCCTCAGTTTTTAAATAAAGAAACTGAGAGTGATAGAAGTTAAATGTTTTGTCTAGGGTCACATAGCTGGTATGAATCCAAGACTGAATTTGAACTCAGATCTTCCTAAATCAAGATAAATTGCCCTATCCGTTGTGCCACCAAGCTACCTCATAGGCCTAATATCTATCTATCTATCCATCTATCCATCTATCTATCTATCTATCTATCTATCTATCTATCTATCTATCTATC
>NW_020940355.1:17347294-17351005 GCF_900497805.2 Vombatus ursinus | reverse complement strand
ATCTATCTATCTATCTATCTATCTATCTATCTATCTATCTATCTATCTATCTATCTATCTATCTATCTGTCCCCATACTTCAATATGCAGTTAAAGTCCCACTTCCTCCCCTACCTGCCTTGGTTTTATTATTTTCAGCTGCTGACAACTTGTACCTATTTCAACAGGGGTGAGATTAAAAAAAAAACAAACAAAAAACCTTCCCCTTCCCTACCTAGCTGTCATCAATAATCTTCTGGGGTAATGGTTCCCTAGCAGGTCACAGTTTTTTGGGGGAGGTTATTTATCATGAATATAAAGCAGGAACCCCTTGATCCAGATACATGGCCCCAGGGAGGCTTCTGCACTGGACTGGGCGAGGCGGCTTTCTGTTCATATAATGGATTCTGGCTTCTCTTATTCCAAAACAACTTACTTTGTTGGTAGAAAGTCAATGTACATAATTAATATCACCTTTGGATGATGGGGGTGGGGAGGGAAGAGTAGGAAAAGTGTCTGGGGGATCAATCAGTTAACAAGCATTTATTATTTTCAATGTGCCAGGTATTGTTCTAAACTTAAGATACAAAGACAGAAATGAAATCATCCTTGACCTAAAGGAGCTAGAGCTAAGCATAGAACCTCATTTGAACAATAATAGCTTGGGCTTCAGGAAACCGGTTTTCCCCAGTGAGTGAAGGTTCAGAAGCCTTGTGGTTCTATTCAGCCCCTTTCTTCTTGACAGGGACATGATCAATCCTTTCTTGAAATCGTTTTAATTTCTTTTTTCTTTTTTTCCTGATGGATTTCTGTCCTGGGTTCTTCCTCCACAGAAGGATGGAGCAATAGGAAAGCCTGAATAAATTCCCAAGCTTCTCTGTAGACATAGGAGAGGTAGATAGAGCTGAGGAGTGACTAGAAGGCTCTCTTCCATCTTTCTCTTCTCTTGTTCCTCTTCCTGTTCCCTCTTCCTCCCCCTTCTTTTTTTCTGTCTCCTAAGAGCTGGAATCTTCTTTGTATCCTGTGTTTAGATGACTCACAAGGCCTAGGAAAGGCACCACTTATAATCCATATAATAATAATCCTTTAAAGGAATAATTGTGTGCCTTACATTTTCAAAATTATTCTTTTTTGATTTTACTTTCATGATGTAGAAGTTCTTTTAATAGGTATGTGCATATGTTACTTAATAGCTTCCAGTTTTGGAAATATTAAATCCTTTATTGTACTGGTAGCTTTGTAAATTTGCTATAGGACTTTACCCCTAAAAACCTATTTACCATTTTGCTGTGAGATTTGTATGAAAAGATAAAATGTAGTACTTGTAAATGTACATGCTCAATAGTCCAACTTTTGTTGGATTTTTATTAGTGAGTTAGTATTTTCCCTATAGTTTGTAGACTAAGAGTTTCCATTAATTCTTTTATTTTCTGAAATAAAATTATGCAAATATTTTTGGGGGATTCAGCAAAGTGGGGTTCAGTTTTGTGGATTTTGTAAGAAAAAACCTAAATATCCCAGATATTCTTGCCTCCAATGGATTTGGAGGTATAGAAGGTTCAGGAACAATTGGTGAATGTTGGGGATTTCTTTTTTTTTTTCTAGCAAGCTAATTAATACTCCCTGCCTATTCAAACCCATATTGATTTCTTGCTCCCTGAATTCTGAGTTTACTCATGGAAATCAATTTCTATGTTGTCTTAGCATGCATCTTTTCTTCCTAGTTAGATTGAAAAGTCCTTGAAGGGCAGAATCATGCCATATACTTCTTTATCTAGCATAGTGTCTACAATGGTGCTAAGGACCACACATTGTATGTCCTTGGTAAATGTTTATTGAATAAATGCATATTGCATATATGTGACTCTAAGCCAGACAATGATGTTAAATTATATTTTTTATTGTTTTAATTTGATATTCTGAAAAATTAGAACATGCCAAGCTTTGTAAAGTTTGTAGAAAACAGAAAGTTAAACTTTCTAATAGTTCTCAGTGAAGGGCATTTTGAAAGTGGGAAACTCATCATGCATTATGGATAATTTAAGAATAAGTTTTCAATGGACCGAGCCTTCTAACCCAACATGCAATCTAGTGCATGCCAAAGTGACTCTAAGGAAGATAAAACAGGGGAGGAGAGTTACAAATGAAATGGGCAATGAGGTGGAAGGAGTTGCAGCTGTTTCTTTTCATTCATTCATTCATTCATTCATTGGATTCTCTGTAAATATTGGTATGGCTTGCAAAGTGATAAACAACATTTCTGCAAATTAAAATGACTGCTCAGAAGTTGGCAGAGGTATCAGGGTCTGGATGTCAAGCACAGCAGACAATAATATCATCTACTGCTACACATTCTCTTTTTTGGTTTTTCCATTGTTTTTCCTACTTCTATTGCACAAAAGGTTTGGTTTTTTTTCTTGTTGAACAAACCCATTACTTTTCTGCCTTCGTACCCTGGTCCCAGTAGGTGCTCTCAGCCTGTCTCATAATCATATTCCTGCAGCCTTAATTTTGCTACATGAATTGGAGCTTGTTTACATATTTATTTTTTCAGGTTTTATTTTTTGCATTAAAGTTCCAAATTGACAGATGTCTTTTTGTAGAATGGAAATGACATATCAGAGTTTTACTGCTGCCTTCTTTGTATTTGCATATTTAATTACTTGCATCACATTTTATTAGTATATTACCTGATGAAGAATTCTGACTAATTAATTTCACCTGGAATTATATGCGGGTGTATGAAGAATTACACTTGGCCATTTGTGGGGACCAGCTGCGTATTAGAAATATCTGATCCCCATCTGCAAGATTAAAAAGAGAGAGAAAACAGCTGATTGTAAAAACCAGTCCTTTTTTCTTGAGCCCTGAAGGTATTATTATTGGCAGATATCCTTTATTACTCACCCTATATACCGAACATTAACTCAGAAGTTTGCTCTAACTGAGCATCATTCAGTCAGATGATTTTGCCTTCAATCATTTTGGTTTTAATTTGTAGTAAAGCTAATGTGGTTGAGCTCTACTCATATACATGCACTCATTGCCTCTGATTCCAGCTTGACTCACAAACAGCCAACTTCATTTGGACTGGAAATTGTTTATGCCTGTTTAACAACAGAAACAAACAAGCAAACAGAAATTTGTGTGAACAGAGATGCAGAATTAAAAGCTAATCTACAGAATCAAACACAGCATCTCAGCAATGCAAGTGAGCCCTCAGCCTACAACTGCAGCTTTTGCCCTTCCTCTTGCTTCTCTCCATCTCTCTGACTTGCTCCTTCTTCTGATATGTTTCTGTTTGGATTCTTTGTCTGCACTGACAACAGATGGTGTTTTAATAAAGTCCAGTAGGAATATTACTGTGAGTAAACAATCCAGTGCATGCCAATTCCATAATTGCTGGGTACTGATATAGCCTCTTACCTGCTGCATCCAAATTGGGAGGAAACCAACTGTGCTCACACCTACTGGCAGCAGCCAAACCCGCAGCTGTGGTGCTCTTCAGCATCGAGCCTCACCATGGAAGGTAAATTGCAGCTCCAGTCATGTTTCTTGGCACTGAGGCTTGAGAACAGCTGCCATCTGGCTTGCCATCAAAGCATGGTCATTGAGTTGCTCAGAAATGAAATGGCTTCTCTTTCTTTCTCCCTTCCCTTCCCTTCCCTTCCATACTTTTCCCTTCCCTTCCTTCCTTCCTTCCTTCCTTCCTTCCTTCCTTCCTTCCTTCCT
>NW_020940355.1:17284889-17347284 GCF_900497805.2 Vombatus ursinus | reverse complement strand
TCCTTCCTTCCTTCCTTCCTTCCTTCCTTCCTTCCTTCCTTCCTTCCAATAAATGTCAATACAAAGTTCACTAAATTCTTTCCAGGTACATGTTGCAAATAACATTTCTGACTTCTTTGAACAATAACATACTTAAAGTAGGATAAGAATAGTATCTTTTTTTAAATCCTGCTAATTTATAGTATAAGCCAGGCATTCTTAACCTGGGGTCTTTGAATTCCTCAGGAGTCTATATATAGATTCCCGGTCTATAAATTCTGATGGGGGAAAATATATAACATGTTCACAATTTCTGACTGAAATTTAGCATTTCCTTCAATTATGAATACAGACAACAAATCATAATAGTACTGAGTTTTACCATCTGCCAAAAGAGTCCAGGACAAACCAAAAGAGGTTAAGAATCCCTAGTCTAGACCTTAAATGAACTTGGCCAACACTTCCCTTTTCTGGGACACAGTTTCCTCATTTCTAATATGAGAGGATTGAACTAGGAAACCTCTGAGGTTCCTCTGAGTTCTAGACTTATAAGTCCCCTTTATATGCTCACAGAAAATTAAAAATTCCCTTTTATGCACACAAAAATAAACTTTTTTCATTTGTTTCCATCATTAACAATAAGGTTAAAGAGTATGGCACATAAGGATTTTTTTAATATACAGAGACATGTCTTGGCTGGTTTTGTTTAATTTTACTGAATGAAGGGGGCAGATGAAGGAAATGATGATAGTTATCTAAATATATGCTACTTGTTTCTCCCTGATGGTCTCCTCAAACTACCTTGTTAACTAGAGGGCTATTAAAAAATAGATTTGACAGCCAAAAAAAAAAAAGACAAAATGTGTGCTTCACTTACTTTGCAAGAGATCCAGAAACCTATGATGTTTAATTAGGGATTGAATTTTAAATGACATACAATTTCATCAAACAATTTAATTTCCTACTCTGAGTTCCAAGTATTTCTTCATCATTTGTGGCTTCATCGAATATAAAACTATCCAGCATGGTCAGTGGAAGAAGGTGTCACACTAACTTCCTATTCATAGTAATCACCTTGTTTCCTTGTTCATCTGCTCAAGCAGGTATATGTATGTAGACCTTCCCTGAACATCAGTCAACTCCCTGTGTGTTCAAGTTTTTTGCTTTTTTCCTTCCCATGACTGGAAGCAGACCAAATAATGGTTTAAAGAAGGAGAGGGGGGGAAGTGGTAATTAAACCTTCCTGTGCCTCAGTTTGCTCTGTAAATGAAGAAGAAGGAAATAGCATTTATTAAGTACATGCTATGTGTCAGGTACTATGCTAAGCACTTTGTAAAGATTATCTTGTTTGATCCTCACAATAGCCCTGAGAGGGGAGTGCTACTAGGCCATTAGTGATGTGAGTCTGGAGAGAGGTTAGGGCTGGATAAGTAGCTCTGACATTCATCAGCATAGACATGGCAAAGAGATGTTCTAGAATTAGAAGCCTGCAAGAGTGTATGGATGTTCCTGGATGAGAAGACTCCAAGTGCTGAGGGAGTTTCCAGGATGATATTGCAGCTGAGGCATGGTTTCGAAGTTCAGAAAGTCCAAAGTACAGCACAAAGGAAAATAAAGTTTGACCAGCCTGGTACCCTCACCTTCCTGGTGAGGAACACATGAAACTAACTATTAAAGTATATGTGGTTTGAGATTTGCAACTCTTTTAAAATATTGAAGGATAATAATAATCTGCACATTGTCTCCCTGATTGGAACACTAGTCTCTTGAAAGCAGGGAATCTGTTTTTGCATCTCTTTGTATGCCCATCATTTCTTAAGGTGCCTAGTTTACAGTAAGGGCTAAGTAAATGCTTGCTGAATACTTGCTGACTGACTGACTGGCTATGATTGACAGCTTTGGTGAATATATTGAAAATATATATATACACATATACATGTGTTTGCCCCCAAATTAATCTCTCTTGAACTTTTCTAACATGGAATCTGTATATTCCAAACACTGCACTACAACCTATTTGTTAAATTGTAATAGTTACAAATAAAGAAATAAATTTGGCATATCCTTGTCCTGAAGCAGCACTAATATTGTCAGACCATATGTAGAATTTTCCATGATGCTGAACAAGGAAGGGATCTTGCTTCTACATATATATATATACACATACACACATATACACACATACACATATGTATATGTATATATAGATATAGATATAGATAGATGTATGTATGTATATAATCTTGGGTATATTGCTGTATAATCTTGGATAAGTGACTTGATTTCTCCTGGCCTTGTCATCTGCATTTATAAAACAGGGATCAAAATACTTGCATTGTCAACTTCAGAGAGTTGTGAGGAAAGGGCCTTGTAAATTGCAATGAGACTTCTCTAATGTATCGCTATTTTCATCATATGATGAAGTAGCTTAACTCATTAGGTTTAAATACTTTATCAGACCGCTTTGACCAAATGCACTAAAAAAGAAGCTGAATATGTTCAACAGCCATAAGAATGTTTCTTCCCTTGGAAAGCTTCTCTCTATTCACTTGTGAACAAGGCTGGTCTTTTTTTCAGATGTGCTGTACTAGTACTTTGGATAATTTCAGCATGGTCCTTTGATTTCTGGGCTCCACGGGACTAGCATCTTATGTGATCATGCCCAGTATCAATGTTTGTTGATAGTTACAGTAATGATATGTCAACACTTTATGAATAGTTAGCTTTGAAAAATACTCACATGCCAGGATGTGGATTTTTCAAATGGTCAAAAATGCCACCAAATAACAACAGCATAGACCTTTGTAGAGAAATCTTTTTTTTTTTAATTGAACTGCAATGACATAGAGAGTAGTTCAATACAAAGTTGGTGATTAATAATGCTTTAGTTGCAGAGGCCAAAAGTTTCCTACCCTTCCTTAAATTCTTGGACTTCTGTGGTGAAAGGACCAAAATGTAGTACCTTCTTGAATCAGGGATGCGAAAACCTTTAATAAGGATTAGAGTATAGCCTTAGCATAACAACCTTTACTGTTTTGTCATCTGCCATAGAAAATTTTCCAAAATGTCCATGATTTCACTCCCTTAAATCTTATAATTAAAATTTACATAGTAAAAAAATTTCTAGATATAGTCTTTGTGAAAATGATCAATGTGGGCTCTGATTCTTATAATCTAGCCACTGCTCAGTTTCCTAAAATGTAACCACTACTTAGGTTCTTATAATCTAGTCAATCTAGCTGATAGCTTACTAACATTCAGACTCCTTAAGGAACTGACCAATATGATGGATGTTCCAATAAACCTTGTCTTTGGCTGCAAAAAAAATGATCAATGTGTAAAGCATTGCACATATGTGTTCATATGTGCCGTGTTGACATAATTTTAAATGCAATAGGATTACACATATAGAGTTAGAAAAGACCTCAGAGGTCATTTTATTTAATCCTCTCATTTTACAGATGAACAAACTGTGACCCAGAGGGGTTAAGTGACTTTCCTAAGGTCACAAAGGTATTAAGTGACAGAGCTGGATTTTGAGTTCAGGTCCTCTGACTCCAAAACCCATGCCCTTTTGACTGTGCAATTAGGTATACTTATCCTTTGACTGGGGTGAAGTACAGTGGGCCTGGAAGGGGCAGGTCTGGATTCCTTTCATTCTACTTCTTCATCTCCTTAGAGATGAAATAATCTGTAGTTTCTATCATCACAAAAGTTATATTTCGAAGAGAGTTGTAAGGGTGGGGAGTGGGGATGAGACACACAAATAGCTGTGATTCTTGAACTAAAGTAAAGCATATCACCAGAAAGAGGTTTAACTGATAAAAAAAATGAAGTAGTCTCAAAGCAAAAGAGGGATAACCATTAGACCACCTAGGGAATCTGTTACTGTCCAAACACTATCAAATGCTCTAGATCAAGGCTTCTTAAACTTTTTCCACTTGCAACCCCTTCATTGTTTCAAAACTGTGGGTTGTGACCCTGACCCACAGCTTTAGAAGCACTGAAGAGGTCATGAGTGGAAAAAGTTTAAGAAGTCCTGCTCTAAATGAAGGCCCTCAGCACTGTGGATGTATGCTCTCTGCAGGATTTGAAGGAGGTCATGAATAAGAGTCACACCAAGTGGGCAAGAATGTATGAATTGGTGTCTATAATGTTGGAAGGAGTAATCATATTGATTAGCTTTCCGAATGCATTGAAGTATAAAACCAGATATAAGATAAAGTGAGATAAATGCAAAGTTGAGATCCACACACAGGGTTATGAGAAAATTTATCTTGAGAGGTGTCAACTTCAGATTCTTTGTATCCTGGAATAAGGGCACTTTATAACCCAAGCCGCTTCTGTCCTTCCTTTGGTTGCCTGACTTTGCAAAATTTCACTGGGCATTAATTCATCTACCAAAAGGCCAAGAAATTAAGGGAGTGTGTCTCTTAGATCAGTTAATTTTACTGGGCTCATAAGTGTTTGGGGGATGTTGTAAAATTTAATAAGTTGAAGTTTTATAAATTTCAGGTTTGTCTAAAGTCTACTTTAAGTTGCATACCTGAAAGTTCCCACATTAAAATTTAGTTGTACATATTTTATTTGCTTGGATGCAGAAAAATAGAATAAACTGTTCTTATTGCAGGGAAAAGAGAGACTGGTATAGAAAATCATTGATGATATTCATTATATCTAAAATAACTTTTCCACTTAGATCTGCCTACCCAGCTATGGAGGGAGAGCTAGCTTTGCAAAACTAGAAATAATACTTGAGTGGAAATTCAAAGAAATGGGTTCTAGTTCTGGCTTTGCTATCAAGTACAGTAACTCTGTTGATTTTTATGATTGACTTAACCTCTCTGGGCATCAGTTCCCTCAGGTTCAAAATGAGGGGATTGGACAGCAGGGGCACTAAGTTTCCTTCCACCCATAATATTCCATGAATCTTTACAAAATTTTCAGGATCAGAAACAAGCTCTATCTTGTGCGTCAAGACCAAATTGCCACCATGCAAAGAACATTAGCTCTGAAGTCAGAGGACCTGGGTTCAAATACCACCAATGATACTATCTTTGTGACCATGGTCAAATCATATAATTGTAATTGTAACATATACATTGTAACATAACATATAATTGTAGGATGAGAAGATTAATCTAGATGACATCTGAGGTCTTGTCCCTTTCAGCTCTGAATCTATAATTTTTTCCCCAATCACTACATGTCATAGGTCCTTGTCATCCTCTGAACTCTTGTTACATATATAATCAACATTGACTAGTTTAACAATTGATTAAAAATGATCTCATTTTACTTTTTAACAGAAGTGTAAGTTTTTTTTTAATTTAAGGGCAGAAAATGTGTCTTAATCTTCTTGTTCTTCTGTTCCTCCCTCCCAATGCTTAAGTACCCATTACAATGAACACAGAATGCATATATATATATATATTTACACATACCCATTATGTGTGTATATATATACATTCACATATATGTGTGTTTGCATATATACACACATACATACATGCATACGTATATATGTATATCTATCTATCTATCTGCTATCCTGTAACAATCACAGGGAAGTCTCTCTCTTAGTCATTGCCAGAAAGACTCTTTTTGCCAGAGTCCTCCTTACTTAGAAGGTGGTCATCTACCTGAAAGCTAGTATGGCATCAGAAAGGGCTGAGAAATGGTTGATATGGTGTTTGCTGCCTGACAACTCCAGGAAAAATGCCAGGAGCAGAACAGAGGACTGTACACAATGTTCATTGATCTGAATAAGGCCTTTGATACTGTCAGTTATGAAAAGTGTGAAAAAATCTTGGTAAAACTTGATTTCCTGGAGTAGTTCATCAGTATCATATGCCAATGTCATGATGGCATGCTAACCTGGGTTCTGGATAATGCACAATGCTCTTGTGCTTAAGTAGAGTTGTATGCTTGCTCCCATACTTTTAGGAATGATGCTTTAATTGATGTCGTTGGACTCCTTCAACAAGGACAAACATGGCGTCAAGGTCAGCTACCACACTGATGTAAATTATTTTACTTGAAAATGCTACAAGCCAAGACTAAAATAGAGTGAGAGTTGGAGGGGAACTTTTTGTTTGCGGATGATTGTGCACTTAATGTAGCCTCTGAGGCTGAGATGCAACAGAGTATAGATCGACTTTCTGAAACTTGCACTAATTTTGACCAGACAATTAATACCAAAAAAACCCAAAAAACAGAAGTTCTCCACCAACTAGCATTGCACCATCCATATGTGGAACCACTGGTTATAGCAAATGGAGAAATTTTGAATGCCATGGATAAGTTCACTTACATTGGCAGTATACTTTCCAGGGATGTCTACATAGATAATGAGGTTGCTGGATTGCCAGAGCTAGCTCATTGTTTGGAAAGCTCTGAAGGAAGGCGTGGGAGAGAAAAGGTATTAGACTAAAATTGCAGATCCACAAAGCTTTTGTGTTGACCTCATTGATGTTTACCTGTGAAACCTGGACAGTATTGAATCTCTTCTATTTGAATTTTCTTAGGGAAATTCTGAAGATCATCTGGCAAGATAAAGTACTGGACAGTGAGGTTCTTTCTCAAGCTGAACTGCCAAGCATTCAAACTCCTGCAGAGACCACAAC
Source organism: Vombatus ursinus (assembly GCF_900497805.2). Classification (NCBI taxonomy): domain Eukaryota; kingdom Metazoa; phylum Chordata; class Mammalia; order Diprotodontia; family Vombatidae; genus Vombatus; species Vombatus ursinus. Next base: position 17,340,679 of record NW_020940355.1, on the reverse strand, counting down.
TCTGATGGGCTGGCAACATTATTCAAATGCCTAAAGTATGTTTGCCTAAAGACTATTTTATGGAGAACTCACACAAGGCAAGCCCTCACGTAGAGGTCAGAAGAAGCAATAGAAGGACCCTCTAAAGATCTCTCTGAAGAACTTTGAAATTAATTCTCAGACATGGGAGACACTGGGCACAGGACTGTCCAGCATGGCATACCCACATCAAAGAAGGTACTGTTCTGTATGAACAAAGCAGAATTGCAGTAGCTCAAAAGAAATGAGAGATTTGCAAATTTAGAGACATCTCCACTCCCAATGTTCACATGGATTATTTGTGCTCAACCTGTGGTAGAGCCTTTCAAGCTCATGTTTGTCTGATCAGCTACAGCTGGATACACTGTACTTTGACCCCAACATAGTGATGTCATTTTGGTCCTCTTAGAGCACAAAGGACAACAACTGTGTGTGTGCATGTGTATGTATGAACATTATATATATATGTGTGTGTGTATACATGTATTATGTAGACATGTGTACATACATGTATATACACATATTTAATGGGAATGTATATATTTACATATATATACATAATGTACAAGTACTTATGCACATAGTGTATCTGTACTAATTGGTTGGTTGACAGGTTGAGGACAGGAAATGATGCATGCCTCCTTAATTTTGTCAGAGAAATGATGAACTACAGGAGTGAAATGAATTATTGCTAATCTGGTGATTTGTTTTACTTAAATCTCTTATAAGGGAGCAGTTTAAAGAGGGTGGCCATTGGAAAGTGCCAATGAAGTGAAAAACAAGGAAAAAACTATTATAAAAATAAAAAGCAAGTATATTATCATCTGTAAATGCTATACACTAGTGAGATATGCTTGTGACAAACCTTTTTTTCTTAGTAAATTAAAGATAATTTTATGTTTTTTTTTCTATCTAAACTTCTTTCTACTCCTCAGGAGTAACTATTAAATACCAGATAAGGACATCTAATTTTTTCATTAACCACCCTGGCCCCTAAATGTCATTCATTTCCTCTTTTTTGGGGGGGGAGGTAGCAATAGAAGGGGCGAGGGTGCCATTTACATATATTATTATTTAGTATCAAATTTGCCCAAACAAGATGATTTTTCCTTAAAAGAAATTATGAGATCTATTGCTTTCCACCTCCCTGCTCTCACCAGCCCTAAAAAAATGAAAGAAAAAACTGTCTCTTTCAGCTTCCACTTAAATAAACAACCACCTGGCCTGAATACCTCTTTAGGTATGGCCTAATTCACTTGGGTCTAGATTAACATTAACAGAAATGGAGTACAAATGCATGGTGATTTTAATTCTTTTTTTAAGAGAAAAAAATAAGATTAGGCATTTTAAACCTGAGAGAGGCATTTTAAACCTTGATCTATTCCAAATATTCTAAATCTGCCTTGAAGAAAAGTTCGATTAATAAATCACAGCATCACATAAAGGCAACAGAGCATATCTTCCACTTTTTTCTCCCCTTTCAGCTCTTTTTTATTTTAAATTGTTTTCTTTCCCTTCCCCTTCTTGTTCAGACCCATGGCCAAAGCCATAGGCCAAGTCCCAGCTACATCTTTGGAAAGGCCACATCGGGGGCCTACAGGTTTGAGGACTATCAATCTGGGGGCTCCTTCCACCATTGACATTGTTAGCCAAGTGAAATGATGACAGTCTAGACAGGGAAATTGAGTCCTCAAAGGGCCATATAGACAAGACCTGCATAGTGTATGAGGAACTAGAGAAAGGGGCCTCAGGATTTTGGGATTTCTTTGTAACTGTTAGAAGTATCTACTTCCCTATAGGGGAAAATCTAGTCACAAAACTAGCACAAGGTCATTGTCCTGGTTATCCTATCCTTGAGGATCTTTAAAGGAAGTGAGATTTTGTAAAGGCGTGAAGGAATAACAAGGTAAAGGAAAAGAGTAAGGAAAAAGAAAAAAAAAAGAAGAGGGAAGAAGTCAATGTCCTTATTTGAAAGAATGACATTGAAGTATACATTCCTTATTTTCATGTTGTCATGAGCTCTTTAAGTGAATGCAGGGGAGAAAGATTCATTTTTAAATTAATAATCTTTTTCTCCATTGTCTTCCAGTTATAGCACTCTTTTGCAGATTTTCTTGATTTCAGATCCTGATTCAGATACTTACTAGCTGTTGGATTTTGGGAAAATCACCTAACCTTTCTTAGCCTCAATTTCCTCACCTGAACAACTAGTTGATTAGATCAATCTGGTCAAATTTGTTTCAATACTATAATGACCACCTGTGTGACCTTGGGCAAGTCACTTAATATCTTGAGCCTTAGTTTTGCTAGTTTTAAAACCAATCATTTGAATTAGGTGGCCTCTAAGGTTCTGCCAACTTTAAATGTATGATGTTGAGCTCCATGCTCTCCTTCATGGGTGTATCTTTCCTTCGTGCAGATTGAAACCCCTCTGTGCATACTCATCCTGTGTTTTTTGTTCATTCTCTCCCCTTTATCTATCCACAATGTTTTCTTCTAAGTCTTTTTTTTTAACATTTATGATAACCAGTTCAAGTCTAAGCCTATCCATCCATTCTCCCTTCTTCTTGCTACATGACTGACCTTCCTGCTTTTATGGTCACAAATTTGCTCACTTTCAATCCATTTATTATTTCTTGTGTATAGCACATTACTGGAAATATGTTGTATCCTACATATGTCCATCTTGTGTCACTCCATCACTTTTGGAATTCCTGACACTTTAGTTCTTCACATAGTGTGATATTCCAACTACATTTGTTAAATGTTAAAATTTTTTTTTAGCGTCATGTAAAAACTAAGGGGTTGGTTGATTGAATTTTTCATTTCTCATCTAGTAGCCCTAGGGTCATGTAGTCATTATCCTAAATCTATGATTGGGCCAAACTCTTGTGCTCAGAAAAAAAATCACTCCTGCTTTCCTGCTTCTGATTTATTACCACAATATCTGTATAACCATTACTATTGCTTCCTTCAAAATCCATAGTCATCCTGTCCCATTTGAAGTTACCTTCTTTTGTGTCTTGATGGGGAGGTAAGAAGTGTTGAGGAACTTTGGGTAAGTAGTTAGGAGACTTTAGTTTGAGTCTTGCTTCTGCCCCTTACTATGTGAGGAAGCCCTCTGTGGACTCTTTCTTCTAACATCAGGAAACTATCTGGAATGGAGGATATGATCTCTAAGGTCCCTCATAGTTCTAACATTCTGATTTGATGTTTCTAACTCTTTTGTTGCAGCTGTCCCATCTCACTACCACCATAATTGCGATGCTACTCCTTTGCCTTCTAGTCTCTTTACTCAACTAGCTCAGTTAGTTTCTGAATTACTTGATTATCAGTATAAAAACCTTTCTAAATAGGTTCAAATGAAAGGAGTCCTTATTCTGATTAAGAGTGGGAAGCAGGAATGAGAATTTTACACGAGAGGGACAATGCATTCCACTGCTCATCTTCATAAAACTTGTCCCAACAAGGAAACTTTTAGTGGTCTGATTAGAAATCCAGATCTCAGACTCTTTATCTGCTGGTGAATTGCCTCAGCTTTTAGAAATATACTTATTCAAAAATAGTGTTATGTTTATATTTTATTTTCAATCAAGGTATAATGGTAAAATCACTGTATCTTCTCTTATTACTAATGCCTCAGAACCACCTCGTTTCCCACAGAAACTGTTTTAGTAATGTTAACTGCTCCCCAAAGGCAGAGCTGTAGGGGAACCTGCATCTACAGGTCATTAGTTACCTTCTGCATTACATTAGCTTGGTTATTTTTAGATAATCTCACTAATCTACTATTCAGGGTGATTTCTAAATAATTTGGTCCCTTATGTATTTGGATTTCCAAATTCAGACCCACATGAAAGTGTATGGGGAAATCTGAGGGAAAAAAAATATGACTTTCCTCATCTGGAAAAAAAAGCTGCTAATTTGGGCACAAATATTTGTTTGCTTTTTTAACAAGGGAAATAAAATGATTTATCTATCGTCATTTTGTTTTTAAAATTACTATTCTCCAAAAAAAATCTCAGGTTCTTTTTTCTCCAACACTGGGGTGCTCATCATTGTCCAAGTTAGGCACAAAGAATGAGGCATTTTTGACCTGCCTGAAGGAATTTACCTTCCTAAATCCTGAACCAATTTAGACACTGGAGATGAACTAGGTTCCTGAATTTTAAATATCCAAATATTCCTGCTGTCCACAGGATGTGAATCAAGAGGTTATTTGGCCCTAGGTTGCATTCACTGAGCAATATTGATAATCCCCTTAATGTACCAACAATAATAACAATAGCTTATTATATTTTGTTTTACCATTGTAAAGCACTTTATTCCTATCATTTTGTATAATTCTCATAACAACCCCATGCAAGTAGACAAAACTATTGTTAACATCCCTATTTTACTGATGGGGCAAGTAAATCTTGGGGAGATCAAGGAACTTGACTAGGGTTAAAGTGCAACATGTGTAACTGGGGCTCAAACTCAGGTCTTTAGTGACACAAAGATCAGTGACTGACTACTCTTTATTTGAAGAACTCTCTACAAAGTTTAACCCATACAAAGAAAGTCTCTTCTATTTTGTTCATAGACCAGGTTGAACAGCTTTAAAACTAGATTTTTCAACATACAGAATAACTTCTTTAAACTTAGGAGAGAAAATGGGAGAGGGAATAAGTAGAGAGAGTGACCTGAATGTTTGTTCTTGACACTATATTGAATATGAAAATAGTCAGAGACTCAGGGAAAGTCCAATTTGTTTCCCATTTTGCTCATGCCTGACTCTTATACTTTTGCTTTACTTCTAAGAAGATTTCTCTTTCGATCTTGATCCTCCACCTCCTACCTTTCTCCCTCATTCCCAGTAAACACTGATATTTACTTTCAGACATAGTCTTTCCCAATGATCAAAGCAAACAAGCTTTGGTTGCAAAGAAGGGTTGCTCTGATTATTACTGACATGCTTTATTTTTCTGGCAGTCTTCTCATTTTCTCCAAGCTGATTTGTTCCCAGGAAATTTCCCTAAAGCTTTCTGAGAACTCACTCTGATTAATTTTCCTTTTAATGGAACAAATGCACCCTGACAAACTTCCTTACTAGGAAGGAAGAGCTGGTGGCTTCAAGTTAAGCTTATCAAAAACACCAGTAATTAACATCTATGCCATTGCTCTTACAAAGAGGCAAAAGAAATAGAAAGTTAAGTTTATCCTGAAGTAAACATTTTTTAAAAAGTAATTTCTTATTTCCCAACTGTTACAGACTTATAGAATTTCTAAACCTATGATCCTACAATCCTATGGTATCAGAATTGAACAAGAGTTCAATCCAAACCTGAATAAAACATCCCTCTGAAATATATGCAACAAGTGGTAATCCATTTTTTGCTTGAAGCCCAAGAATGAAGATGAAACTCATCATATCCTATAGCAGCCACTTTTACTTTTCAACAGATCTAGTCATTAAGAAGTTTTACCTTACCTTCCACCTAGTTTCAGTTCTTAACAATTTCTAACCATTGCTCCTACATCTTCTTCTGCCCTGAGAGGTCAAGTAGAAACCTTTGAAACTCACCTGCACACACAAAAAAACAAGCAAATGAAAAATCAGACTAAAACATAAAAGAAAACAAAAACTAGCAATTCTCTATTGCTTATTTGATTAAACAAACAAACAAAACAAAACAAATGAAGCAAAACAAAAAAAAAATCAAAGACTCCAGTGCCATTTAATGCACTCTGGCTGTGCAATATCCCTCTTCTTGTTTCCTTGGCTCTAGTCAAACTGGCATACTTAGTACATGTGTCTCATCCCAGACATTCCATTCCACATCTCCATGCCTTTTCACTGGCTGTCCCCTATATTTAGAATGAATTGCCTCTTCCTCACCTGTACTTCTCAGAATTCCCATTTTCCTTCTAAATTATGCTTATATTCCACCTGTAAAATGAGGATTTTCCTGATCACCTTAGCTGCTAGTGTTCCTTTATAATTTCTTCATGTTTAATTTTTAATATACTTACATCTGTACATGTTGTTTCTCCCAAAAGAACGTAATTTCCTTGAGGACAGTAACTGTGTCATTTCTGTTGCTGAGTTCTCAGATCATAGCATAGTGACTGACACATTGGCTCATAATATGTGGTTATTGATTAAAGGCTGGCAGGCTGGCTGATTCCATTTTATATAGGGTAACCAATCAGATATATGAAAATAGTCATTTTATTTTCATTAAAAGTCTTTCCTTCCTTGGATAAACATCTGAAGTAGCTTCAATCCTATGGCATGATCTTGAGGGTCTTTGCCATCTTGGATGTTTCCCTCTTAATGTGTCCTAGAACCTGAGGCAAAATGGAAAATGAAAGATTCCACCAATCACCTGCTGAAAGAGATTCCAAAATGAAAACTCCCAGGAATATTATCTCTAAAGTCCATATCTCCCAGGTCAAAGAGAAAATACTTCAAGCAGCCAGAATGGAACAATTCAAATGCCATAGAACTACAGTCCTGCTTCATTTTATTGGTGACTGAAAAGTGTGAGAACATCATCTATTATCCAGAACCCATGCAAGCATACCATCATAAAACTGATGTACAATACTGATGAACTTCTCCAGGCAACCAAATTTTTCCATAATCTTCCACAAGTTTCTCATGACTAACAGTATCAAAGGCCTTGGTCAGATTGATGAATGTTGTGTACAGCTCTGTTCTGATCTTGTCATTTCTTTCAGAATTGCTGGGCAGCAAACATCATATCAATCATTCCCTAGCCCTTTCTGAAGCTACACTGGCTCTTGTGTAGATGACAATCTTCCATGTGAAGGATTAGCCTATTAAAGAGAATTCTGGCAAGAATCTTGCTGGCAATGACCAAGAAAGAGATCCTCCTGTGATTGTCACAGGATAGCCTATTTCCTTTTCCTTTAGAGAGATGGACAATGGAGATATCCTTGAACTCCTGGGGGATAACCTCCTCTTGCCTTACAAACTGGGAGATTTCAATCAGCTTTTCTATGAGCAGTGGGACCCACGCCTTCTAAATCTCAGCTAAAATAAAATCAGCACCTGGTGATTTAACACACCAGAGGAGCCTGATGGTATTCAAAATATCTTCCACTAAAAGTTCAGCTAGAGAGGAATTGACTTCAACTTGAGACATATGGTCAATGGCTTATGCTTCAGTTAATGATGTTCTATAGAGAATTCTATGGAAGTATTCGGCCCATCTCTCCAGGATAATGTCTTTATCACCAATCAATGTGGCTCCATCAGCACTGAGTAATTGATATGTACCATATATCTTTGGGCTATAAATAACCTGCGGGGCATCACAAAAATGCTTTGGATTGTTACAATCAAGCGTAAAACTGAATTTCATTACACTTTTTTTACTGAGCCAAGAATCCTGCATCTTTCTAAGATTTGCTTGCACTTTACTTTGCATGGAGTTAAATGCTTCCTTCTTAAAGATGGGTGAACTAACCTGCTAGTAAATCCTGTGGAGTTCTCATTTTTCATTTAACATCTTCTGAATTTCCCCATAATTTTCATCAAACTAGTCTTTATATACGTAAGTATTCTGGCTCAGATGAGTACATATGATGTTGTACACCAAATCTCTGAAAGGTGCTCACTCCTTTTTCTGCTCCTCTATTGCCAACCATGCATTGACTCAGCTCTCCCTCCAAGTCAGCAACAAACTATTCATGCATGAGAAAGTGCTCTAATCTGTTGACATTAAGTTTTCTGGTACTTGTCTCGCTCAGGGGCTCCACTTTTATTGAATGTGAATGTTTAGCCTGGAGAGGATAAGTCTATAATCAGTTTAGCTCTCTTTGCCATATATTGCCTGCAACACTCTCCCACATTGTTTTTATCTTCTTATAATGACAAAGTCTATTAATTGCCAATGTTTGCTACTAGGGTGCATTCATGAAATTTTATTGCATTTAAGTAAAAGGAAGCCCATGTTGGTAATGAGGTCGTGAGATGCACAAGTCATCAGTAGTAAGTGACCATTGCTATTGTTCCAGAGACCATTCTTCCCAAAGACTCCCTGCCATGTTTGAAAGTCTATGCCTACTCTGGCATTCAAGTTACCCAGAATTATAAGCTTGTCCTCTTTTGGCACATTGATGTTGAGGGTCTCCAGGTCTTTATAAATTTTCTTTTTGGCCTCATTGGGGTATGTTATGGTGGGAACACATACACTGATGATGGCGGCTCAGTACTCTCTATGTAAGTGGCAATCCCATTGTCATAAGCCTGTCATTCACTCAATTTTGGAGGTATACAAGCTTATTGACTAGATTAGTCTTGATTAGGAAACCTATACCAGCTTCACAGTACTCTTCATCACTGTGGCCACTCCAGAAAATTATTTATCCTTTTCTTATTTATCCTAATTATTTATCTGACTTCAGTAAACTGATCTTCATTTGTCAGCCTTGTTTCACTCAGGCTTGCTATTTGAATGCATTTATGTTGAGTTCTCTTGAAGCAAGAACTGTTCATCTTTCAGGTCTACTGGATTTCCTGTTGTCCATAACTGTGCAGCCATTCCATGCAGCAATGATGGGTGAAATCATCTTTGCGAAAAACTTTTGTACTTGATTCTCTCTCTCTCTCTCTCTCTCTCTCTCTCTCTCTCTCTCTCTCTCTGTCTCTCCCTCTCTGTCTCTTTCTCTTTGTGTGGGTGTGTGTGGGTGTGTGGGTGTGGGTGTGGGTGTGTGTTTCAACCGCAGGGTTCTACCTTGCTGTGGCAAGCAGGCCAGGATTAGGTTAGGTGAAACAATTTTTAGGGTACCTTTTCTAGTTTCCTCTTGACAACAGGAAGTAAGCAATCTGGTTCTTCAAAAAGGCTGCTCAGACACCCAGGGGGCTGCTAAATCCCACTGTTGCTTCAATCCAGTGAGAAGATACCCTATGGCCTATGCCACCTGTGTGCAGGGTTTTACCTACAGCTCCCAGTGAATCTGCATCTGATACTTCATCACTTGCCCATGGCCACAGGACTTTAAGGTAGGTAAAATGGTATGGGTGATGTCTTTTGGGTCACACATAAAATGATTTAAGTAGGACAGAGTTCCATGAAATCATCAGCCTCATTCTTCCAGAGTCATGAAAGTCCTGTGGCAAGGCAAAAGTAAAGATGACTAGTATGGCTCAGGATGCAGTGGGTGACACTGGAGTCTTTGATGTCTAACCAACCTCTAAGTGCTCCACAGTGCCTGTTTCTGCTGCCTTCAGGGCCCATTAAAACAAATTGTTCAAACCTGCCAATTCTACCCGAGAAGTCTTCACATGCCTGTGGTAGACACCCTCCTAACTCACTGAGAGGTTTGAGGTCTTTCAATTACCTTTAACTTGGTTTAGTCCATCTGTCAAAACAGTTTACTTTAGTGTGGCCACTGCACATGCTAAAGCTTCTTGAAACCACAAGTAAGAAGTGGGTGGCAGATAGTTACCAAAGGTGGAAAGCAGCCCTGAAAAGAGCTCAGCAAACCCTCACACCAAAGATACTATCCTTCCTTGAACACCTATACATTCCTATTTTATATAAAAGAGGCACAGAAAGAAGAACTTTTACAATGGAGGGGAAAATGCCAGGTGGGGGAGGGTATAATGCTTGAATCCCACACTTATTGTTTGCAAGAGGGAAATATATCTACAAGCCCAATTGGTAATAGAAATCTATATTACCCAAAAGAGAAGTGGGAGAAGAAGGGGATAATGGGGAAAAAGTATTAATAAAAAGGAAGGCAGATAAAAGAAGGCAGTGGTCAGAAGCAAAACAGACTTTAGAGGAAGAACAGGTTAAAAAGAGAGAGAAAATAAACAGCAGAAAATAGGATGGAGGGAAATGCAAAGTTAGTAATAATTGTTAATAGATCCAATAATATGTTGTTTATAAGATACTTACATTAAACAGAGAAACACAAACTGAGTTAAAATAAGGAGCTACAGCAGAATCTATTATTCTTCTTCTGAAGTAAAAAAGGTAGGAGTAGCAATCATGATCTCAGAAGAAGCAAAAGCAAAAAAAAAATAGACCTAATTAAAAGGGATAAGCAGGGAAACTCCATTTTCCTAAAAAAACACCATCAGACAATAAAAATAGCAATACTAAACATATATTTACCAAGTGGCATAACATCCAGATTCTTGAAGGAAAAGTTATATGAATTACAGGAAGTATACAGTAAAACCATAGCAGGAGGGGATATCAACTTTCTCCTCTCAGAGCTACATAAAGTTAACCAAAAAAAAGATAATAAAGAAGTAAAGGAGATAAATATAATCTTAGAAAATTTAGATATGGTAGACCTCTGGAGAAAAGAGAATGAGAATAGAAAGGTATAGATCTTTTTATCAGCTGCACATGACATAGTCACAAAAATTAACCATGCATTAGCAAATTAAAACCTCACAACCAAACACAGAAAAGCAGAAATATTAAATGCACCCTTTTTCAGACCATAATGAAATAAAAATTACATTCAATAAAGGGTTATGGAAACATAGATTAAAATTAATTGGAAACTAATTAATCTTACCATAAAGTATGAGTAGGCCAAACAATAAATCATACAAATAATCAATACTTTCATTAAAGTGAATGACAACAATTAGACACCATTCCAAAAGTTTGTGAGATACAGTCAAAGTAGTATTAGGGGAAATTTTCTATCTCTAAGTATGTGCACCAATAAAAGAGAAAGAATACATCAATGAATTGGACAGGCAACTAAAAAACAGTATTAGAAAAGGAACAAATTAGGGGCAGCTAGGTGGCACAGTGGATAGAGCACTGGCCCTGGATTCAGGAGGACCTGAGTTCAAATCCGGCCTCAGACACATAACACCAACTTAGCTGTGTGACCCTGGGCAAGTCACTTAACCTCATTGCCCAGCCAAAAAAGAAAAAAGGAACAAATTAAAAGTCTCCAATTAAACATGAAAATGGAAATCTGGAAAACCAAAGGAGAGATTAATAAAATTGAAAGTAAAAAAAAAATCAAAACAACATATTGAACTAATAAATAAAGCTAAGAGATGCTTTAAATAAAACTATAAAACATATAAACCATTGGTTGATTTCATTAAAAAAGAAAGAAAACTAAATTGCTAGTATCAAAAATGAAAAGGTTAAATGCACCATCAATGAAGGTGAAATTAAAGCAATTATTATGAGTAATTTTGCCCAATCATATGCCAATAAAACTGACAATCTAAGTGAAGTTAATGAATATTTTTGAAAATATAAATTGCCCAGATTAACAACAGAGAAAATAGAATAAAATAACTCTATCTTACATAAAGAAACTGAACAAGCCATAAATGAGCTCCCTAAGAAACAACCACCCTCCCAACACCATAAGGCCAGATAGATTCATGAGTGAATTCTATCAATCATTTAAAGAACAATTGACTCTAATACTATATAAAGAATTTGGAAAAATAGTTAAAGACTGAGTCCTAATAAATTATTTTTATGACACCAATGTGGTTTTAATGCCTACACCATGGAAAGCAATAACAGAAAAAGAAAACTATAGGTCAATTTGCTTAATGAATATTACTGAAAAAATAAATAAAATACTAGCAATGACATTACAGTAATATTTTACAAACATCATACACTATGACCAGGTAGCATTTTTTACCAGGAATATAGGACTGGTTCAATATTGGGTAAGGGTTAAGTTTATCAATATTAGTCATCGCAGAACATGGCTGTTATGGTGTACAACGTTCTCTTGGTTCTGTTGACTTCATTTAACATCGGACCATACAAGTCTTTCCAAGTTTCTCTGAAGTCAGTCTGTTCATCATTTCTTATAGCACAATGGTGTTCCATTACATTCATATACCACAACTTCCTCAGCCATTCCCCAATTGATGGGCATTCCCTCAATTTCCAATTCTTTGCCATCACAAAAAAAGCTGCTATAATATTTTTGTACATGTGGGTCCTTTTCCCATTTGTATGTTCTCTTTGGGATATAGCCCTAGAAGTGCTATTGCTGGGTCAAAGGGTATGCACATTTTTATAGCCCTTTGGGCATAGTTCCAAATTGCTCTCCAAAATGGTTGGATCAGTTCACAACTCCACCAACAATTCATTAGTGTTCCAATTTTCCCACATCTTCTCCACCATTTATCATTTTCTTGTTCTGCCATGTTGGCCAATTTGATAGGTGTGATATGGTACCTCAGAGTTGTTTTGATTTGCAATTCTCTATTCAATAGTGATTTAGAGCATTTTTTCATATGACTATAGATGGCTTTAATTTCTTCATCTGAAAACTGCCTGTTCATATCCTTTGAGCATTTATCAATTGGGGAATGACTTGTATTCTCATAAATTTGACTTAATTCTCTATATATTTTAGAAAAGAGGCCATATCAGAGAAGGTGATTGTAAAAATTCTTTCCCAATCTTCTACTTTCCTTCTAATCTTGGTTGCATTCACTTTGGTTGGGCAAAAAAACAAAAAAAAAAAAAACAAAAAAAAACAAAAAAACCCCAAAACTTTTCAATTTAATGTAATCAAAGTTATCCATTTTGCTTTTTGTAATGTTCTCTCTCTCCTGTTTGGTCATGAATTCTTCTGTTCTCCATAAATCTGATATTCCTTGCTCTCTCAGTTTGCTTACTGTATCAGCCTTTATATCTAAACCATGAATCCATTGTGACTTTATTTTGGTATATGGTGTGAGATTTTGATCAATGCCTCATTTCAGCCATACTCTTCTCCAGTTTTCCCAGCAGTTTTTGTCAAAGAGTTGGTTCTTATCACAGAAGCTGGGGTCTTTGGGTTTATCAAATAATAGATCAGTATAGTCATTGACTACTGTGTCTTGCATAATTAACCTATTCCACTGACCCACCACTCTATTTCTTAGCCAGTACCAAGCAGTTCTGATGATTGCTGCTTCATAATACAATTTAAGATCTGGAATGACTAGGCCACCTTCCCCTGCATTTCTTTTCATTAGTTCCCTTGATATTCTGGACCTTTCGTTCTTCCAAATAAATCTTGTTATTATTTTTTCTAACTCTATAAAATAATTTTGGTAGTTTGATTGGTATGGCACTGAATAAGTAAATTAGCTTAGGTAGAATTGTCATTTTTATTATATTAACTACCCATGAGCAACTGATGTTTTTCTAATTATTTTGATCTGACTTATTTGTGTGAAAAGTGTTTGTAATTGTGTTCATAGAGTTCCTGGGTTTGTTTCAGGAGGTAGACTCCTAAATATTTTATAATGTCTATAGTAGTTTAAATGGAATTTTTCTTTCTATCTCTTGCTGTTGGGCTTTGATGGTAATATATAGAAATGCCGATGATTTATGTGGGTTTACTTTATAGCCTGCAACTTTGCTAAAGTTGTGTATTATTTCAAGTAGTTTTTTACTTGATTCTCTGGGATTCTCTAAGTATATCATCATATCATCTGCAAAGAGTGATAACTTTGTTTCTTCTTTGCCTATTCTAATAGCTTCAATTTCTTTTTCTTCTCTTATTGCTAAAACTAACATTTCCAATACAATATTGAACAACAATGGTGATAATGGACACCCTTGTTTCACCCCTGATCTTATTGGAAATGTTTCTAGTTTGTCCCCATCACATATGATACTTGCTGAAGGTTTTAGGTAGATGCTATTTATTATTTTAAGGAAGACTCCATTTGTTCCTATGCTCTGTAGTGTTTTTAATAGGAATGGGTGTTGTATTTTGTCAAAAGCTTTTTCTGCATCTATTGAGATGAGCATGCAGTTTCTATTAGTTTTGGTGTTGATATGATCAATTATGCTGATAGTTTTTCTAATATCAAATTAGCCCAGCAATCCTGGTATGAATCCTACCTGGTCATAGTGTATTATTCTTGTGATTAGTTGCTTTAATCTATTTGCTAATATTTTATTTAAATTTTTTGCTTCTATATTCATTAAAGAAATTGGGTTATAATTTTCTTTATCTCTTTTGAATCTTCCTGGTTTAGGTATCAGCACCATATTTGTATCATAAAAAGAATTTGATAAGACTCCTTCTTCACCTATTTTTCCCAAATAGTCTATATAGTTTTGGAATTAATTGTTCTTTAAATGTTTGATAGAATTTGCTTGTAAATCCATCTGGCCCTGGAGATTTTTTCCTAGGGAATTCATCAATGGTTTGTTCAATTTCTTTTTCTGAGGTGGGATTATTTAAGTATTTTACTTCCTCTTCTGTTAATCTGGGCAATTTATATTTTTGTAAATATGTATCCATTTCACTAAGATTGTCAAATTTATTGGCATACATTTGGGCAAAATAGTTCCTAATTATTGTTTTAATTTCCTCTTCCTTGGTGGTGGATTCACCCTTTTCATTCTTAATTAGTAATTTGGTTTTCTTCTTTCTTTTTTTAATTAAATTAACCAAAGGTTTATCTATTCTATTGATTTTTTCATCTCTTAGTTTTCAAGAGTTTCAAGAGTTTCAGCTCTTAGTTTTATTTATTAGTTCAATAGTTTTCTTAATTTCAATTTTCTTAATTTTTCCTTTGGTTTTCAATATTTCTAATTTGGTGTTTAATTGAGGATTTTTAAGTTGTTCTTTTTCTAGTTTTTTTTAGTTGTATGCCCAATTCATTGATCTCCTCTTTTTATATTTTGTTTATGTAAGCATTTACTATTCATTTTATATCCCCATATGTTATCATATAAGCTCCTTGAGGGCAGTGACTTTGTAATACACACACACACACACACACACACACACACACACACACACACATATATAAATCTGTAACTACATTGCTTAAAATAATGCTTTGCATGTAAAAATTGTTTTAAAAAGTTTGCTAAATAAATGAAGGTAAATAATTATGTAAAGTCTTTTGTATAGCTTAATTCCTTATACAAATGTCTGCTATGGTAATGATGGTGAGGAGGATGATAGTTGTATGAACTATTGAGAATCAATAATAAAAATTTACATACAGTTTAAATCTTGGAATATTAGGTACCTGGGTAATATATTGGATACATAGAACACCAGACTTGGGATCAGGAAAACCTGATTTATTTATTTATTTATCATCATCATCCTCATCCTCATCATTATTAAGTATTATTCATTCATGTATTTGTGTATTTATTTATTTATTTATTTTATTATTAATTTGAGTGAACCTGGGCAAGTCAATTAACTTCTCTATTTCAGTTTCCTCATCTGTAAAATGTGGATAATTATAACACCTGTCTTTGACTGTTGTAAGGACAAAATGAAAGACTATTTGTAAATTTTTTTGCAAATCCTAATTGTATAAATTGTAGACATGTTGCTATTAATATTATTAATGTTTTCATCTTGGAAAACAACAGAAAATGGATTTATTGGTTATAAACATTTTTCCATAGCAAACATCCTATATGGAAGTGAACATTCTTGTCTGAATTTTCCAACTCAGTAGCAACTTTTATCCCCTACAAATGTTATGTAGAGTGAAGTGAATCAGGCCTTCAGATTATTTTTATAGATCAGACAAATCCCAAATACCAATACAATGGAAATAAACCCTAATTTTTTAGGGGACACACACAGTTAAACACAATTTTAGTGAAGTAATTATTGAAATAATAAACAACATAATATCTAATTATTAAAAATATTGCAACTCTAAAAATATGGAAATGGCTAGATAGTCTTTCTATCTGCTACTGCTCTTTTATTTGTTATTTCCCAGCATGAAGTCTAACCTGTTGAGATGCTTTGTGGTAAAGGAAGTTCTAATAAGCAAATTAATACATTACTGAGGCTAAATTCTTTCATAGCAGTGTTAACGCAAGTTCTGTTGTTTATTAAAGTGGCCTTTGTTAATTTAGCCTTAGTCTAATATGAACAATAGTCATTAGGGGAGTCTGGTGGTGAATTAGAAAAACAACCAAGCATAATAAGGCCTTAATTGAAGTACGAAATGTTGAAGGGAATTTTTTTCTTTCTTTCAAGGAATCCTACCTACAATCATAATACTTAGGAATGATGCTTTTTCAGAGTTATTTTATTGGAGAGGCAGTGTAATAGGACAGTATGGTGGGAAGAACACTACCTTCGGAGTCAGGAACCCAATCTGACAATAACTAGTTGTATGACCTTGGACAAATTATGCACTTTCTCATTCCTTTTGACTCCTCATCTATGAAATAAAAGGGTAGAAAACAATGGTCTCATATAGCCCTTTCAGGTACAAAGACTTATGATTATTATTTATTAAAACAAACAAATCTTGGATTGAGAATTGGAAGCTTGGTAATGGAGTCATGGACTCAGAGGAAGACTTGATTTCATATCCTGCTTCAGACCCATAATACCCTTATGACCCTGAGCAACTCCCTTAAGCTTTTCTAGTCTCATTTTTCTTATCTGTAAAATGGATATAAGAATAGTAACTACTTCATCGAGTTGTGTTGTTGTGAGGATCAAATGAAATAAGATACATAGATATAGATATAAAGCACTTTGAAAACCTTAAAACTATATAAATGTTAGCTATTTTAAATTATTTTTCATGAGCTTGTCACAGTTTTGAATTGTATAAAAATGGATTCTTAATACAATGAAGGCATAGTGTTGCAAAAATATATGAATTGAAATAAAATTTAGTTATAATTAAAAATGAGAGGAGAAACATACTTCTATTTAGTTATGCAGTTAAAATGAAGCCATATAGTTAGTTATATATTTGGACCACATGGGCAATTCAGAAGGAATTTAGTATCGTATCTAGCAAAAACAAAGTCAGTTTTTCAAAGGGTCATTTATTTTCCACCTTACCCTTAATTCCAGATTCATATCCACAGCTTTCACTATCAATGGTACTTCTAGGAACCACTGATCTCTACTTAGCTCATTTCTTATTGTCTCTTACTTACTCTGGAACCTTGACTCCAGAAAAACAAATCTTGCTTTCCACACATAACAAATATTTTGCCTCACTTGTTTGAATAGGTCATTCTCTATGGCTGTAAGCATTCTTTTCTTTACTTTTGGAATATAAGCCTTTATTATATCAAGCCCAGGCTCAGACCCACCATACTACTTCCTGGCCATGCTACTATACTCCAACCTCCACCACCAGTCTGCTACTCCAAGCTCTCAGTCTAAGACCCTGGGCTTTTGAGCAGTTAGCATTCTTTATATCTAGTAGGGATCTAGACCTATCACACTATTCCTATGCCTTGTGCATATCATGCTGCTATGTCTGATCTGCTCAGTTACTGGCACCTTTTCCTTCTTAAGATTATTTTGTCTTACTTTGTGCATTCTTTGTACTTTCTTGGGTACATGTTATATTCCTCAAGAAGAATAGAAGCTCTTTGAGAGCAAGGATTATTTTATCAGCATCTGACACAGTGTTTTGCACCTAGCAAGTACTTTATTAAAAAAAAAACAAACTGCTGAATTGAATTAGCCCAATGATGTACTGCATGCCTCTTACCTGGGGACCAATCCAAATGGCTTTTTTTGTTATTGTTTATTTTGTTTTTTAGAACTCATTACCAGGTTAACCACTAGTTGCATAATCTTTGAATCAATAATAGCAGCAGCAACAACAACAACAACGGCAACAACAAACATTTATTAAGCATCTATTATGGGCCAGACATTGTGTTAAGCATTTCTGGTAATAGTAACTTATTAAGACTAAATACTAAAACCTGGAGGGGTTTCCATGCCACAGTGGAGAGTTTTTTTGACTCCACATTCCGTATTCTATATCCATTGTTCCACTTAGCTGCCCATTATTAGGAAAATAATAGGAAAAAAGTGTTTGAGAGATTGAGTGACTTTTCAAAGATCATACCAGTAATACCTGGTAGAGCTGAATTTCAAACCTAGGTCCTCTGATTCCAAATCCATTGCTCTTTTCACTGTACTGTGCTGTACATCATGCTGTCCAGGCACCAGGATCCCGAACAGCTACAGTTTTGATCATTCATATATATGTGTGTGTGTGTATGTATATATGTGTGTTTATGTATGTATATTTGTGTATATATAGGTATATCCATTTACCTGTATATATACACATACATATATATTTATTGAATAAATTAATAAACCATTCATATCCAAATATTACTATTTTTAAACTTATGTAGATGTTATTGTTTCTTATACAGTGAAATTCATTTTAAATCAATCCTAACTTTTAATTCTCTCTGTCTTTCTCTCTCTGTATCACTTCTCTTTCTCTGCCTTCGTGTATGTGTGTGTGTGTGTGAGTATATGTGCATGTGTCTTTGTGTATCTGTGTATTATTTATATGTGTGTATTTCCATCAGAGTACTATTTACTCTAACTACTATCATGTGAGTATCTATCCATTAATTTTTTGAGATAGAAAATAGGGTCTTCATATTTGATATATTGGTATAAAACATAAACAATGAAACATCATTTGAGATAATATAATGTAGTATATAATTCCATTCTTACTGAAGGACGATGATTATAGAATTAAGTCTCTTTCTATAAACCTAAGCTATGAAATGTTCCTTTTTCTGCATTCTTTGCCTTTTAGTGTTTACTCTCAATGAAACAAATATTGATAGAAGTCCCAAAGATCAACCAAGAAGGATTGTTAAGTCCCTACTCTGTGCCCAGAATTGTGGATAGGATATAAGAGTAATAGCCAAGATCCTCAAGGACCTGACAATCTAGTCAGGGGAACAACACTGACACATACAGGTATATACAAAATAGATACAAGATGATTTTAGGAAAAGGGCACTAGCAGCAGTCTGGGTTGAGCAAAGAGCAGAAAAGAACAGGTTTCAACATAGAAGATGGTATTCTAAGAAGGGAAAGTAAAAAGGAAATACCAGACATGAGTGACAACCTATGAAAAGGCAGAGATGGGAGAAGGAATGGCATGTATGAGAAACGCACATGTATGAGTTTGGCAATACTGTAATGTATATTAATACAATGTATAAAGGTTGGAAAAGTAAGATGGTGCCAGGTTCTAAAAGCTTTATATCAAATGGAAAAGTTTATATTTGATTTTAGAGGTAATACAGAACCAATAGAGTTTGTTTCATAACATAGTGACATGTTTAGCTCTGCACTTAAAGAAAATCACTTTGACATCCATGTGGACAATGAATTAGAGTCAGAAGACACTAGACAACTGAGAGACTACTGGGATAGTCCAGAATTCTCCTATATATCTAAAAAAGTCCAATGTCAATAACCTATCCCATAGTACATGACTATATTTTTCAATAGATTTGCTGTCCCTTATTATCATAAGGATCCAGATTTTAAAATAATTATCAAATCATGCTTCTAAAGACATATGATAGTTTAATCATTCTGTATGATAAGAACTCAAATTTATATACCACCTTTAGACTTACACAGCATTTTTTTTTTTACATTAGTCCTATGAGTTAGGAAGTGCAATTTTAATATCCCAATTTTATAGATTGAAACTAAGACTCAGAGACTTGCTCATTATTAAGGGGATTTGTTATGTGAAGTTTGATTTCAGTCAAAGGGCCATACTTGAGGACCTAGAGGGCCACATGTGGCCTCAAGGCCACAGGTTCCCTACCCCTAGAACTGAAAGAGTGCTAGACTTGATGGCAACAGAACACTTGGTTTGAAGCTTGCCCCTGGTTTTGTGATTAAGTCTCTCAACCCTTTTGAATATCAGTATTTTCCTCTGCAAATCTAATATAACAATACCAATAGTGTATGACTCATAATGTTGATGTTAGTGTCAATAAATGTGAAAAAAAAAATACTGGAGCCAGAGTGACAAGATCTAGGTTCACATCCTAATTTTGCCACTTCCTAGCAAAAGGGCACTGAATGTGACCCTTACCATTCTGAATCTCATGTTCCTTATCTATAAAATGGGAAAACTAGAGGAGGTGACATGTAAGGACCTTTTTGGCTAAAAAAAATTGCTTATCTATTGTTGATTTTGATGGATATCCATACATATACTATATAAAATATTATATATGTATCACATATATAGTATGTGATATATATGTATCACATAAACAAATATGTGATACATGTAAATTTTGTAGTTTATATCATACTGGTATATCATACTGATATGTTTTAATGCACATACATGAGAGTACATATACACGTAATATACATGCATGTAATATATGTATATACACCACATACACCGTACACGCCTATATAGTGAACAATAGATATATACACATCACAGTACATATGCATATTTCACATATATGAAACACATATATGTATACACATATATAGAATATTACTATATCTATGCAATTATATGTGTGTATGTGTGCTATATACGTCTACATGTATTAATGTATTAGGAATGTGTAGACATGAATGTATATATCATAAATCCCATCCATGTATACATGCACAAATCATATATTATGTATAGCTACATCACTTGTGATATATTATGTATGTGTTCTATATGTATGCATATATGTTATAATATGCATGTTTATATATCAAAATATTAAATTATCAGATTGATAGGGATAGATGGATGGACACAAGCACATTTACAAACATACACAGATAAATAAACAAAAAAATCAAACTATAAATCTCTTGGATTGATGGAGGTATGCATACATACATGCATATATACACATGTGTGTATATATGTATATATGTGTGCACATATAATCTATACACTCATATATGTATTTATCCTTGTTTGTTTTAAAACTAGATGAAATGGCCAATAGTGTAAAAGGAATATGACTGAATTTTTAAAGTTAGGTATAGATATCTTACTTGGCAGAAATTGAGAGAGGAGGATGAATAAATACACTCCCCTTGGAAATGTAACAGATTCAGTTCTCAATACCTTGTACCCTTATAAAAGTCTTCGCAAGGTCTCCCAGGAAGTAGAGTATTATAATCCTATTTAACTTATTTACTTTTTTGATGGCATGCAGGACTTTATTTGAAGTTTCCATCACAGAATGCACATTATTTGATTAGGAATGCATTAACTGAACAAACATTTCTGTGAAAATAAACATCAACCTAGCTATATTGGTGCATTTAAAGTAAACACTTAGATTCTCAGACTAAACCCTAATGTTTGGTTTGATTTAACTTTCCTCCCTGGTTTCAGTTCCCTAAGAATGCCTGACTTGTGACTAGGATACAAAATCCACAAGAACTTTTCAAAATATTTCACTGGCTCAAAGTGTTTTATAGTATTTTACAAATCACTCTTCTCCAAGGAAGTCAAGTGCTGTCTTTTATATGGGGGAAAAAGAAATGACTCACCATCTTTGATTGCTTTCCTCCAAAGCTCTGATGGATTTCAATATATCCATCCACATTCTATTTCCCAGGTTCCCTAGTTTTCCACCACAAGTTACAAAATGACTGCTTAGAGTGATGCGTGGTGGTGGTAGTGGTGTTTGTCCTTCATTCTCGAAGAGGACCAAGGTGACATCACTGTGCTAGAGTTAAGTTACAGTATGTCTGACTGTGGGTGATCAAACCAATATGAGGTCGGGATGCTCTACCACAGGTCAGTCACAAAGAGTCCATGTGAATAATGCAAGATAAGACAGTTACGTTAGCTACACAGAAATTAAATTTTTTACCAACTGATTTATCTGATTATAGCCAACATGTATTGGGAATGTTTCTAAGTAAATTGTTTTGAAAGATGCTTCTGTTTATCTGACCATCTTTTTTTTTCTTATGAGACATGTATGGGGTGCAGTTGTTAGAGTTCTGATCCTGGTGCTAGGAAGACCTGAATTCAAATCTAGCCTCAGACACTTACTAGCTCTATGACCCTGGGCAAGTCTCTTATTCTTTATATCATTTTCCACAACTGAAAACGGTGATAATAATAGCACTTGTCTAACAGTATCATTGTGATCAGCAAGTGAAATGATATTTGATAAGTGCTTAGGACAGTGCCTGGCAAATTGTAGGAACTTAATAAATGGCTATTTCCTTTCTTGAAGAATTCAATTTAATTTAACACAAACTTGTTAACTATCTATTATGTGTAAGGAAATGTGCTAGGTGTTGGGCATGTGAGAAGAATGAATAGGAAATTACAGGAAAGTCTTTGTGAAATACTTTTAATTCAATCTGATGAATATCAGTAGTACTATCTTTTGACCATTAGGTGCTCAACATCAGTCATGTCCCCTCCTATCATCTCACCAATGTCATTTCTTTAGTCTATGGCAGAAGATTTTAAGGCTGCTGAGCAAATATCAATCAATTAATCAGTAGTAATTCATGAACTTGTACACTGTGCCAATTATTGTGCTAACCATTGGGAATACATTTTTAATAGCCACAAGACAATTGGACACCTATAACCATCATACCTCGCATTTGATGAGTGCAAAGGAAAGAACAAAGTGTTATGAATTCGAGAAGTAAGAAAACTTTCAACTATGTGGAAATAAGCATGGGAGTGGGAGTGATTCAGGGAGAGGAGGAATTAGGGAATGCTTCATGGAGGCCTAGGGTTGTGGTTTGGCCAGAACTTTCTTGGTTCCCATCTTCATCCTTAACGTATTACCATCTAAAAACTCTCCTTTACAGCCAAACCAAAACCCACCTTTTTTTTTTTTATTCTAAGTCCAATGCTCTTTCTATCATGCTGGGTATCTATTTCATTAACCCCTTTAAGTAGATGAAGAGACAAATTGGGTTGTTTAATATTTATTGAAATGATTTTATGACCATAAATAGCTAAGCTGAGATCCATAGTCTCCACATTGAAGCCAGAATTTTTGTCTAGGGAAATTTTGGGGAGGTATTTTGTTGATTGCATACCTGGGAAGACATGACTTGGCTAGAATTATGAAATGAAAACACACCATGTTTAGCATTGATTTACTGGAAAAATAGTCTAAAAATAGAGACTTAAAATGTCTTGTAGAACTCATAATGGAAAACTGATGAACTGTAGTAGAAATGTATAATTATCAGACACCTAACTTTTAGCCACAATTGCACAAAGAAAATATAATTTTTTTTAAAAAAGACAAGTTTAATAGGTATTGCCAAACCAAATATTCATGTTTTCCAAAGTCAAGGAATGAAATGCTTTCAAATTATGAAGAAAAAGCCTAAGAAATAAAAACTGTGGTTGATTATTTATCAAACAGATTGATTATCATCCCCATTGGTGTGTATTTTGGAGTTGTACTGAGGATCTTTCCAGTGAATCTATAGAAGCTAAACTTCATAATTGATTTATTCAATTATAATAAAGCAACAAATTTATATGGATGTACAAAGCCCAAAGGACTTCAAATTAAGTGAAGGTAGTATCTCCCAGGACTATTTCTATTTGAGTTCCAGTGAAGCAATTGAGAATAATGAAATCATAATAACAGATACAATAATAGATATAGCTATAACCCCCAAACCACATGGAATGAAAAGCTCTCAACAAATAATTGAGACCTAGCATGAAAAAAATAAAAGTGAGAACAGAATGAGGTACATATTACCCCCATCATCTTATCTGCTTATGGGAGTTGCCCTAAGTTGCTTTTGGCAAGCCAACAGGAAATGAGATTCTATTGCAAATGTTTTATCCAATTATGATTCCCTATCATCATCTGTACCACCACCATCATCATTGTTTTATCCTCACATGCAACATTTTTCTGGATTTAGTTATAAAAGAATTTATCAAACATAAGATGAAAAGTAAAACAATAATGCCAACAAGAAATGGTTATATAGTACTTTTAAGTTTTCAAAGTACTTTATCACACTTGAATAATAATAGCTTTTTTAACATAGCAAACACTTCAAGGTTTGCAAATACTTTCTCATTTGATACAACAACTTTGCGAATTAGTTGTCATTATCATCTTTCCATATATGTGAAAACTGAGACTTAGAGAGGTGAATTGACTTTTTCCTACTCAGGAACAATAAATAGAATTGTCAAGCTTAGGGAAATTGTTCTTATAAGAGTATGGTGAAACAGTTAAAGAATTAGATTAGAATCATGTTTTGAGGACTTTGAAGCCAGGTCAAGGACAGTTACCCTTAATCCTTTAAGAAAGAGTCGACATTGAAGATTTTTGAGGATGAAAGTTGCATGGTAAAAACAGTAGTTTAGGAAGATAGGAGAATGATCTTTCTATTGAAAACTGGAGTGGGGGCATGGATCTTTGCAACTGAGGCAGTTCCACTATGTTTCCTCTTGTATGTTTCCCTACAATGGAGGAATCATCATATTGGCTGGTTTGCCACTTTGTTTCTAGTGCTTTCTCCATGACGTTCCCAATGTATCAAAGGTACACAGGAAACGAATAGAAGAAATAAATACCCACCCCTCCATATGGAGGACTTATTTCAAGTCATTGAAGTAGAGTGAGCTTAGTATAACTATATGAGTAGAACTTTTACTTGGAGAGGAATGAAATCATGAATCTGAACTGCTCCCCATCTAAAAAAAAATGAGCATACTTCAGTATCAATGAGAAGGAGTTCAAATTCAACAAGTCCAAGGATTGACTATCCAGTCAGGTAAGGACTCCAAGTTCAACAACCACCACCACCATTACCACAAAAACAAAAACAAAATTTGAAAGCAATCTGGAAGGAAATTTGGTTTAGGTCCACAATTTATACCATATACCACAATAACTATATAGATATAATGGCCTACCAAAAAGGTTATAACATTTTGAA
The DNA here is from genome assembly GCF_900497805.2 of Vombatus ursinus. NCBI lineage: Eukaryota > Metazoa > Chordata > Mammalia > Diprotodontia > Vombatidae > Vombatus > Vombatus ursinus. Next base: position 17,315,935 of record NW_020940355.1, on the reverse strand, counting down.
AATAGTTAAGGAAAGACAATGCATTTCACAAATATGATCAAGAAGGAAAATTCTTAACTAAATAAAATGGCAGTGATCATAGAAGTAAAAAATGGAAAATTTGCATTACATTATATAGAAAAACTACATAAGAAAAATCAATATAGTTAGAATTAGAAAAGAACAGTTAACTGGTTTAAAATACTTGCAGAAATTTTTTTTTGTAAAAATCAGATATGCAATACATATTTGGAACTAATAAAATATGCAATATTAAAAGCTGTTCACAAAAAATGAATCAGAAATATGAACAGGCACTTTTTTAATGAAGATATAAAATATCAACAACCATATAAAAAGTTCCAAATCACTAATAATCAGAGAAATTAAAATTGAAATAGCATTGAAATTCTGTCTCATACCAATCAGAATGATGAAAGCATAAAAAAAAGGAAAATTTCAATTTTGAGGAGGGTTGTGGTAAGAAAGATACATTCATGTAGTGCTGGTGGATCTCTGAATTGGTTCAATTTTCATAAAGAGATCAAAGGCAGAAAGAAATACAATATACATGTGTGTGTATGTATGTATATATATGTGTGTGTGTGTGCATATGTATATATATATGTTTGTGTGTCTGTGTAAAAATATTTATAGCAGCACTTTTTTGCCATTGTAACAGAGAATTAGAAACCAAGTGAGTGCCCAACAATTGTAAAGTAACTGAACATGCTTATGGTATATAAATGTAATAAAATATTATTGATTCATAAAAATAATGAATATTATTAATTTAATGACACTTCAAAGACTTATATGAGCTGATGTATAGTGAAATGAACAGAATCAGGAAACCAATTTACATGCTGACTATAATAACATTAAAGAAAAAACTTTGAAAGATTTAAGAACTCTGATCAATGCAGTGAGTAATTATGGCTTCAGAAGACTGATGATAAAGCATCCCACTTTCCTCTTAGCACAAAGATGATGAGTTAGAGGTGGAAATGAGATATACATTTTAAGACATGACCAATGTCTTTATGATTCATTGTGTTTAACTATAGTTATTTGTTACAAGGGAGGATTTCAATGAGAGTGGGGATAATTTAGTGGTTAGTGATAAGCAAAAAAGAAAAGAGCATTATTAAAGTATTTTAAATACAGAAAGTAGTTTAAGGATGCTGCAAGAATGGTACAACACAAAATTCATGACTTCATATGTAGTCATCTCTTCCCTTTAATCAAACAACCACAAAAACAGGCCCTGTGTTAGGTACTAGGGATACAAATAAAAAGGAGAAAACAATCACTACTCACAAAGAGCTTTCATTCTAATGAGGAAGACAAGTCTATATATAGATATAAACAGCATGAACATAAAGTGCATGAGTACAAAGCAATTATATACAAGGTAGTATGGGAGGGAAGGCAGTAACCAATAGACAATTGATTATGTGGTACTAGAGCTCAGAGGAGAGACTAGGGCTAGAAATATAGAATGATACTTTATTGTGATGATAATTAAATTGATGGGAGCTAATAATATTATTGATATCAAGAATGCAGTATAAAAAAAAAAGAAGAAAAGTAAAGAGGACCTAAGACAGAACCTTAGGAAACACCCACAGTTAGGAATTGTTATGTGGATGATGAACAGTTAAGGAAAGAGAAAAGTGATCAGACAAGTAGGAGAACCAGAAAAGAAAAGAAAATACTCAGAGAAGCAGAGTACCAAGTAGGAGAGGATGGCCAGTTGTAGCAAATCTGTCAAGAAGGATAAGGGCTAAGAAAAAATCAGATTTGGCAATGAGATTGTTGGTAATTTTGAAGAGATGCATTTCAATTGAGTAATGAGGAGACAAATTGCAAAGGGTTGAAGAGTGAGTGAGAGAAGAGGAAACAGTAGTAGTGAATAGAGTTGACTTTTAAGGGAGTTTGGCTGAGAAAGTGTGTGAAGAAACAGGATGATAACTTGAGGAGGATGATAGGGTTTAGTGAAGATATTTTTAGGTTGAGAGGAACTTGGGAAAGTTTAAAGGTATTAAGAAGAGAACAAGTGGAGAAGATGAAAGTGTGTGTGAGAGAGAGACAGAGACAGAGAGACATAGACATAGAGAGGGACAGAGAAAGAGAGATATAGAGATTCTACTAATTATGGGACTTCAAGGAGGTCACTTCAACCTTAACTCTTCTGAAGGGGTTAAATTCCTAGTAAGGTCCTTTCCAGCTCTAAATCCATGATCCTATGACAAATGTGTATAGCTATGGATGCTATGAATTTTAAATTATAATTTTTATTTTCATCAATGTAAAATTAATAATCTAGAGTGTTGCTAAGTAATCTGTGACACAGCCAGTCACGTCATTCCTTAACATCTTGGCATTCTTTACTCCATGATCCCCAGTGTCCTCAAGATCTTTCAATATATGTCTCCATCAAGAACGGATCTGTCCACAGTATTCCATGTTCCAAAATTCCTTAGCTTATCTCATTTAAAAGTCTCGCTTCCTTAGTGGAATCGACTGTAGTTAGAAATCCTAGAGTAACTGGTTTTTAAAATCCATACTACAGCACAGATGTCTGTTAACCCCTGAACTGTGTTAAAGGCATATTTTTTATCCTGATTATTATTGCCAAAATAAATCTCTAATTGATGGAATTTCATTTAAAGGAACATTCTCAGCCAATATAGGGTGGAGAATCTGGGGGAGGAAGCAATGCCAACCCTAAAGCCTAGATGAGGCATGCTTGTGCCCTAGGCAAGGTTTGGAAATTTTGCCCCACTGCATTTGAAAATTTTACTTCCTGTGTGTTACTATCCACTGGAGGCTTTGAACATTCATTGTAACAAATGCAGCGACTTATCACAAAATAAATACATACATGCCATGGAGAATGGAATTTTCTGGCGTTAAAAGTAGGTGCATTTATAACAAGTGTCCCTTGTTGTGCTTCCCTGTATACTGTGCCCTAAGTCAATGCCTTCATTATATACTCCTGATGTTTGTTATGTGCCAACACGCAGTTCAGATTGGCTCTAGTTAGAATTTTGCCTCTGAGGTCTTCTCCCCTAAATGGTTAGGATTTTCAGTTTCTTCCCTACCTCCACTTATGAACTCAACCATTCTTTATATTCTCTACTTCACCTCCCACTCTTCCCAGTAATCTTCAAGGTAAGACCTCTTACAGTGGGAATCTTTTGGTAAACAGACTTCATTTATAAATCCTGTGTTTGTAAGTTTCCCACTGACTCATTCTCTGTCAATTGGATTAGCAAGGGAAAACAACAACAACAAACTCACAGATATTTAACCAAAGCTACATTGTTTTTATATCTTTGTCAAGGTAAAATGGAAGAAAGAAAGAAAAAAAAACTAATACTTGAATATGAGAATTATTCTTTCCTCTGGAATAGGTGAAGTAAAATGTGTAAAATGGCTGTCTCCTGAGGTGTTGTGGCTGAGTGTAAAGCTTATGAATTGTAAGGACAGATGTCAGTTTCCAACGATGTGGCTTCCATAACCTGCTGTATCTCTTCGTTTATCCTTCAATGCAAACTATAAAGCAACTGCTCATCTATTTAGTCTTGGGTAGGGCATAGAAATGCAAGTCAGATCTCAAATTTGGTTTGTCATTCGCCTTCTCGAAAGGAGATGTGATTTATGTTTATAATAAAGTATTTGAAATGTCATTTAATAGGAAAACAAATGGCAGGAGGATTCCCACGAGCAAGGAAAGGGCTGTGGAACTTTGAATTAGACATTTTTATCTTACCACACTTTAAGTTACATATTTTCATTCTAATTGTAAAAATTATCTATCTTGACATATCTTTTCCATTATTTTTTTTTCAAAGAGAATTCATCAGTTGGGTTAATGATGACACAAAATTTTAATATATGCATTAAACATTTAAGTTTTAATATGTTAACATGTCATAAGATGTGAATAATAACAATGTTTTATATATGAAGTGAAAACATATTTTATGTTGGAAATAGTTATAATGCCTGGCAAGTGACTTATATCCATAACAATTTCATTTAAATATTGCTTTTGCTCCCCATCTATCTTAGATGCAATTTTATAGTCCTTTTAAAAAATTCATTTCAGTGTGACCTCTTTGAGACTGCAACTTAGCGCCTCTGGCCTACATATTCAATTGTACTTGTACTGGCTTCTATTCAATTACCTTTCACAGTGCAGGAAGCAGCAAAACCCAGATCTGAAGTGCACCTACTGTCCTGAAGCTCTGCAGGAATTACAACTCTTGGCTTCCCTGCAAAAAAGAGGACTAGCAGGCCTGATGGTCATCCACATGAATTCATAGAAACCCAGAATCTCAAAGTCAGAAAGGACTTTAAAAGCCTTCCTCAGAGTTCAACAGAGAACTGACAAAGAATCCTCCTTCCCACTTATATCTAATGAAGTCATCAACTTTTCCGTGAAAACCTCTGGAGGGGGTTAAGGTTGAGGAAACCCACTACTTCCTGAGGCATTTGAACAATTCTAATTGTCAGGAAGTTTTTCCCTGTACTGGCACTAAATCTGCCTCACTACCTCTTTCTTTCCCTAGTGCTCTCTCCTACTCACCATTGTCAAATTGATCCTTTGAGGAATACATGCATCTAGGGTTTCTGCCAATTCAGATCCATAGCCTTCCATGCCTTTTTGTCTTATGGGACTCATGTTCATATTTTGCCAAAAGGCCTCCATAGGGAATTTCCTATGATAAAAGGCTTTTCTTTTGTTCTTGTTGTATCTTGAGGGAGCTTATTTTCCATATTCTGAGAGTATACAGTGAACTGGTATTTATATAGGCCAAGCACTCCACCTCCATGTTTTAAAAATTAAGGAATTGAAGATGAATGAAATGAACACAATTAACATACAATTAGCAAAATCAAGTTTTAAATTTGGTTTTTATGATTCCAAATCTAGTGTTTTTTCATTGTGTATCTGCCCATTCTGGGATAGTTTTCAAAAGATATATGATAAAAAAAGCTTGAAGTCAGATTGTCCAAGGTAGGATTTAAAGAACTCAATGAAACTTCTTCTGTGGGACAGAGACACAGATTTCAAAATGATTGAAGAAGGATTAGGAAGAGACCTGTCTTCTTATTGTGGGCATGTAGCCATGATCAAATCATTTCAGTTCTCTAATTCCCATTATTCCATTTCATTATCCCAAGTGGGAACAATGTCTATTCTATCTATTTCTCAGGGTAGCTGTAAGGATAAAATAATTTATATGAAAACATAATTCAATTTTTGAGAAGTTTCAACATGCATAAATATTATAAAATAGTCAGGTATAGTTATTGTTATTTAGTCATGTCCAACTGTTCGTGATCCCATGGATTTCTCCATGGGGTTTTCTTGGCAAAGCTATTGGAGTAATCTGCGATTTACTTCTCCAATGTGTTCCCATTTTACAGATGAGGAACTGAGGTAAATACAGGTTAAGTGACTTGTTCAGGGTTGCATAGCTATTAAGTATCTGAGGCTTGCTTTGAACTCAGATCTTACTGACTCCAGGCCCAAGGTTCTATCCACTGCACCACCTAGTTGCCCTGCTTATTAAAGCTGCCCATAGTTATTAAAGGGCATCTAAGATTTGTCACATTTGGGGGAATGGGGATTACCCTCAACATTCTTTTAAATGCATGAAAACTATTTGTCAAATATTTTAATGGTCTTTTAAGAATCCCTGTTACAAAGCAGTCTCTAAGAACTTAGGACAATGACAAATTAAGTGGAAAATGTGACTTGCATTGTTTCTTTTTCTCAGTAAAAGTGGATTCTGTGAATTTACATCCTAATTCAGGCTCCTTACTTCCTAGTAATAACCTCTTACCCAACCCTTTACCCCAATGCTATTTTTTCTCACTGCTGCCCATCTTTATCTTATAATAATTATATGTGATAGATAGTTTAAGGGCAAATAGGCTTTATATTTTATCTTATATAGAGGAACACAGACTTGTGTAAGCTGCTTAGCTCTGAATTTGTTTACAAATTAATGACTCATGGCACAGTGTTTAGAAGGCAAATTCTTTCCCAACTTAAAAAAAAAGTCACCAAGGAAGACAATGGAATTCAGCAGAAGGTTGGCTTGGTACCAGAGCCCCAGGTGGATCTGTAGAGCCAAGGAAGGAAGTGGTCAGAAAAGAGGAATTAGAGTTTGGCAGCCACCAACCAATATTCATGCCATAAGCCAATTTTGGCATATGTCTTTCTGAGATGGACTATCACAAACGACAACCCTACAGGGTCTTATAGAGCCTCATGTGGGTAATAGAAGACAGAAAATAGCCTAGGAAATATTCTCGGTATGAATTATCTGGATTGGCTGTCTACATTGCTCAGATTCACTGCAAGATTATATCTTCCATGATATTGGTATGTAGACCCAGATTCTGGCAGGAGAGATAACTTTGTTATCATGTTTATGATTCTAGGGGATACAAAATCTTGAAATCTAATACTGTCAGAGAAGTCACATGGTATAGTGATCTTTCCAACAGGAAGATCTGGGATCATATCCTGTCCTTTCTTGCTACATGCGAGACAAGGTTCAAGTCTCTTAAATTCCCTGTGTTTCAGTATCCACTCAGTCTCACCAGCATTTATTAAGCTCCTACTATGGTCCAGGAACTGTCAAGTTCCTACTATATTTACTAAGTTTACACTATGTTAGAATAGATGTTGGTAATAAAAAGACAAAATGAAAAAGCACCTCACTTAAATTCTACTTGGGGGCATGGAAGAAGGGATGCAACAGGCAAACATAATAATAAAGACTATATTTAAAGGAAGTATGAAAGAGTATTAGACATTAGTAATAATAATAATTATTATTATTAACTTTGGTAGTAATAGTCATAAATGTAGTATTAGTAATTGTTGTCATAGAGGAGCTACCAATTCTAGCTCTAGACAAATTATCTTATCAAATAATTTTGTATGAATACTCAGTTCTAGTTTCTCTTTTCCTGAATCATTTAGAGTCAACTGCTTGGTGCAATAGATCTAGTCATGAAGATGTGAGTTCAAATGCACCCTCAGACATTTAATAGCTGTGTTTCTTTGGGCAAGTCACTTAAAGTCTCTCTGTCTTAGTTTCCTCGGGTGGGTATAATAATAGCACCTACCTCCAAAGCTTATTGTCAAGACAAAATTAGATATTTGTAAAATACTTTGCAAACCTTAAAGTGCTAAGTACTTTTAAGCTATTTATGTATTATATATTTATGTATTACATATTGTGTATTTGTACAATAATTATGTATCTATAGATTATAGTAATGTATTATAATATATAACTATTGCATGATTATATATGTATACAATATATTATTATACATAATTATTTCCTAGTTTAGATGATTTCAAATGTGTCTTCCCACTCTAAATAACATAATTTTATGTTCTATCTAATTTAATGATCAGGCAATGCCTTATCACATCAACTGTTATATTAACCTTTCAACAGGTCTCTCTTGCCTCTAATTTCTCTCTGCTCCAATTTATTCTTAATATAGATGCCAAAGTAACCTTTTTAAGGCATAGATCTGAATTTATTGTTCTCCTTTTGAAAAAACATCAGTGGCTCAAGATAACCTATAGGTTAATATATGATGGCCTTAGCTTGGTGTTGAATGCTGTCTACACTCACATGATAGGTATTATGCGATATAAAGTGGCCTCTAATGCTGATCTATCATGGCCTAAAAAAATCATCCTACTGAGCAATTTTAGCCAACTATAACCAATATTTAGACAAGAATTTTGTTTGAAAAAAGGTCAAGAGCTGATTTGACCGTAATAGAAATGTTCTGATTTGAAAAATATAATTGATTTTAGGTAGATTGAGAACCTTTTTCTCAAGTGAAATGCCAAGTTATGATTACTGTAATATGCCAACCTGAATGGAGGTGCTTAATAGATTGTCTTAGTCCTTTGTTCTTGTTTTGCATTGAAGGTTAAAACTGAATTAAGACTTTTTTGGGGCACTATATTTGGGAGTCTTCAAGTAGAACCAGGATGATCATTTGAGAGAAAAGTCATGTAGTGTGTCAAACTTAATTATAAGTACCTCTCTGTGGATTACATATTGACTTAAAAAACCCCACAAACTAACATTTTATAGGTTGTATTGTATTTGTACTTATTTTGTTAACTATTTCTCAATTACCTTTTAATCTAGTCCTGGCCACATTCGGGAGTTTTGTAAGTAGCATGTGGCTATGAGTTTGACACCTTTGTAGAGGATGTTTCTGCTTTAAACATGAGTTTTACTAGAAGGATCCTTCCAACTCTAAGAGAGTGTCATCCCATTATTTGAATATGACACCATTCTACTTTTTCTAATTATATACCAATTTCAGCTACTAGTCTTAAAATCCCATCTGATATAGATAAATTGGACTATTTACCCTTGCCCGATTTTATTCTGTTATCTTCCTCCATGCTCTTGTGCACATCTCCAATGCTTAGAATAAAATCTACCTCCACTTCCTAGCCCCAATTTAATAGTGCATTATTAAATGCATTAAATCTGTATTTATTGACATTATTGATTATTTCAAACTCCTACTCAGGTTCCACCTCCTCCATAAAGCCTTCCCTGATACTCCCAGCCAGAAGCTATCCTTCCCTCCTCAAGGACACTCTGCCTGACCTTTCCCATATGCTTAATAGTTCTTTTTTTTACTTTTATTTATTTATGTGTTTTTCTCATCCCTTCCATTCCTCCACTCCCATTGAATTATGAACTTCTCAAGGGCAAGGAACCATGTTGCTTCTGAGATTTGATTCAAGGAGTTAATGGAAGTACTTTGTAAACTTTATAGCTGTATAAATATGAGATATTGTTTTTATAATAACCTTGTCCAAATTTTTCCCTGCAGTGGAATTCAAACACTCCTCAGATACTTCTCAGGACAAGTCTGGATCCAGCTTTTTTATTCATGTTCTGTATCTTTCTGGTCATGTGCATAAAATGAATAATTTTTGTAATTGAAAAAGAGCATTGGGTATTGACATAAAAGCTCATTTTTTACATATTCACTAAAAGCATTTTTAGGATAATTCCAATAGCAGATACAACAATGGGTACTCTAGGTACCTTGTCTGTTTCCTCTAGGTTTTAATCTCCTTTGTTAGGTCTCTTTAGTCCATTTTTTCCCCTTCAATGTAGTTTAGATATTATGAAAATATAATATGACAACATCTATTGAAATGAAAAAAAAACATTCTTTTTAAATTTAAATGGACCAATGTTATGCCTATGTGATTGTGTACAACAGTTTTGTTTGCCTTGACATTATGGTTTAAGTATAGTCTATCTGTTGAATTCTCAAGAATATTTTGGGATTTATATTTATCACATGACTATTTGGCATGTTATTTTATAAAACACAGTGAAATTTAGATGTGTAATTCTAGTCATTGAATCATGTGTCAGGACACACAGAATCATTACCTTATGTCACCTAGTTGACATTCCCTTACTTGGTCATTTCCCTGCCTTCCTTTATCATTGCAAGGACAATGAGTTGAAATTTGAACATGTTATTAGCATTATTGTTGTTATAATTATAATAAAACTATGTTCTCATACTTATTTTTTAGATAGAAATAGTCCTGAGAGAGTTTCCTATTATGCTATTATTCATTCATATTTAATGATCTGAAGTCTATTTTATAGGTGAATAAAATAATAACCTTTGTAATTCAATAAAAGTATTAGGGTAGAAGGTCATCTTCTTTAGAATCTTTGAAAATATCTCTGGGACAACTAGTAGTAGACAAGATAATAGCAATGACTTGCATCTCATCGTGTTCATATTTTTATCTCTATTATATTATGACAGCTTTTTGTTTCATATAGCTTGGAGGTTATGAGTATTTGGTATGGTGACATCTATTAAAATATTATTTTAAGTGATTATGGATCAATATTATATCCAGATTGTTATGGGCTACAGTTTAGTCTGTAATAATGACCCATTTCCAGTATAGTTCATGGGTTGATATTTTGAAGTAAATGTTTGAAATATGGGGACTTGTCATATGTAAGTCTGTGAAATATAGCAAGCTTTGGATGGCTAATTCTAGCCACAAGGTGATATCTTGCTGAGTTATCTCTTAGTTGCTGAATTTCCGGATCTTGCAGTGAAATGTGTTCCTTAATTTCCATACACAATCTGCATTGATGATGATGTCAAGATGCCTTAAAGATAAATTTTATTTAATTTCAGGTGGCATTGATATGGTCTTGAAATACCAAAATAAATTTCTTTTGTTCCACCAAATTCACATGCCTCATCATTTATTGTCATCATCACAATTTTTATTATGGACTTCAAGTGGAGGCAGGGACAGAGATGAATTTTCTTAAAGAGGTGGAAGGCAAGGGAAGTTTAGTAGAGACCTATCAGCTGTTGCTCAACAAATAATCCAAGGTAGGAAACTATCCTGTACAACAACTTAGTATTCCAGATCCTTGTTTTAAAATTCTTTGGCCAAAGATTAATCTTTAGATTTGAAAGAGAGAAAAAGTTATTAAATTGACTTAACTTCAAAAGCTATTGAAATGACAAAAACTTCTAGGACATGAAAAGACCATTAAAACCAATACTGTTTTTTAACAATTGAAGGGGAGAAGAATTAGAATTAGATGGATTACATTTGCCTTAAATTACACCTAAATTTTAAAACGAAGTGGGAAAAATTGGGGAAATGAATTTTTGAGTACACAGCATTAATATCTGATTGATATTACTAGTGATTCAACAAAGTACACATATTAATCTCTAAAATAAGTAAAAAGTAATTTATTTATTTGGATATTGTCTTAAACATTTTAAATTTGATCTTATATTGGTCTCAAAACTACAAAAACATTTTTTATAGCGGCAGAAGGTTTTTTCCTTTCCTATTTCAGGCAAATGTGACATTATTTTCATTAGAAAAATTATGAAATTGCTTAAAATTGTTTCAGTGTCACTGTGTTCAAAAATTAAATTATTTTAATTTTATCAATTTATTTCCAAACATACAAATTCAATTTCATATGTGTGTGTGTGTGTGTGTATATATATATATATATATATATATATATATATATATGAATATGAAAATAGTGAAATTATGTGGATTTATGAACTGGCTTCTTGACCAGATATTTATTAATGAGTTGTTTGGAAGGAAGTCTCAGCACTCCAGGGATCTCTGTTTGTCCTTGTGCTCTTTAATATCTTTCTGGATGACTTGGACAAATATTTAAATGTCATCTTATCAAATTTACATATCCCAGGAAGCTGGGAAAAATAGGTTACTAACTAAATGACATTTAGGATTCAAAGAGTTCTTAAGAGTGAACTTCATCCAGCAAAATGAAATATAATAAGAATAAATTCAATATATGTTGGACATGGGAGTTAGGAAGATCTGAGTTCAAATCTGGCCTCAAATCCTTATTAACTGTGTGACCCTCAGCAAGTCACTTAATCTCTACCTGCCCCACTTTCCTCATCTGTAATCTAAGAACAATAATAACGCCTACCTGCCAAGGTTATTGTGACGATAAGATGAAATACAATTTATAAGTCATTGTGTAAATCTTAAAGTACTCTATAAATACTAATTTTGTTACTATTACTTGGATTCAAACTATCTACTTTAAGATGAGGAAAGTATAGCTAGTTTTTTTGTTTCTTTCTTTCTTTGTTTTTAAAGCTAATTTAGAAGGACATAAGAAGGAAAGCATAGGTCTAAGGCTGAAAATAGAAAGTGTTAATGAATCAGAGAATACTAGAATTATATATACATATACATGTATGTGTGTGTATGTATGTGCATATATGTATGCATAAAACATTTTTTATTTAGATTAGAAAACTGAGGTGCAGACTTTGGAATTGATTTGCTCAAGGTGGTATGCAGATAAGTAGATAGAGTAGAAGAGCTGGAGCTCACTAACACTTACTCCAAGTTCAATGCTCTTTCTATTAGGTCAAATTTGTTTTTGCCTTCTCAATCCAAGAGAATGTTCCTAAAATTATAGAGAAACCTGGAGTAAATTAAGTGGAATGGTAATCTAAAATAAGTGAAAAGAAGGAAAGAAAATATCTGGTCATTTTTCTGATGCCTCACATTTTCATGAATGTGAAACCGTTTATCTGTTTATCACTGGCTATAATAGCAGAGTCCAAGCTCTGTCAGATTCTGTTATGCTGAAAAGAATTGGAACGAAGTCCTACCGATAGGCTTTGCCTGTCTGCTGAGGACACTTTGTTACAGAGATACTCATTATCAATAGGCTGGTCATTTGGTGATTAATTCTTTGTCCATGAAACCTGTGAAAAGAAGAAAAATGCAAAATATGTGGAATTCCTTTCCATTTCCTTAGGGACAGTAGCTGAGTGCTATCAAAAAAGGTTGAGAGTGCTAGGGTTAAGAGTTTGAGATCGATTTCACTGTTATTACTTAAATTTAAGATGCTTTTTGACTATTGAGTAGATATAGAGCCATAAGAATAGAGAAAGGTAAATGTTTGGTATGGGACTCCCTCCCCAGTTCTTCACTTAAATATATCTTTAGTTATTTGTTGTTAGTCCTATCTATATTTGATGTTTGTGTATGATACCTGAGAGCTTTATCATCTTTAATTAACCTGTTATACAGGTCATATGGATGATGAGACTCATGCAAGTTACAATGTAAATGAGTGTCAAAATTCTTTTAAAATATGGTGTTTAAAATATGAGTACTCATGATGTTAAAACAAGATAGAAATTGAAAAGTTCTCTGTCTTCAAGTAGTTTATAATTTAAGCATGAAGATAGCTTGGGTTTTTCAAATGCGGGAAAAAAACCTGATAGCTGATCAAACTGACATCTCTTACTAATCACTATTGTGATAAGCCATGGGGTAAGTAATTTGTAGGACATTAAAGGACTCTGTAGACTAGAGAAGATATCTCGATTTGGTGTTTTTGAATCCCTGAATCCCTAGTCATCCCTGCCTCCCAGAAATACATAGAAAATGAGACTAGAAACTTTGATATATTCATGGAAAATAGGGACATAGGTGGGTAAACAGTACAGTTTAATTAATCCAATCCTCTAAAACTAAATAGCTCACTTGTGTGGGGTTAATGAACTCTTCCAAGGGCACTGAGTGGAACCATATTGCCTCCAAAGAACTCATTGACCTTACAAGGATGAACACTTTTCTATTAGAGAGCACTTCCTGCCCCAATCCTTAAAAACCATAGGAGATGACCTCATGTTTATAAGGCATCAAGTTATGACAAATAGTGGAATTGTTTCCCTGGATATACAAACACACACACATCAAATATGATTTTCTTGGGAGCTAACAATAATCAGGGAACATATAGAAGGCTTAAGGAATGGAGAAAATAATTTATCCTTGTATTTTAAGATATACTGCATAGCATATATATCTTCTATTATTCAGTCCTCAAAGACAATGTGACCATAGGCAGAGCAATGAGAAATTACCAGCTATATACAAGTGCCTCTATTCTATGCACAGCTGCTGGTTCTTCTCCTGAGAAGTGGTATGTTTATGTTTATTTTAAGGTAGACATAGATACATTATTCTTGGGAAATAGAAAATTGTCTATATATCTTTACTTAGTAGAATAGAAGCTGCATGAGGGCTGAGACGTGTGTGTGTGTGTGTGTGTGTGTGTGTGTGTGTGTGTGTGAGTGAGTGTGTGAGTATGTCCCTGGCACCTACATATTATCTTGTATATTTTAGGCAGTTAATCAATCGTTGTTGAGCTCTGTGTCTTGGTAGCTTTCACCAATTACTTGTAGTTTTACAGTTCAGGGACAAACACAACTAATCAAACCCCTTTCCACATAACATCCCTTTGAATTACTGGAAACACTGGAAACAATAAGACCCTCCCCATCCACCTCACCCGAGTTTTCTCTACTCCAGGCCAAACATTCCAGATTTCTTCAACCAGAACTCATACGACACGATTGCAAGACCTTTAACTAGGCTGATAATCTTCTTCTAGACTTTCTCCAATTTATTAATATCCTTCTTAAAATGAGTTGCCCAGAAATGAACAGAATGCTCAAAATGTGATCTGATCAGAGCAGAATACAGTGTGACATTCATGTGTCTCATTCTAGATATTATGCCTTTCATTGTATATTGTGAGATTATGTTAGCTTTCTTAGCTGCCAAATCACATTATTGACTCATATTGAGCTTGCAGTCCAATCAAACCTTCACATCTTGTCTAGAAGAAAATATCACATAGCAAGGTCCCTCTCATGTTATAATTTTGAAGCAGATCTTTTTAAATGAAGTTTAAGACATTACTTATACCCCTATTAAATAATATATTTTATTTTAGATCCAAGGTTTCAGTTGGTTGAGATTTTTTTGAATCCTGACTCTCCTACAGCATGTAATAAATGTTTTTTTTAAATAAATGGAATGGAATTCTATGTCTTTATTCCTTTTACCTATATTGCTCATTTTGAATGTTTAAATGTCTTCCACATGTATATTCCTATTATAGATCCCATCAAACAAAATCTAAGTGATATATATGAGGCAAAATACACCTCCACAAAATGGGAACTCATGCATTTTGTTATTCATTTATGAATAGACATATGAGGATATAGGTTGTGTGTATGCATGTATGTATACAGTTGTGTATGTGTGTATATACACACACTTACATCCACATATATGTATATATAGATATATAAGCATATTTGTGCATTGTGATGGTATACTCTTGCTATACATAAATACTCAGACTACTATACATGCTACACATAGTAAATAATATATTTACATATATTGTGCATATAGGTATGCATATACGCATGTGAATGTGCATGTGTGCATCCATACGAACACATGCAATACACTCACACACATCTACAGTATATATACATCGCATGAACATACATGCATATATGCATTTACATATATTTAGTCATGGATGGATGAATGCATGGATGCATATATAGTTTTCTTCCTCTCCCATTTCAGTTAAATTGTTTTTTTAAGTTTGAAGACTCTAGTAAAAAATGTTATTGCCAGCCTGTGCTAGAAATGTTCCATCCCTGGCCAGGAGTCTACCATTACAATATTTTAGATGTACTCCAAAAATCTAAATCTATTTCTTAAACATTTAATATTATACCTCTTTTTGGTAGTAAAATTGGCTAAATGTGATGTATTGTAAATCTATACTTCAATCATATTATACTGTCATAAAATATACATTTCAGATATGTCATTCATTTCTGTGAAAGTAATAGTTATATTAAATATTATCTTAAGCTTAAAAGTTGCTTCTTTTATTAAATAATGCTTTCAACTTAAGGTCTTCCATTATAGTTTTGTTAGTCTTTTTTTTTATTCTTCAGTAATTACCTCCATCATGTTAGGGGAAAAAGAAAATGTGTATATGTGCATATATTGCTTTACCCTAAGCTTACATTATAAGATAAAGAGAAAACATTGTTTCATCTTTACCAATAACTTAAAAAAAGTTTTTTTTTCATTTTCTTTTCATCTAGTCTTATTCCTATTTCATTGGTTTAAGAAGATAGTAATGAGAAACTGTGAATTGGCTTCATTTCACATCTGATTTAATTATTGATAAAGGACTATGGCTTAGTCACATAGTCAATTAGCTTTTGTTAAGTATTTGCTGTGTTCCAGGCATTACTCTGTACTGAATACATGACACACATTTAAATATACATATGCACAGACATATGTATGTATGCATATACATATGTATACACACAGATAGATTTGCAAATACCTATGTATTTATCTATATATCTATGGTTATTTATTTATTTATCTATCTATCTATTAAGGAGAGAGAGAGAGATTTGTATATTTGAATCTCTAACACTCATCACATACACATAGATATTGATACTAATCATGGCCCCTGCCCTAAAGCGGTTTTTATTCTAATGCAGAAGATAACAGGCAAATAACTATATCTATCTATCTATGTATCTATGTGTATATATATATATATATACACACATATATGTATACACATAAGTATATGTGTATATACACATATTTTCATATACCCACACATATATAGTTTAAATGGAAGACAATTTCAGAAGGAAGGGACAAGGGGTAGAGTCAGGTCCTATTTTAAAGGAAGACAGAGAAGCTAAATGTTGGGGAGTGAGGAAACAAAAGCATGTTAGGCTTGGAGAAAGGACAATGTAAATGCATGGAGTCAGCAGATGGAGTGTCATGTTTAAGGAATAGCAAGTAGGGCTGTGTAACTAGATTGAAGGGATGTAGCTATGTAGCTAGAATCTAGGTATCTAGAATGCATGAAGGGATAAAGTATAAGAAAACCAGAAAAGTTGGAAGTGGTCATGTTGAGAAGGGCTTTAAATGGTAAAGAGGATTTTCTATTTTCTTTTGGATGGAATAGGAAGCCAATGCAGTTTATTGAAACAGAAGTGAGAGAGGGAGTGTCATTGTTTAAAATGTTGTTTAGAAAAATTACTTTAGTACAGAGTTCATGAAAATGTACTTCTGATCAATGTCTGCCTTGGGCTTTTAACAATCTTTGACCAATTTATTCACTGTGTGAAAAAAAAATGATTAATTTCAGAAATACATGTTGGGAGAAGTAGGTCAAGAAGTTGCAGAGTGGCAGATTTAGGCTTGATATAAAAATAAAAACGCACGTAATGTTTTCCAAAAATGGAAGTCACTACCATGAAAGATAGATGATTTCCCCATTCTAAAAGTCTTTAAGCAAAAGCTAGATGACCATTGGTTGGGGTTATTATAGAAGGTATCATTGCTCAAATATCAATTGGATGAGATGTTCTTTGAGGTCACTGCTAGATCTGGTATTTGTGATTCTGATTCTAAATGAGAGTAATCCTCACTAAGTCAATAATCATGTTGGTCAACCCTAGGCTATAATACAATATGGCTCAGTCATCTCAAAGATTCATATCATTACTCAAGATGGGGATTAGACAAAATATTATGTTTGGAACCATATACATTTATACCATAAATCCTTCAGAGAATCACCAGTACTGGGAATGCAACTGAAAGAACAAATTCTTGTTTGTGAGTGCAATTATACACTAATTTTCTATGAAGCACATCTCTTGTGTGATTGAAATAAATCTGTAGCTCCTTTTACAGTGAAAGTATGGTAGCATTTTTTTTTAATTACCAAATATATTCACCCTTATAACTCCTTCTGGTGATACTTGTTACTTGTGCAAGAGTGCCCATGTCTATACCTGGATAATTTTTTTTTTCTTAATGTGGTTCATAATAAGCAGTCCTTATAAAGTATATGTATATGATTTGTGGCAGAGAACACAAAAGCTACCTTCCTGTCAGGGTATGGGAAATTTCTGGATCTCTAGTTGATTATTCATTGCCCCTTATAAATTATGTTCTATGAAATTACAAGGAACACTCATTTGCCTCCTAGGGCTTGATTGTTTGGTCATGACCTGTCTTTAGGTGAGATACAGCACCACTTTTCCCTCTGTACTGTCCAATTATGCACTTATATTCCCATCACTACACATTGAGTGAAAATGGGCTTAGCTCAATTTAGGCAGTATGGCTTCTGCTAAGGTTTAAATCAAATGAGAAATTCATAGTTACATCCAAGATTTAAATCGGTTTTGATTCTAGGATTCATTGTGTAATTTTAATTTGTTTTATGTAGTATAATAGTCCCTGAGGGCTTTGATGATGAATACTTTATATAAATTAAATCTTTATAAAGCAAGATTGGTGTCAGATAGTTTTAGTGATATAAAAGTAAGGAAAATTATTTTTTTCAACTTGAGGATCTAAAACATATATTTGAAATGCAAGCATTTTTTGTGAAATCATAAAGAAATGATGTTCTGAAAAACATCATATATTGATGAGGATATGGACCATCCCTGTGATTTAATTGATATTGGGAGTTCCTATGAGTTTTCCAGGTGAGGAAACTCTCTCTGCAAACTCAGGTACCAACCTTCTCTGGAATTTTTAGTCTACAAGAGATGCTTTGAGCACTGAGGAGTTATGGCTTACCCAAAATTGCACAGTCACGCAGGCTTTGAACTCAAGTCTTCACAGTTCTGGGGTCAGTTCTTTATTATCCATATCATACTGCTGCTCCTAATGTATAGAAGACAATAAAAATTATATACACATACACTTATAATCCATATAAATACATGTGTAGATATGCACATGTGTATATAACACACATACATATAAACAAAATATATATGCATACAGTCATGCATACAGGTTTCAGTACAGGAGGAAAAAATAAACAAATGGAATCAGTGTATATAGTGCTAGACTTGGATTCAAGTAGATGGGTTCAAATTCTATCTGATATTTGCTCTCCATGTGATCATAAGCCCAGGTTTACCCTCTTTGAGCTTCTATAAAGGGCTCACACTGTAAGTGATGTTTTGAAGTATCCTTTGAGCAGCATATTGGAGCAATGATTGCGGGTATAGACTTACGTTATGAGACTCAAGAGAAGGAATCTAACACTTCAAAGAAACCACAGATCCTTGAACCATTGATTTAAAAGACAGTGCTTTGAGTTTGGAGGGGTAAAAAGGGGGAGGATTCCCTTCACTATGGTCTTTAAACTTCATTTTCTTCATATGTTAAATGAGGTTGAATTGATAATAAGGATAAAAATGATAATAAGGATAATTGAAACTAGCATTTATATAGCACTTTTAGGTTTGTAAAATTATTTGTATGTTACTTCAATTGATCTTCAAAACTGTCCTGAAAGGTCAATTCTATGATTACAAACAATTTACAGACAGAGAAGCTGAGGAACAGAGAAATCAAGTGACTTATTCAGGGTTGCACAATTAGTCATTTTCTGAAGCAGAGCTCACACTCAGGTTACTCTGATTCTGAGTCTTGCCATTGTCTCTAATGTAGCACCAACTTGTCCTAGAATTTGGTAATCTCTAATTTCCCTTATATTGTAAACTTTTAAAAGATGAATAAAAAACATAGAGTCAAAGACTATCAGATCTGTAAGATACCTCACTGACCATCTAGTCTAACTCACTTGTTTTTACAGATGAGGGATGTAGACCAGAAAGAAGGGACTTGCACCAAGTCATGCAGCTAGTTAGTGACAGAACCATAATAACCCAAGTCTCCTGTCTAAAGTCTAGGAATATTTATAGTTTAATATTTCAAAATATACTAGAGAGGAGCTTCTTAGAAACCCACAAACTAGGCCCCTAATATGGACCATGGACTATTTTAACTCATTTATTGATCTTTCTTAAAAAGTTTACATGAATAATATACAAATAATATAGAATTATAACATGTAGTTATAATTCAGTGATTATCTGAATTTAACATATTTTGAATTAAAAGAGTATTTAGATGTTGGCTATTAAGGTCATAAAGTCAATCAAATAAAGAATCTGTTTAGTATTTTTTGTCTATATTTGAAGGTTGGTTTTTGTTTTTGTTTTTGTGGGTTTTTTGTTTTTTTTCTTTGTTTTTGCAGATGTTAACCCTGTTTCACTTAATAATCTGGGATCAAACCCTGGAGAAGAGTGGGAATTTCAGGATATGAAATGCCTTTGTGATCCAAACAAAAAAAAATATTAAAAGATACAACCTACGCTTTCAGAGAGAAACTGAGGAAGACATCAGGACCAAATTGACCATGAACTATCCATTAGGCTGCATAGTGATTTACTTTCTGGGACAGTCAAATGCCCAGAAGCTTCTGCTCACCATTTCCTTGAGAATTCTATTCACTCTCTTTTTAGTTCTGATATCAGATCTCAAAATCTTATTCTTTCTATCTTAGGGACAGATCCTTCCTCCTATGTGAGGGAGGGGTCTTTCATCCACTGAGATTTTCAAAATATTGACAATGCAATCTGAGGTCCAATTAGAAGGGAACTCCCAGGTTGGCATCAAGTGGCACACCCACTTGGTTAATGAAAATAATGTTTACAACTTCTGTTTTTTATAACTTTAAGGGTTTTATGAACAAAAACTTTTAACTTTCCTAATTAAGGGTGTGGATGTTGGGAAATTGAATAAGAGTTTCAATGTTTTAGACAGTGGAGCATAAAATTTGTAATAACTCCTACTATTTAATGGCAGGATAGTTTATAGACAAGAATTTGTGGAGCTGATCTAGAGGTCTAGATTTATTGCTGACATAAAGGAATAGCTAGGAGTCAGGAAACTTAAGTTTTAATTCTAACCTTCCATTAACTAGCTGTCTGAACATGGTTAAGTAATATTCCCACTCTGACACAGTTTTCTTATCTATAAAATAAAGGGAGGCAAAACAGATTATCTCTTTGGTTTCTTTCAGCTTTAACTTTTTTTTTTCTGATTTTATGACAATACTCAGGAAAGAGATGGAGGACCTATATGTTCCTTATTGGGGAGGTGGTAAGCATCGTAAACTTGGTAGTGGTTGTTTGTATTATGGATACTGCATATTGCAACAGGAGTCTGAAAAACTGAGCTTGATTGTACACGTGCCTGTATTGGGGGCAAGGAAGAAGGTGAGTAAGGCTGGGTGATAGCCACACAGAATGAGAGGACTTGACAGCTATACCAAAACTGAAGAGGTAGCAGATCTGCTGAAGTATCAAAGTTTATGATGAGCTGATCTCTATTTCTGTAGAGTCTTTACTATTGTACTTTTTATTTTCTTTATTTTATGTATCTTCTCAGTGTACTGTTGTTAAATTCATCCTATCTAAACTATTGGGAAGAAAAAAGTGGGATGTTTTCACTGTTACATGTGTTCACTTTTATAATTCCCTATTTTAAAAGCAGAAACAAAAACAGAATATCAGCCTGCTTACTTGTAAGTTCTAGGAGGTCAAGCAATAGGCAACTTTTAGATATAGTCTGATAAGCAATGTTGAGTTCTGATATAAGTCATCATTTCACCTCTCCTCCATGTTAAAAACACTGGTTATTTATTTCATTTATCTTGTATTAATTAATTGTAAACATATTGTACCCTTCCAGTACAATGTCTGCTCCCTGAGTGTAGAAACTATCTAGATTTTGTCTTTGTTTCCTTACCACCTAGAACACAATAGTCTCTTGATGCTTTTTCATTGATTGGTATTCAAATTTCAATGGGACTTCTAGAAATTTAAAATATAAATTCACTTCAAATCTTGGACAGTGACCTTTTATCAATCAATAAAAATGGCAACAGCCTCTTTTATAAATAGCTGTCAGTTGAGGTGTACCTTATGACCTTGACTTCAATCAATCAATATTTATTAAGCACCTACTTAGTGTCAGGCTCTGTGCTAAAAGGGAGAAAAGAAAGGTGCAGCTGCATTTTACCCACCCCCTTTTCTTTCCCCACCTCTGGGACACACAGGACACTTCAGATCAACATTCCTTAAAATTCATTAAAATTGTTAAAATATATGTTAAAAATAAATAAATAATATTTTCATCTATTAAAAGAGGCAGCAGATATTGTCTTTCACAATAAACAAATAGCTGCAGTTAAGTGAAAAGCTATTTTCTATGAGATTTCATGATGGACAAAAATTAATGCAGTTTGTATAAGGCTTAAGGAGTCATTGCTTTGAACCAAACTTAATGTACAATCCGGTCCCAAATGGTAATGCAAGTTCTCACTCTTGTATGGGAAGATAAAGGGAAAGAGTGTGGTTCTCATTGGCAGTTAGGTATTTTTGTCTGTTTGTTTGTTTTGTTTTGTTTTGTTTTGTTTTTGCTGCTGAGTAAGTGAAAAGAATTGGAAAGTGAGATTCTTCCAATTTCCAACTGTTACAATATAGTTACTTACTTGCCCTACAGAGAATTCCTTGAAGGTACTAACCCAGTCACAAATTGTTATACATCAGCATTTTGCATAAAAAGAAAACATCTATATCTGACTCTAGCAACAATGAAATCAATACAGGAACATTTCAGTGCAGTCCTGCAGGCTTTTAAGCATTTACTGCTACTACATGGTGCAAGAAAAAACCTCTGCCTGTTTAATAAATCAAATTTAGATACATGATCATGAAACTTCCACATACTCTTTTATCACGGCCTAGAGAGCATCCTGCAGATGTTAATTCTTTCCCCCTATTTCCCCCCTTCCTATTTCTATCCTTATTTGGGTGTTTTAGCTCATCATTAGGGTTTTTTTCCTCTTTATTGGTTTGTTTATATACAGGGGTTAAATAACATATGTTATGATGATTTTATCCTGGCTTACCCCCACAGCTTCAGAAATGTCATAAAAACAGCATCTAACAAACGCCAAAGTCAAAATGCTGCCATCAGCTTTCCAAAGTTGCCTGTACCCCATTGTCAATAGAATTAAACACATTTACATAATTGTGTTTGATTTTTATTTACTATTGGGTTTCTGAACCCACTTCCCCCAAAACTAATCAAATAACTGGGTCTCAGGCATTTCAAAAGTCATCTGTGCAAAGGTTTTAATTCTTTGATAAATAATCTAAAATTCTTAAATGACCTAAAGTATTTTTGAATTCTATTTAAAATTTCATTGAGGGGCAGAAATCCATCATTAAAAATTAGCTATGCTACAGAAGAGCTACTTTTAAGTAAATGGAACCTGTTGACAAAATATGGTTTATGGTGGGGGGCAGAGGAGCATTAAATACAGATTGTTTTGTGTGGTTTACCAAAGAGAAGGAAGGAGTCAACTTTTCCTTCCTCCTTGTGAGCAGGAAGGTGAACCAGTTGGAGCTGCAGGAATGAATGACAAAAGTAGCTAGCTCTAGATTTTTCAAGGATATACTTTAGCCTTGTTGAAATTCCATGGTCTTTTATGTGGCCATAGCTTTAGCTGCCAAGCATGTGATAGAAATTTAAAGGCATTACTTGTCCTAACTATGAATATAAAGAGGCAGGTTAAAGGGATTTGAGAGTGGGCCTTGGAGAGAGAAGGCATGGGTTAAAGTTCTGCCCTTTATGTATAGTTGCTATCTGGTTCTGGCCATGTTAACTAATCTCTCTCAGTGCTCTGGATGTATCTCTGAAAAGAAAATGACACTTACTAGCTGTGTGACCCTGGGCAAGGCCCTTAACCCCATTGCCTCACCAAAAGAGAGAGAGACAGAGAGAGAGAGAGACAGAGAGAGAGAGAGACAGAAAGAGAGAGAGACAGACAGACAGAGAC
Organism: Vombatus ursinus; assembly: GCF_900497805.2. Lineage (NCBI taxonomy): Eukaryota > Metazoa > Chordata > Mammalia > Diprotodontia > Vombatidae > Vombatus > Vombatus ursinus. The sequence continues at coordinate 17,292,695 of NW_020940355.1, read as the reverse complement.
AGAGACAGAGAGACAGAGAGAGAAAGTGATAACTTGCATTTAACTTGGACAGACCTGGAGAAATCATACATTCACAGCCCAAGGAGTGACACCATACTTAGGCCTAAATAAAGTGAAGGACTTTAGACTAGATGGCTTCTTATTAGGGGCCTGACAGCTCTTGATATGTGATCCTATGTTCCAAATGAGCTGTAGGGAAACTTAGCAATCATCTAATACAACCCCTTCTATGTCTTACATGAGGAAACTGAACTTTGGAGAGGTATGTTTGTTTGCACAATTCACACAGTTCCAAAGTGACAGCTTGGACTGAAACCCAGGTCTTCTAACCCCAGATCCAATTTTCTTTACACTCCAACATCTACAAACCTTTTTCCTTCCATGTGGAAATAGTAGAAATTATGGCAAATTTGTGGCCAGGACAAAAGAGAAAAAGGACTTGAGAGTTATATGCTGCTGAAGGGAGGAATCCTGGCCCACCACAAGGGTCAGACTTCCACATATGTCACCAACATCTAGGTTGGATTTAGAAACTTAGAATCAAAGCCTTAGTGCTAGAAGAGACCTTCAAGGTTATCTTATCCATGTTTTCCACTTTATAGATGAGGGAAGTTAGGCTCAGAGTTTAAAGTCCTTGCCCAATATCACATAGGCAGTAAATGTTAGAGGTAGGCGTTGAACCTAGTTTTACCTGACCCTAAGTCCCTCTCTAACTTTTTTTTTTCTAATTTTGTGCTGCTTTCCAGGAAAATTAAAAAAAAATCTTTTTATTTATTTTTCTTCCCCACCCCTTTTTTATAAACAGTTATCAAATAACTTGTGCTACACAAATTCTAGTTCTCAACTAGGAGAGAAATAGTCATTATTCATCCTCCTTCAACTTCTAAAAATCAGAGGCAGAATCTCTAAGTCTTCTCCTAGTAGAACGTTACTGCCACATTACTATTTGCCCTTTGACAAATCAGTTATCTCCAAGAGACCTAGAACAGATTCATGTCTGATCATGTGAAAGGCAGCTGATTGAGAAATGATTAGGAGCAGGCTATGGAAAAAGATTCAAATAATAGAAATTGATTTAAAAGTTCATTTAAAAGATGTAGATGAAGAAAAACTGGTTACATCTCAGCTGTAATAAGTAAATAAAATTGTATTTTAAGAAATCATTCTGGGTGAGAAGTTTAGGTTATGGTAAAGCAACAATTCAAAACAAAAACAACAATGAAAAGAGTTCTTGTGTGTTTCTATGCTTTGAAATGTTTGATGACCAGCCCTGTTTATAAGCAATTAAAAATAAAGAAAAACCAAATTATTTATATACATAGTAGGGAAAAAAATTGAAGGATTCAAAGGACCCACACTTCACAACTCTGGTATTTTGTTGTACTATTGCCTCCCTAAAATGAATTAGTAATTCATCATGTCACTCCTCTCTCCCAAAGCTTTTATCAGTGTATGAGTATGCTATCTTTGTGGTGCTATTTCAACTGACTCAGGAAGGTCCTCTTGCCACCTCCCACCTTCTCCCTCCCCTGTTACCCCCAACACCCATATGGCTGGGACCCAAAGTACTACTTTTTAAGGATAAAAGAAACACAGACTTTTAGAGATGGAAGGAAATTCAACAAGCATATGGTCAAAGCCATGCCTGAAAAAAAAATGTCCTTTACAACACACCCAGGAAAAGGATTTCTGCTTTAAAGACCCCCAATAAGAGGAAATCCACTTCCTCCTAAGCTAACCTTTCTAGTTTTGAATAACTCTCATAGTCAATTTTTTCCCCTTATATTAAGTCTAAATTTGGCTGTTGACATCTTCTATGCATTGTTTCTAGTTCTTCGCATGGTGGTCAAGCAAAACAAGTCCATTTCCTCTTCCTTGTGACAATTAGTTTCACATTTGTGTAGCCCATGTAGCTCAGAGTTTAAAGTCCTTGCCCAATATCACAAAGGCAGTAAGTGTTAGAGGTAGGCTTTCAACCTAGTTTTATCTGACCCTAAGTCCATCTCTAACCATTATTCTGTGCTGCTTTTCACGGAAATTAAAAAAAACACCTTTCTCTTTATTTTTTCCCCACCCCTTTTTTATAAACAGTTATCAAATAATTTGTGCTACTGAGAATCCTTAATTGCAGATGATACTTGAAGCCAGAAGCAAAGGATTCATTCCCTCCTTGGAGTTGGAGGGGTAACATAGGAAGCTGGATGTGAAACTAATAGCATTGGCTTCAGTCCCCAGTGGTATGCTTCTCCCTTCTGCCCCACTCCAACATGATTTCATTCTCATACAATTATAATAATTTTATTAACTAACAAATAATTTTCTTAATGGTATTAAGTAACTTCTAGAAAGAAGTATACTAAAGAAGTATAGTAAGAACAGAACAAAATGGTGGTAATTAATGACTCATTATTAGCTTTGATAGACTTCAGTAGAGGAGTGATTCAAGGATCATTCTTTGGATTGGCAAGAGGAAATTTTTTTCTTTTAAAACTTTCCAGAATGAAGTAGGCTGCTTCAGAAGGTGTTCAAAAAGCATTTAGTACCTATTATATACCAGACACTACCTAAGCACTAAGAGCACATACAAAGGAAAAAACAGTCCTTGTTCTCAGGGAGCTCACACTTTAATGGAGAGGTAATTTCCTCATCATTGAAGGCATACAAGCATAGGCTTGATTACCATTTATTCAGAATTTTAATGATGGAATGTATAAGTTGGGTAGTGATTGGATCAGAGAAACTCAGAGGTCCCTTCCAATTATAAGATTCAATGTAAATATTCAACAAATAATAATAATCATAATCTCAAAACTTTTCTATTTCTCAAGTTACTTATACGTAAGGAAGTCATTCAGTATTCAGTTTTAGAAAATGCAGTTAACATTTAAGCAACCAGGGAACTTGTTAGAAAATTATTACTTGTGTAATCTGAAAAAAAAAAAGAATGCAACTTCTACAGTGTGTTAATTTGGAGCAGCTTAAGCTCAGGGAGAATCTCACTTAATATTTTTGCTTTGTTTTGTTCTTTTATTTTTTCAAGGAAAAAAATTACACCACAAAACATCCTTCTGCCCATGGGCAATATTTTGTAGGCATGGATTTCATAACAGTAGAACCAGGCAGAGACAGAACAAAACAACCCAGGGAAACTCTTTCACAATGAGATGAGATTTGCTTTGATATTTTTTGAACATATTTGTTTTTTCATGTGTAAACAATGCAAATATCATTACTTATCAACCCTTCAGTATTACAACCAAAATACGTTAATACCAAGCTCTGATAGCTAATGGCAACCCTTTTGAGAATCTTACAGAGGAAGATATCAGAGAATGAAAAGAATTAACTAGTTTAGATGAAGACTGGGATAATGAATGAGGCTCTAGAATACATAAAGTAGGGAAAAGGTCATGAAAGAAGAAATTGCGTGCTTGTTTAAAGAACAGAGGCAAGGCTTGAGGAAAGGTTACTGCTATGAAACATTACTTACATCACTATAAAAACAGTTTTAGGTCCTCTTGACTCTTTTAGACTCAATCTCTGTAGTGATTCAGACACTTTTCCATAGTGTCTTCTCCCTAATATAATGTCAGCTCTGTCAGGGAAGGTGCTCTTTTCATTTTTGTCTCTGTATACACAGAGAGGTACCATGAATTAATGAATAGACAGCTAGATTCAGGATCAGGAAGAGTTAGGTTTATGTCTTACTTCCAACACATACTGGTTGTGTGACCTTGGGCAAGTCATTTATATTCTAAGCACTCTCTAAGAAAAAAAAAACATTAAAAGCTTCTCCTTAGAATTGGGAGGAGCTTTCTCCCCTGAAGTTCCCTACACCAATGATATCATTAGCTTGGGCAAGACCAGAAAATCTTCAGAATCAAGCATGTGATTTGCACAAAGTAGACACTTAATAAAAACTTGTTAAAGTCATTCCCCAGTTGAGAAATGCTCAAAGGATATGAACAGGCAGTTTTCAGATGAAGAAATTCAAGCTATCTAAAGTCATATAAAAAGCTCTAAATCACTATTGATTAGAGAAATACAAATTAAAACAACTTTGCAGATTGGCTAGCATGACAAAACAGAAAAATGACAAATGTTGGAGAACATGTGGGAAAAATTGGAACGCTAATGCATTGTAGGTGGAATTGTGAACTGATCCAACCATACTGGAGAATGATTTGGAACTGTGTCCAAAAGGCTATAAAACAGTGCATACCCTTTGACCGAGCAATATCACTTCTAGGTTTGTATCCAAAAGAGATCACAGAAAATAGGAAAAGGATCCACATGTACAAAAATAATTATAGCAGCTCTTTCTGTGGTGGTAAAGGATTGGAAATTGAGGGGATGTCCATCAATTGGGGAATGGCTGAAGAAGATATGGTATATGAATGCAATGGAATACTATTGTTCCACAAGAAATTATGAGCAGACAGATTTCAGAAAAAAACCTGAAAAGACTTGCATGAACTAATGCTGAGTGAAGTGAGCAGAATCAAGAGAACATTGTACAGAGTAACAGCAGCATTGTGCGATGTCTGAATTTGTTAGGCTTAGTCATTCTGAGCAATGCAATGATCTAAGACAATTCTGAAAGACTCATGATGGAAAATGCTATCACCATCCAGAGAAAGAACCATGGAGTCTGAATGCAGATTGAAGCATACTATTTTCCCTCTCTCTCTCTCTCTCTCTCTCTCTTTCTCTCTCTCTCTGTTCTTTTTTTTTTCTTTCTAGTAATCTTTCCCTTTGGTTCTGATTCTTCTTTCACATGACTAATGTGAAATATGTTTAATATTATTGTACATATATAGCTTATATCAGATTGCATGTCATCTTGGGGAGAGGGGAATTTAAACTCAAAATCTTATGAAAGTGAATGTTGAAAACTAAAAATAAATAAATACATTTTTAAAAAGAATAAAAATACTTGTTAAATTGAATAGAATTATCTCTATTTCTCTCTTAATTGCCCCTTTTCTTTCTTGGGAAAGCCTTTCCATTTTTAAAGATGCCCAACTTAAAGCCATCTATTTCTGATTTTGCTTTGGGGGCAACCTCATTTCTTGTTGTTCAATTGTTTCAGTCATGTCTGACTCATCATGATTCCATTTGGAGTTTTCTTTCCAAAGATATTGGAGTGATTTAACATTTCTTTCTTCAGCTTATTTTATAGATGAGGAACTGAATCAAACAGGGGTATGTGACTTGCCCTGGGTCACACAGTTAGTGTCTGAGGTAGATTTGAACCTCAGGAAGGTAAGTCTTCCTGACTCCAGGCCTTGTACTCTAATCACTGTGCCACCTAGTTGCACAACCTCATTTTGTTCCACAGAATTTTTAGCTTAAAAGGGAAGATTCACTTTATAAAATTTAAAATGATGTGTGGATGTGAATCATGCTCTCATTCTAATCACACAACAGCCTGATTAGATTAGGCAGAGTCAATATTACTCTCCCTGTTTTAAAGGTGAGGAACAGGGATACTTTGATTTGATATCATCAATGTGGTCATACTCTCTAGTGGGGCAGACTTCAGCCTTTCCATGCCATCTCATTTTGTAGAACTTTTATGCATGTCTTTTCAAAATCTTCCTTAGGATGTCCACTCATTACAGTAACAATTTTCCTTCAGATCCCTTAATATGACATGGGCCCCAATTAAACTACCCCGAACTTGTCACCTCTTCTCATGACACGATTCATTCATATCCTTTCATATTTTCCAATACTTTTGCCCACTTCTCACAATACTACTTATTCATTTATACATTTATTTGCCAAATATTCTATGCCATTTCTCTCTCATAATTCTGTATTAGCAGTATGTTACAGCCCACTTAGGCTGACTCTCCATGACTGACTATGACATTAGAATAAACTGCAACTTTATTTCTTCCGAGACTTCAGTATTCTATACTTTACAACCATATTGTATTATTGGGGAAATATTAGTGTTAAAAAATACAGGCTTCTGTTTTGAAGAGAAACAGTGTCATTGGGAGACCTGACTATTTCCCCAAATGCCTGCTCAACATATTCCGTTCAATTCCTTGGCATTGTCCACCTGCATTGCTTAGTCTTAGTTACATCTATGGATGGATCAACTCTATTGACTGTCCATAAAACTGAATACCATAAGCTAGACAATAGATATGCTTCAACCACTGAGATCTTCATATGTGGTCAGGTTCCATAGGATGCTGATCTCATTTAGGAGGTTCTGCAATGTTCTGGGCTATGAAGTTTATGTCTACTCACAGGAGCAACTGGAGACCCTCACCATTAGAAGAAGTCTTTAAGGCATGATAGATAGAGTGCTAATCTTGGAGCCAGGAAGTGTTCCATTTGAAGTACAACTCAGACACTTATGAGATGTGTCATGCTGGGAAAATCAATTATCTTTGAGTCTCAAATCCTCAAACATCTGAAACACATAATATTAACTAACTCATATGCTTGTTTTGAGGCTCAACTGAGATGATAAATCTATAAAGCATCTTACAAACCTTAACTTGCCATATAAATGTTTGATGCTATAATCACTATATTATCATTATCTATAATGAATCTTTATTCCTTGTGGGCATAGTGTTGAACATCCCTCATGATAGTGGACAATAATTCTGGTGATCATATCTCTCTCTATTTCATACCTTCCTAGACATTTCTTATCAAAGGGCCATAGAACGAAGTAATCAGTATTGTTGTTTCTTTCAAGGAATTTTGTATTATTTAACATATGCATGGAAGACACCTTGGAGGAGGAGAGCTTTGAAGGATGGCATTTTTCCCAACCATATCAATTTTTGAGAAACAGTAAGTAATGGAATCTTGAATTTTTGTGTCTTTGATTCAATTTCATGATTGTAAAGGTCTGGTATATTGCACAATATAATTTTTTCTTTTTTTCCAGATTTTATTGATTTGTTTATTTTTAGTTTTCAAGATTCATTTCCATAAAATTTTGAGTTCCAATTTTCCTCCCCATCTCGCCCCTCCCCTACCCTAAGAAGGCATGCATTCTAAAATAACCCTAACCCTAATCTGCCAACCCTTCTATCTTCCCCCTTTCTCTTATCCCCTTCCCTTTCTATTTTCCTGTAGGGCAAGATAGATTTCTATATTCCATTGCCTGTATATCTTATTTCCCATTTGCATGTGAAAAAAATTTTTTAACATTCATTTTTAAAACTTTGGGTTCCAAATTTTCTCCCTTCCTCCCTCCCCACCCACCCACATTGAGAAGACAAGCAACTCAATTCTGGTTATACATGTGTAGTCATGCAAAACACTTCCATAGTAGTCATGTTGTGAAAAACTAACTATATTTCCTTTCATCCTATCCCATCCCCCCTTTATTCAATTCTCTCTTTTGACCCTGTCCCTCTTTAGAAGTGTTTACTTTTGATTACCCCCTCCACCAATCTGCCCTTCCTTCTATCATCCCTTTGCTCTTTTATCAGCTTACCCCTATTTTCCTGTAGGGTAAGCTATATTTCCATACCCAATTCAGTGTGTATGCTATTCCCTCCTTTACCAAATCCAATGAGAAAAAGATTCACTCATTCCCTCTCACCTTCCCCCATTTCCCCTCCACTGTAAAAGCCTTTTCTTGTCTGTTTTATTTGAGATAATCCACCCCATTCTATCACTCCCTTTCTTCTTCCCCCAGTATAATCCTCTCTCACTCCTTAATTTTATTCTCCAGATATCACCCCTTCATCTTCAACTCATCCTGTTCCATCTATCTATCTATCTATCTATCTATCTATCTATCTATCTATCTATCTATCTATC
>NW_020940355.1:17202922-17284879 GCF_900497805.2 Vombatus ursinus | reverse complement strand
ATCTATCTATCTATCTATCTATCTATCTATCTATCTATCTATCTATCATCTATCTATCTATCTATCTATCTATCTATGCATACATATAATTTTCCCCCTCCAACTACTGACAAAGGTCTCATGAGTTACAAATATCATCTTTCCATGCAGAAATTTAAACAGTACAACTTTAATAAGTCCCTTATGAGTTCTCCTTCCTATTTACCTCTTCATGTTTTTCTTGAGTCTTGTGTTTGAAAGTCAAATTTTCTATTCAGTTCTGATCTTTTCATCAAGAATGCTTGAAAGTCCTCTATTTCACTGAATATACATTTTTTACCCTGAAGGATTATACTCAGTTTTGCTGAGTAGGTGATTCTTGGTTGTAATCCTATCTCCTTTGACCTCCAGAATATCATATTCCAAGCCCTGTGGTTCCTTAATGTAGAAGCTCCTAAATCCTGTATTATCCTGATTGTGTTTTCACAATACTTGAATTGTTTCTTTCTGGCTGATTGTAATATTTTCTCCTTGATCTGGAACTCTGGAATTTGGCTACAATATTCCTAGGAGTTTTCCTTTGGGGATCTCTTTCAGGAGGTGATCAGTGGATTCTTTCCATTTCGATTTGGCCCTGGGCAATTTTTCTTGATAATTTCTTGAAAGATGATGTCTAAGTTGTTTTTTTTTGTTTGTTTTATTTTTATCATGACTTGGAGTTAGTCCAATAATTTTTAAATTATCTATCCTGGATCTATTTTCCAGGTCAGTTGTTTTTCCAATGACGTATTTCACATTGTCTTCTATTTTTTATTCATTCTTTTGGATTTGTTTTACAGTGTCTTGATTTCTCATAAAGTCACTAGCTTTCAATTGCTGCATTCTAAATTTTAAGGAAGTATTTTCTTCAGTGAACTTTTGGACTCTCTTTTCCATTTGACCAATTCTGCTTTGTAAGGCATTCTTCTCCTCATTGGCTTTTTGGACCTCTTTTGCCATTTGAGTTAGACTATTTTTTAGGGTGTTGATTTCTTCAGTATTTTTTGGGTCTTCTTTAGCAAGCTGTTGACTTGTTTTTCATGATTTTTTTGCATTACTCTCATTTCTCTTCCCAGTTTGTCCTCTACTTCTCTTACTTCCTTCTAAAAATCCTTTTTGAGCTCTTCCATGGCCTGGGACCAATTCATATTTTTTTTGGAGGCTTTGGATGTAGGAGCTTTGACTTTGTTGTCTTCTTCTGGTTATATGTTTTGATCTTCTTTGTCACCAAAGAAAGATTCTATGGTCTGCCTTTTTTCGCACAGTTTGCTCACGATCCCAGCCAATTGCTTGAGTTTTAAACTCTTTGTTAAAGTAGGGGTCTGCTTCTAGTGTGGAGAATGTACTGTTCCAAGCTTCAGGGTTTTGTGCAGCTGTTTTCAGAGATAATTCTAGGGACCTGTAAACTTTCCATTCTTCCAAGGTGGTACAATCAAGGGTGTTTACTCCTTTTCTGGTCTGTGTTCTGGTCTATGAGTGACCACAAGCACTCTTTTCCGTCTTGGAACTGTGAGGAGGATCCTCTCTCCACAGCCATTACAAGCTCCACCATGCTAGCACTCCTCCTTGCCCCAGGACTGCCACCCAGATCCAAGCACAGGCAAAGCAAGAGAATCCTGCACCAGCAGAAAAATCCTTGAAATCTCCCTCTGATCAGCCACTCTATTCCCCCTCAGTGTGTTGTCCAAAAGCTCAGGAGACAGCCACTGCCCAAGGGCCGAGCTCAGGAACTGGGGCTGGAACCCCACTGTGCTTCTCTCTCACCACGGCAGAAACAGACTTTTCCCATTGACCTTCCAAGTTGTCTTTGGAGTTCATGGTTTGAGAAGTCTGGAAACTGCCACAGCTGTCTGTGATTCAGTCCTCTGAGGACTGCTCCAGGTTCACTGTGGCCTGCGCACCCACGCCGAACTGCATTCCTCTCCCCACCCAGCATGATATACCTTTCTGATCAACCATCAAGGTAGTCTTTGGCTGGAAATTTGTTTCACTCTTTCTTGTTGGGGGTTCTGCTGCTTTAGAATTTGTTTAGAGCCATTTTTTTGCAGGTATATGGAGTGGTTTGGGGGAGATCTCAAGTAAGTCACTGCTTTTACTCTGCCATCTTGGCTCCTCCCTCTGAAGCATTTTCTCTCTTTTGTTGTTGTTGTTTTGTTTCTTCTTTCTCTTATTTCGTCTCATTAATTCTAATTCTTATTTATATCATGGCTAATGTGAAAATATATTTAATATGAATATATAACTGGAGCCTAAATCAGATTGAGTGCCATCTTTGGAGGGGGGGAAGAGACAGGCAGGGAGAAAATTTAAAACTCAATTCTTGTGAATGTTGACAACTGAAAATAAATTAATTAATTAAAAAAGAAGTAGATGCAGAAATGGTATTGCTGGGTCAAAGGAATTAAGAATAAAATAAATAAAAATGTAAAAAAAAAGGTAAGATGATAAAATCATATTAAGTTGAACTGAAAAAGACCTTATCAGTCACTTTAAATAACTTCTTCATTTTATTAATGAGGACACTGAGGCTGAGAAGTTAAGTGATTTGCCCAAATTCACAAAGGTATAAAATAGCAGAAATCGTATATATAAATATATGTATATTATATATAAATATATATATATATATGTGTGTGTATGAATATATGCATGCATGTATACATGGATTAATGCTAATCATATATACATATGTATGTATATATGCATAAACTGAATAGTAACTTTTTAAATGGATTTACCTATAGATATTTGACTTTTCTTTCCCAGTCTTATATTTCCAATGAATTTTTAAGTCTTGTCAATTCTGTCTCTAAAATATTGTTTCTATATCTACTTTCTTTTTAATTCCCATTGTCACCACCCTATTGCAATAACTTACTAACATTTCTTTCCACCCTAAGATTGTTCTCCTATTCCTTCCTGTACATCACTGGCAGATTAAATCCTCTAAAGCTCAGTTTTGAGCTTGCCATTTATTTATTCAAAAGTTTGCAAAGGTGATTTGTTGCCTAATCAGTATTCACTTTACTTAGCATGGGATTCAATTTATTTCAAAGTCTGTCTCCAGTCTACTTCAACACTTATTTAAAACTACTCCCCTTAATCCACTCCATTCTCTAGACAAATGACTATTACAGGCTCTGTGAAAAAATCCTGTGCTTTCCTGCATCTCTTTTCACTCCTGCTATCTCCACCACCTATAGTGACTCTGCTACACTTACCCCATACCTCAAACCCTGCTTTTTGAAATTCTGCCCAACTTCAACCTCCTTATCTTTAAAATGGGGTCAATAACACCTTTAATGCTTGTCTTACAATTTTGTTGTGGATATGAAATTACGTAATAGAAAAAAGTTCCGCAAAAGATAAGGCTCCAAATTTCAGTTGTTGTTTTACTAGGCTTAGCTCAAAGACAACTTACTCTATATACCACTTGCCTTGATCCCTCCAATTGTTATTAATTTCTTCATCATAATCCATAACATTTTTACTCTTCTTATACATTGGCATCATATGCATATATATCTTATTTCTCTTAATGAAATACAAGTTCCTTGAGGGCAGGGACCACATTACCTTTTTTTTTATATCTTTATGTACATATAACAAAATTCATTGAACTCAGTTACTTAATAAATTTTTTTTGAACAGTGTTGAATGAAGTAGCAAACCTGTTAATTTTTTGTATAATATGAGTACAAAATTGTATCTGGGTCTGGGTCCAGACCTGGGAAGGGATTCTGTGCCTAAGAGATCAGAGATCAAGTCTTTTTATGTACTGAGGGATTTTTTTTCCTTCTAAAAGAATAAAAAAAAGAAAAGAAAAATTTGTGAGGTTAAAAAAATACAGATACATAATGGTTGCACCAGATAACAAAAATTTCTAAATATTGGACCCATGTAGACCCCATCTGGTTGTCAGAAATTTTAAAATATTTAGATTTTTAAAAGTGGACATTTTAAATCTGTTAATATATATTATATGAAACCATTCAATTCCCAAGTTATCTGATGATGTCTTGGGGGTATTTTGTAGAATTATTTTAACAATTTGAACAAAATTATACTACTTCTTTTTACATAAACATTTTGAGAAGATCTCATTCATTTTATGATCTGTAATAGACAACATAATTCAATTACCACATGAAAAAGTTGACTATTTAAAATATGAATTAATATACTCAAGATGGCATATTGGTCCTAAAATCAGGCTTATGCATCATCAAGCACAACTATGAGCTTCCAAATATAGAATTCAGGTCACTCACTGAGACTGACATGAAAATAGGCCCAGAGTTGCACTTTACAAGTCAGATTACTACAGAAAAATGAAAAATTGCGCCTTGTGGACAAATACATGTGTAAGTTTGTTATGAAGGTTTGGAAAGTGACATAAAAAACTATAAATAAATATTCTTAGATTGATCTGATATGAGTTGTTCTCCAATATTTTATTGTAACTTCATATAAATTTTTATGGAAATTCACATTTTTCTTATTTATTATTATTTTCTTATTTCTTATTATATTTTTCTTTTAGCTGGCATGAGCATATGGGATTTAAATGGTTAAACAGTTGGTAAAGATTTGAAATTAATGTAAGACCAGCAAAGATTTTATGCAAAGATTTTGGCTGATTAAAATGGCTATTTTACTTAATGGTATTTTATTCTTGAATTTATAAAATACACAACTGGGAATTGAATGATTTTATATAATAAATATTAACAGATTTAAAATGTCCACTTTTAAAAATCTAAGTATTTTAAAATTTCTAATAACCAGTTGGTGTCTATGTAAGTCCAATATTTGGAAACTTTTGTTATCTTGTGCATCCATTATATATCTGTATATTTTAACCTCACAAACTTTTCTTTTCTTTTCTTTTTTCTTCTGGAAGTTGCAGATCAATGCAGAAATCTTAAAATCCTAGATATAGAGTTAACACTTACCTCAGGAACAATCCTTTCCAGCTTTCTCTTTTTGTAGATGGGGAACTGAGCTAAGTAACTTTCCCAAGGTCACACAGAGAGTGACAGTCATGCGTGGGATTTGAATCTAGATTATTTAGTTCCAAAACCAAAGGCCTTTGTGTCATGTAATTGTTGGATTAAGTACAACAAACAAATAAAAGCAATAACCTCATTCCTAAGGCCAGATTAGATAAGAACATGATAGTTTATTTAAATCTGAAAAAGCGAAAAAAAAAAAAACAAAAAAACCTTGATAATACTGAAAATCTATACTTAACAAAATCTCCAGAATGATACTTAATAATGAAACAGAAGAAAAAATGCACTCTCAAGTTTTGAATGATTTTGAAAAGGAGGTAGATATTTTTATTAGAATGTTGAAAGACTTTTCTTTAGTTTAACAAAATAAATCTGATTAGTAGACCAATTTTTCCAAAACAGAATAATTATAAAAAGTTGGTATCTCCTATAACTATCATGAATGAATACATTCTCCCACAGAATTTGATAAGGTGTAATGACATGTCAGGATCTTAACATATATTCTACATCTATTTCCATGATAGGGTCCAAAGTGGGAAAGATAGGACTATCTGGAAATACTTTCAAAGAAAAGCATTAATACCCCCATGATAGAAGCAACTTGAGAAAACTACTAATGAATTGCTGACAGCTTCTGAAAGCATCAATTTCCAGTCAGTGTCCACCAGAGAAGGCATATATGCTGTGATGTCCAGAAACAAACATGAAAGATAGATTTAAGAAAACAAAAGTATATGAGAAATTGTTAACATTTTAATTAACCATTTAAAAACAGCTAAAAGTTCAAGGCAATATAATATCACTCAAAAACTATACTACAGAGACTTGAATATACAGAGGAAAGAGAAACTGTAAGGAAGACGAGAAATTTTTATGGTTGACTCTATGGCCAAAAAAAAAAATCTAACAAGACAAAAGTATACATTGGATCAACTGTGAATCAGAAAGTTTGTATCCCATTAACATAATGAATGACAAAATAGCTACTTCAAGGTAAGTGGCTAAATCTCTGGCTCAAATGAAGAACTGGAACACAGTGGGTCAGGATAAAACCATAATTATTGGCCCAAATGCTACAAGGTAGCACATTACTAGCAAAGCATTTCATTATCTTCCTCTCATAAAAATATAATTATCTCTTTCATAATAAGAAGGCATTTAATCCTAAAATATGGAAATGTCAGAGACCCCTTCAAATGCAGTTTGATTCCACATTTACGGGCTTCAAAAACAACATTCATAGATTGTATAATAAAACTCCTACATACATACACATACAAGAAACAAAGTATAAAGAGTTCTTTTAAAAGTTTTGGCAGAGAAACAAAGAGGGTATGCCAAAATTCCCAGAGGTGTGAACAATAACACTTTATCAATTCTGTGATCGTTGAACAAGTCATACAAAAGGACAATAATGCTCCTACTTTATTAATATCATCTTAAAGACTTTGACTTAATTTTTAATTCATGCCAGTCAGATGTGGCAAATATATAAAGTAGATCCAAATATAGTGAGAACACTAGAGTATTTGATATTCATATGAAAAGCTGTTCTCCATTTAAAACACACCCGCAATGTCATAACATCAAGAACAATTGATAAAAACTTGGCATTTTCCAGGGAGATAGTTAAACCTGTATGATTCTGTCTAACCTTAAACTCACTATCATCACTCCTGAATAGAAGAGTATGACTTTCACATGAAAGAGGAAACTGTAGTAAACACCATATTAATCACTTGATGTACTTGGTTGACATCAAGTTATATGACTGCTGAAAAGCCCATTAAACAGGTGCCTCATCTCATAGAAACTCCAACAATATCAAAATGTCATTTGGAGTTGATAAGTGTAAAATGTTTAAGGTGAGCCAGGGAGGAATAAAGACTAAAGGCTCTGAGCTTAAAATCAGAGGCCCAATAGAACCAATGAATAAAGCTGATACTTATAAATATCATGTTCTCTACAAAAGACCATCTAAGGTAAGGCAATCAAGGAGAAAGCTAGAATTGTAGATGTTAAGAGGCTAATTGGTATCCTGAAGTCAAAGCTGGATGGGAATAACCCATTTATAGCATTAACCCCTAGTATTTTGGTCTGTGGGGAAAAAATGAATAGCACAGTGCTAATGAAACAGAGGACTTGTCCCACCAAAACTTCTAGAGAGATATTAACATTTCCTCATTTAAAAGCAGAAAGAGAATAGTACTGGATCAATACACCAAAAAATCACAAAAATACTTTTGGATCAAGCAGATCTCACTTTAAAAAAGCCTTAGTAAGGTCTTAAAACAGGTACATGCTACTGGATTTGTCTAATGTAACCAAAGCTTTATATTAGTATTGAGTCTATGAAACAGCTAAAACACTAGAGTAGAATCCAAAGGTAATCCATGGGTGACTACCACATTAGTTCAATGAACATGTCAACAAAAACTATATCAAAGAAATGACTGAGTTATGCAGATTTGTTTATAGAAATAGAGCAGTTTATGGTGATGATCTGGATCAAGTCATTGCCACTAGAAATTACCAAAAAAGTTATCTCTAAGGAGACTTGATATTTTGTTTGTTTTGTTTTTAAGTCAATATCAGTTATGTAATGACGTTGTGAAAACTGTGCAGTGTGGTGTAGTATAGTGGTAAAATATTAACAACTACTAGGCAGCTAGGTGGTGCATTGGATAGACTGCTGGGCTTGGAATCAGGAAGTATCATCTTTATGAGTTCATATCTGGCTTCAGAGATTTATTAGCTGTGTCTCCGAGCAAAGTCACTTATCCCTGTTTGCCTCAGTTGCTCATTGTAAAAAAGAGCTGGAGAAGTAAATGGCAAACTACTCCAGTACCCTTGTCAAGAAAACCCCAAATGGGATGATGAGGACTTGGACACAACTGAAACAACTCAACAACAACAACAAATTCCTTGAAAGACATCAGCAGATGATTAGAATTATATCCTAGTAGCTTAGTTTTTATAGATGGACAACAAAATCCCCACATTATAAATATGATCCTCTTCACCATATCCTTGCAAATTCAATAAATAAATTATCCTAGAATTAAGATATAATTACAGAGAGAACTATTCGTTATAACTACCAAGATGTAACATCGATCAAAATAAATGTCACGATGCTAAATGCTCAAAATCTCTAAACTACAAGGAAGGAAAATCTTTCAAAATATAAAAACTGAATGAAAGAAATTAAAGACACATCGTAAAAAGACAAGGCAGATATCATCTAGGTTTTTCTATCTGCTACTGTAGTTGAATCAAAGATTTTTTTCAGGAATTCTGTGTAAGGTGAGCATACATGTCAGTACTCTTTTTCAATAAGAAAAGCAGTAATTTTATCCTCCTAGGAATTAGTTCTCAGGACATTAAATAAAAAAATATCATAAATAGCAGGATAGGGACTTATCTTTTCTCATCTCTATCTGATCCCCATCAAAAATCTGAGATGAATGAGATAGCAATAATAAGAGAAATAGAAAGAACTGTGCTTTATTTATGTAATTTCCAAATTATCAATAATAAAAATATCTCAAAATATGGAGATCTATTGGTAAAAAGTTAAAATCATGTGGGAATAGAAAGCTATTCCCATAATCCTGTCTACTATTGGGGTATCTCAGAATTGTTCCCAGTGATTCTATAGAAGATAAGCTTACATCAAAATACTTTTACACAATTACCCAAAGTAATCATTTGCTCCACCTGCAGAGAGATCTATTAAATATTAAACATAAAAGATTAATAGTAAGGTAATGACTTTTCCTAGGGCCACTTGTGTTGAAATTCTAGCAGAGGATGAGATAAATGAAAATAATAGTAATAACAATAATAACAATATACCACATTTATATATTGTTTTATAATTTATCAAATGTTTTCCTCATAACACCCCTGTGAGTTAAATACAAAGGTGTTCTGCAGACACTTTGAACAAGCTCCCCAAAGCTGATTATTAAATTTTTAGTGAGAGCCCTTATACCTCAGAAATTGGCAAACACACAAATCAGGACTTGACTCATTGTTTCGTTGAATAGGTTTATGAAAATGATGGAGAAAATGTCAACAATGCAGATTAAACCTAAAAGTGTGTCATGAATACATTTTCCTTCCAAGGAAGGCAATTCTTCAAAATTTACAAGCCCACCACTGGTTTCATAGTTTAAGTATCCTCACCATCATTGTCATCATCATCATCATCTTCTTCAGTATTCTTATTATACACATTATTATTATTATCTTCATCTGAGAGATGAAGGAAATGAGCTTCAGAGATAGGTCGACTTGCTTATATCCACAGTTAGAAAATGGTTTGTATCTTTCAATGTCCTTTACTTCCTCATAAAGACTTTCTCTTCGGCCCTCAAAAGAAAAAAAAAAACTTAACAGGGCTATCCAAGAAGAGAGCTGAACATCAGGGAACCCCTGTCCAATTCATGTAAATCATGATTTGTAAGTAAGGCAGAGTAATGTTAGCTGCCAAATACCATTTAAGATGTACCTTTATTTGCTCTGACAAAGCCACATTGTTTTCAAAGTCTTTCCAGATTGGCATAAATGAAATCCAGAATATTCTAAATTAGAACCTTTCCTCATGAGTTCTGATTACATACTGATCTTTTAGCAAAGTATACAAATTAAACCATCTATGTGCTAGGATTTGTAAAGAAAGCACAATTATTTGGAAGGATAGTTTGATAGTGAAAATCATGGTTCAACTCTATTTCTGGTGATCTACTAGCTGGTTATAGAATAAGACTTTTGTTGTCTTTTGGGATAAGTTCATTACAAAGGCCTGAGAACTACCCTTGTGGTCCTATCATACCTCAGCTTAGCATCCCAACAGGCTTTGAAGCTAGCAGCTACAGACAGCCAATGGTTCCTAGGTTTGTACTTTGAGGGACAGAGCAGGGCGGTGTGCTGCAGAGGCTTATTTTTGTAATTTGCTTTCCCCTGAACCAACAAATACAGAAGGTGATGACTTCTTGAACATGGGACAAGATTTATTGATTTATTCAAGTTTTTGGTTCTAGAATTTGAGAAGTGGAATTTGTGGGACGGAAGGAGATCATTGTTATTTTTTACCCAAGTTAGCTTGATTTTCTTTTTGCTTTGTCACTTTACCATTTTATATCTTAATAGTTACAACAATATAGAGTAACATTTTGATAATTTTGTTATTTGAGATAGTTGCAAAGTGTTTTGCTTATGTTATCCCATTATGCAGTAATGTTAATAGTAACAGCAACAACAATGCTATCATTTACGTATCACTTACTATGTGTCAGGAACTGTATTAAGTGCTTTACAATTATTATCCCATTTTATCCTCACAACAACTGTGGGAGGTAGGTGATATAACTATACCCATTTTACAGATGAAGAAACTGAGGCACAGAAAGGGTAAGTGATTTGCCCAAGATCACACAGCTAGTAAGTGTTTGAGATCAGTTCGGAACTCAGGTCTTCCTAAATCCAAGTCTGGAGCTTTAACCGTTGCATGACCTAACCACTCCTGTGACAGAATAATTTTTTTTGAACATAATAGATTTCTTTTGAATAGCAAAGTAGAGCTGCTGAATTATTATCATTTCTTTTCCCTGGTTAGGGAACTTAGCTTCAGTCTATGGATTTTGTTTTGTTCTTCTCTTTTCCTTTTTTGTTCAAAGAGTAATTTAAGAAATAGTGTTAATCATGTAAAATGTCCTGAATTTTAGTGGGAAATGGTTTCTAAAAGTTCTCTCTTTTTTCCGGTGAAGTTCTTACTCTTCAGAGAAGGATGTTCTCATGAAGTTGGTGAAAAGACCACTTTTTCAGGATCTTCTAACTGTGAACATTTTTGCATCTGTCATCATTGGACACACTGCAACAGATGTCACTTTCTATTCAAATTGCATGTGATTTACCCTTTTCAGCATAAACTCTCATGCAAAAATAACGGCTTTTCTATAGTTCTTTTTTTGATGTGCATTTCCAAAGCAACATTTGTAGGAAATAGGCATGGGGTGTAGGAGATATTATTCCTACTTTCTAGATGTGGATAGAGGAAAACAAAGGAAATATTATTCTTTGTAGGCCAGATACAGCACTGGTCTCCAAAATGACAGTCTGAGAGCTGAAACACTAAGTTCACATTTCTCTAGCTTTTTCTTTACTGATAGTGGCCCACAACAAATGAACAAACTAAACAGAGTACGTCATTAGATTTCATATGCGTATGTGTGAATATATACTTAGAAACTTGGGAAGCACTATACAGAGATAGAGGTAGAGAGATGAGAGAGGTAGAGATAGAAAGATGAGATGGAGATAGGACAAACAAATAGAGAAAGAGATTAAAAAAAAGTAGCCTCGTAGAGTTTGACGATTTGGGTACGTGGCTGAGATATTTTCAGACTTTTCTCTATTGTGGCTCTAAGTTGAGTCCTTTATGTGGCATGTGGATATTTTGTAGTTTAATTTCCTATCTTTTAATAACAGTAAATGTTTCAGAAGTGTGGAGTAAAGAAGGTGGATGCTTTGTGCAGCAGTTTAAGAGGATAAAATGTCTACCTAATGAATGGTTGTGGTCTCTTAGTGAAATACATAATGTAAATATACATTGAGGTAGTTAAAATCCCTAAATTTCTTACCTGCCTATAGAAGCTTTGATGAAGGTCCCACAATTTGTCTTGCAAATATAAATTTAATAGAAATCCTTTTGGAGATATCCCATAACAGTCCTAAGTATTCTTAATTGAAACCATAAAATACACATATACACACATGCACATACACATACATGAACATACATACAAATGCATGTGTGTGCACACATACGTGTAGTGTATGGTATAAATATAAATAAGTGTATGTTTGCATGTGTGGAGATCTAGGAAAAATGAATTTATGAGATAACAGATGACTTAGTTTACCTACCTAGCTAAGTCTTGATTCTTTAAAAGCCAATGTCAGAAGACAAACCAGAATCAAAAAAGGGGAAGTTAAAGAAAAGACATGCAGAAACACATATGTTCTGAAGCTGAATGGGTATGTTTGCCAAGGTTAAGCCCAGGGAAGGTTTTATTATGGAGAATGTGGGTTTACAGCAGGAAATGCTAGAATACATTTTAAGTTATTGTTTTAGAAACAACAATTAAATCTCATCAATACCATTTATGTGCTGGGAAGCATTGTGTTATATATATTTTTTTAATTCTCAGCCAAATTTTAGCTTAGTCATTGTATCAGGCATAATCATATGCTAGTTGCCTGCATGTGGGGTGTCCAGATTGCTTTGTGGGTCTTCCCTTTGGAGAACTAAGAGAAAATCTAGAACATAATTTTTTATAGGCCAGAAAATATTTTTATTTCATTTCTAGTGATTCTTTGCCTATCTGTCTCTGTCTCTTTCTGTCTCTCTGTCTCTATTCTATGTCTCCATGGCCACAAGTATGTGCATACATCTGTATATATGCACATATATGTATATCTACAGGGCATATGTACTTACATGGTAATACACATATGCATATTCATGCGTGTATGATATTGTGTATATACACTCATACATATTTATGCATGTTTATATTCACATGCATCTATGAGTGTATGTATGTGTGTATACTCATATACAATTATGTTAGAGAAATGATGGAAGGAGAGGATACTGTAAGTGTATTCATAAGTATGTGTTTTTCAAATAATCAGTAACAAGGTAGGAAAAAGAAGAAGTAAATTTATATGAGGTGTGTTTAGGGCAGGGCCAGGGCAGGGGGTAGCTTGATCTGAACTTGTAATTTCATGAGGAGCTTTGGCTAAGGAAGCTCCACGTACCAATGCACATCAGCAATTCTTTTGCAATACATGCCTCAGGCACCAAGTAGTTAAGAGTCGCCCCTTAACCAAGTCAGATCTCTATTCAGTATGCCTGACTGTCTCTCTGTCTATGAGTGGATATAGGGCTAACTTCTTCATTTTCAACCTCACTACAACCACCATCATCTTTGTAGTGTTATTTCTTCTTGTGATTGGAGTCACCCAATTCTCTTTCATTTTGGAAGAAATCTTGGGTAAATATTTTGGGTAAAAAACATTAACTGCTGAACTCTTTACTTCTACTCCCTCTTTTCATCCTTAGCTCCACTTCCCTTCTCTACTCTTCATATATAGCCCATTTCTTTAACAACAACAACAACAACAAATTAAATTATCTACCCTGGCCATGGAGATAAAGTAGAGAGGAAGAAAAAAGAAGGCATGGAGGGAGGATGAAAAGTAAGAAAGAAAGAGTAGAAAATAAGGAAGCAACAAGGAAGGAAGGAAATAAGGAAGGAAGAAAAAAGAAAGGAGAAAAAAAGAAAAGTTGAAAGAAAAGAAAAAAGAAAATAAGAAGAAAAAATGAAGAAAAAAGAAAGAAAGAAAAGACAAGGAAAGAAAGAGAAGAAAATGAGGAAGCAAGGAGGAAGGAAGGAAAAAGAAAGTATGAGAAAAGGAAGAAAAGAAAGAAAGAAAGAAGGAAGGAAGGAATAAGGAAGGAACAAAGGAAGAAATAAGGAAGGAAGAAAAGAAGGAAGGAAGGAAGGAAAAAAGGAAGAAAGGAAGAGAAAAAGGAAGGAAAGGATAGATCACAAATACACTAGCTTAGTCAAAGTGTATATTAAATATATAGTTAGAAGCTGACACACTTAAAGTCCCGTCTTCCAAAAATAGGATTTCATTTCTTGTGCATTTTTTTTTTCCTGAACCAGTTTTTGCCACTGTTAGACTAAATACCAACCTTCAGCATACAAAAAGTAAGGAGGGCTCAGGGCCTAGGGGCACACTATTTCAGTAGGTGGCGCTTCAACACAGTTCACCTACAAGGTTTATGAACTGAACTTGCTAATACCTGACGAGTACTCAGAAGCTTTGCAGCCCAGTTCCTTAACATTGCAGCAAGATGATTATCTCTAGCAAGGAAGAGTTCAGAAGAAGAGGCAGATTTTAGTCTCTTCAAGATGGCTGGCTATTAGATTTCTTCTGTGATGAATTTAGAAGAGAAAAGAGAAGAAAGGAGAGGAGAGAAGAGAAAAAGAAGAAAGGAGAGGAGACAGAGAAGAGAAGACAAAAATATTTCTTTAATTTAGTGTAAATGGGAGGAAATTGCTCTTTAAATGACTCCACTATAGTTCATAGTGTTTTCCATATTTACTTTCTCATGTTGGTTATTAGTTTCATTTAATCCTGGCACCTGATATGTCTGGCTCTTGTACTTATATAACCCTCCTGCCCCCAGCAGCTTGGCAATAATTTGTAGCATATTAAAAGATATACTTCCAAAATAAAAACAGAGATTCTCCTATCAAATTGTAATTTCATGTTTAAATGATTTTACAGATGATAAGACAATGCTAACAGGGCTGACACTATTCATTAAAATAATAATAATAAAACTACCTTCAGCAGTCCATCCCAAACAGGGTTACAATCTGACCTAAGGATCTGTGATTAAATGGAGAAGAGGAAGCGATATGAGGCAAACAAATAGGACTGGGGATGCCTGGGGGGAAGTGGACTCTGAAGGCTCACTCGCTGCTTCAAGAAATGTCTCCAGGGTCCACTGACCTAATGACCCCCACAAACCTCATTCCATGGAGGGATGAGGAAAGAAGAAGGATCTTGCCTCTAGAACTGAAGGAGTATCTGCTTATCACTCAGGAGAGGAGCCACATTGCCTCCCTTCCAGGTTTTTCCTAATTTGTTGTTTAACACTAAGTAGGCAGAGTGACATCTCTGTCATGTTTCCTTGGGGGAAAAATCATCAAGCTTTACCATTGCTATTTAAACTGAGATTCTGCCTGATGAAATGTTATATCTATCAAATTAAGATTCTTCTCATTTGGAAAGTATATAGTGTTACCTTACTTTGGCTTCCCATTCCAAAGCTCTTTACCTCTTCATTCACAGTAGGAATATATTATGTCACCTCTCTAGAAATGCTTTGAAATTCCAAATTCAGGATATAATGCAGCTCAAATATAATATCTCAAAGAATTTTTCAATGCAGCATGTTCACAAGAAAACTTCATTTAAATATAGTGATATAATAAGCAGGATATGAATTTTTAGTAGAATATCCACTTTAAAAAATTCCTGTTCAATCAACTACTTTGCCTGTAACATGAGGGAATTGATTTGCAAATTCTTCAAGGACACTGAGCCAGTCTATTTGTTTCTCCAACACTTCCATAAAGTATGATAATAGAATACAGCTATAAGCAGAATTAGCGATTCAAATATTGAACATTGATCTTTTTTTTTTCCTGATGGAGGATAAATGTAAAAACAAAAGTCAGCTAGCATTCTTATTTCTTTTTTTCCCCTCAATCTCTCTTGACAGATTCATTATGGATTTTAAAGAAACAAAGCAGAATTCAATTTTTAAAATGCATCTTTCATGAAAACCAAACTGTTTCACTGATGTGACCTGAGCCTGAATTTTTTCCCCAAGATACATATCCATATAGAAATATCTGTATGGATATATATGTATTTCTACTTCAATACACATTCTCCATTTCTGTATATTTTTAAACATAACATCTAGATAAGGAGGGGGGAGAAGCAACCTCCTGAATTTCACATCTTTGTTATTAGAATATATCGACGTCTCTTGCTTCATTGACTTTTTATTACAGTCCTGAGGTTAAAAAAATGATCACCAGTGACAGCTTTGCTATTTGCTACAGTTCCCAATGATAATTTCTGGCATTTTCTGTTTTCTCTGAGCATTGTAGTTGTTGGTGGTTCCTTTTCTTTCTTGAAAAAAATAATAACTCTATCTTATTTACAGTAGAAGTAATATTTTAAAAGATGATGAATTTGATATTTGTTTTTGTTTTTTTTTAAAGGAGGGAAGGAAAAGAAAAGGTTTAGTGCCACAAAATGCCAACATAAAAGATAGCCTTGAATTAGACCTCCTTCTCTGCTGCTGCTACTACTGCTGTCTTGGCATCTGTCAGTGAGAAGAGCTCCAATCTGGGATTCCCTGCTGGGGTGAGATACGGCTGCATCCCTCAATAAAGGGCCACACAGCACCAGAGCCAAAACACAGGGACCATCTGATGCAAGTCTGTCCTAATGAAAGTCCAGCATGGGGCTAAATGAGTTTCTACCACTGCTGGGTGAGGGGCTAATGATAAAACAGCTCCCTGGGCTCACTGCTGCTGTTGGTATCTTTGTCAGGGCATATGGCAGTTGGCTAAATGCCTTACTTGTGAGATTTCCTAGTGGCTTTATCTTCAGAATACGTTGTGTTCTAGTTTTAGAATCTCTCCCTCCCTTTCTCCTTCTCTCTTCCATCCCCAACTCCTCTTCCCCATACCTTCCCAGACATGCACACACCTCTTCAGAGTTCTCTTTTCATGTTGTATATCTCCTTGCCATCCTTGCATAGTGAGTATTTTTGGTGTGTTTTTGCTAAGGGTGGAATTCTGGGAGGGGGTAATGGTGTTCTTTTCTTTTTTTCTCCCTTTTTTCCAGTAGGGGAGGGCAGAAGCATGAGAAGGACTGACAATGACTGTTATGCCCCAGTGGGTGGTTTTCTTTCCTTTAGAGAGGCATAGCTAAAAGCATGAAATATTCACAGTACCAGAGGTACAAGCAGCTTGAAACTTGTTGGATAGTGAAGCTAAGTAAATGCTTTTCTTTTCTTCTACCTCCCCTGTGAGGGGGCAGGAGTGGGGGTTGGAGGAGAGGCAGAGATGGGTTGTTTTCATTGTTATCTCTAATATTAACCCATTATTATTTATAGTAGTCAAATTTTCGTGTCAGATAATGATATACATAGAATGCATAACTCCATGACAATTTCATTTCCCCATCTTTTTCTTTAGATATTCCTCAGTTTCCTAAGGGCCCCTCCCCTAACAGACACAGCACGTGTATGTTTCCTCTTGTTCTTTTTTTGCTCTGAAGAAACACTTTTAATAAAACTCAATCAAAGGCCTGCGACAGTAAAATTAATATCATAATTTTGTGCCTTGTTTCTAATTTTTTAAAATGCTATTCAGTAGACCCAAGGCATTCCTGAGATTTTGAACCATTTCTTACACACTCAATCTTGGCTGCATCAATCTTCAGCTAAATATAGTAGCTGTGGTTTCATCTCTTATACCTGAAAAAAATCTTTTGAAGTTCAGGTTGTTACTTCACATTTCATATAGATAAATTCTGTCACAGATAAAAGGGCTTCATCACAGAGACCTAAAGTCATGGAATCGTTTATCCTTTGCAACAGAAGATTCATGAATCTAAGAGCTGAAGTATCAGGCATAATTTTCTAAAGGTCAGGAAGTAAATGCTGTGAATATTCAGAAGGCCTGCCTCCCAGTCTTCTTGCTAACCACCAGGCAAAACATTCCTCTTTCTTTTCATCACCATCACTCAACTTGTGGTTCTACTGGAAAA
The DNA here is from genome assembly GCF_900497805.2 of Vombatus ursinus. Taxonomy (NCBI): domain Eukaryota; kingdom Metazoa; phylum Chordata; class Mammalia; order Diprotodontia; family Vombatidae; genus Vombatus; species Vombatus ursinus. The sequence continues at coordinate 17,267,399 of NW_020940355.1, read as the reverse complement.
CTCCAGGACATAAATACAATATGAGGTCATCTGCAGAGCTTCAAGAAATAGCTCTTTCAGGTCTAAATATAAATGATCCTTTCATAATCTTGTTCTGAGAATTCCTAAATGCAATCTTATAAAAATCACATGCTCCCTAATAAACGAACTCAAGCCTTTAAGCAAGTGCTCCACATGAGTTTCAGGTGATTCCTGTGTGTCTGCACAAAGCAGCCAGTGATAGAATCTAAATGACATTGTTTTGCTGTAAATCACATGGCAGGGAAATACCACCATGTTCTGAATGCCTCATGCCCCATTTTAATTTATTCCCATGACAAAATGCTCCATTAATATAATTTTGGAACAAAGTGAAAATGATGGGAATTTTCTGTGTCACTGCAAAAACCAAACCTGCTTTCATTGTAAGGAAACATTCTTGGAAAAGTCAAGCAAACTTTATTTCCAATTTAAAACTTCTCCCTTTACAATGTGAGATCATAAATTTACAGATGGAACAACCACAGAGGACCCATCTAGTCTAACAGGTTCTGGCTTTTACAGATGAGGAAACTGAGGCCTGAAAAGATTAAGTAGCTTACCCAAGGTCACTCAGGTGGAAGAGCCAGGATTTAAAACTGCATCCTCTGACTCAAAATTCCTTTGGACTGGGCCATGCTGCCATCGCTTATTTCATTTTCTCAAAATGATTTGATCACCCTGGTACAATTCAGGAAAAATAGTGCTAAATTTTCTATGTTCAGGTTTTCAGCTGAAATAAATTGCATTTTGGATAAGATGTGTGTTTTCTAAGCTCAGGTTATTTTCATTTGCACTTTATGAAGTTCATAAGATATTCTTTGTATTTGTAGAAGCTTTGAAACCTGCCATGGGTTGAAAAAGGGAGCTGTTTCTTTTTCATTCAGCAAAAATAATTATGCATTGCATTTATAAAAAAAAAAAGCAAACACATTGACCTAGCACTGTAGAGAACAAATAGCCCAGCTCACAAGTCAGGAAACCTGATTTCTAGTTCTGTATTTCCCACTAAGTAGAGGTTTGTTCCTGGCCAAGTCATTTAACTCTTCTATAAATGAGGACTTTAAACTAGGAGATAGCTAAGGAACTCATGGCAACTTCAGATCTGTATCATTTCTCTTCAAACCAGAGTGAAATCAGTGGTACTACTCATTTTGCAAATGATTTCAACTCTGCATTCAAAAATTAAACTGACATATTCAGGTAATATCAGTGGCACAGCAATAGAACTCCAAAGCATGGTGACTTCCTTACATGAGAACTGGGATTTGTAGTTCAGAGGGACAAGCAGACAAGCATTCCCTCACTGACCTGAGACTGCCTGAGACTTTTGCAAACTTGTAGCTGGAAGAGATATTTGAGTCACACCCAAGAGTTTTAGAAACACATACGCACACACACAGTATGAGAAAGAACAGAGTGAGAGAATAGGAAGCAGAGAAATAGCATCCTCAACCCACTAGGAATTTAATGATCCAAACCAGAATCAGTGAAACAAAGACAACAGATAAGGGTAACAGAGGAGGGAGAGCTGAGCCATGGCAGAAAAGGGAGAGATCAAGACTGGCCATCAGGTTTCTGTCGATATCTTAGAATAAAGGATTTAGATTGAATCTATCAATTGTACATAGTGCTTGAAGGACTGAAGAGAAATTCAAAAAGGTCTATTCTTTTCTCAATTTCTACTCTCTATGCCTATCAAGTAATAGGCACTGTAATGTATTTTTCTTGCTTGTTTTAATTGTATCTTTATGTTGCTCCAAATAGAAACAATCCAGGGATTAGCTGGAAATACACAAAACGTAATTTGGAGTAGAGAACTAAACCTCTGTGTGAATGGTTAAGAAAAGTCAACTGGGGGCTCTGAGCTTTTTAAATTACATTAATACCTTTCTGTCTAATATAAACTCTATAAACTAACAGAGAAAGGTACCATGTGGACCAGAGGGTCATTATACTGCCCCTAAGCTAAAAGTGAGCTAATTGCATAGTAGGATGTGGCTGATTCACTCTAACCCTCAATGGAGGAATAAATGTTACAACTGGGGATTTCATCTGGGATATATCTTTTCCTTCCTTTTTGTCTGCTTGGGAGTTAAACTCTGAATTAATTTTTGTTTTTACATTTTAATCACTAGATGACTGAATATATTCTAGTCTAGGCTCTCACAAACTTGTTTATCATGGGTTCTTTAGTTCTTATCTAGGTTTTTTTTTCTCTAGATAGAGAAAAAAAAGAAAAATAGGTTTGCAAATTATGGAACATTTGCTATCATTTAGAAACGTTAGCCAGGAACAAGGTTGTTAGGTATCTTTTAGACAGAGATTTATCTTAGTGGATTGACCATGAGGGCTAGAGAAGACCACAGGGACAACTCTCTCAGGTCACCTTGACCTTTATGTATCAACTTCCTTCCTTCCCTCCCTGATTGCCTTACTATGTACTAGGCACTCTGCTAGATACTATATTAGTAGAACTTTCAGCAGATCGTGAAGGGAACAAAGTAATATAGTATATTTTCTGTAGCTTGTCTTTGTGACCAGTGAAAAGGATGGCTAAAGCACAGAAGAAACAATTAACTACAATGATAAATTCACTTTATTTTTCATTTAACATTTTATTGATGTAGTTTGTTTTCAAATTACCTTCACTTCACTCTATATTCTATATTCCCTTCTCCCCTCTGTTAAGAAAGCCATCCTTATAAAAGGAATAAAAAGAAAGAAAAATAAATTTTCATAATCTCAGAAAAGTCCATAAATTAATAGGCTTAGGCCAATAGTTGAAGTAGACTTGCATGTCCAAAGTTCTCTATCTCTGAAATGAAGGGAGTAGGGGTGTATTCTTATATCTTCTCTTTGAAGGTCAAGTTCAGTGATTATAATGACCTAGTGTTAATTTTTGATGCATTATTATGTTGGTTTTGTTGTTATTCTTTCAATTTACATTTTGTGGTGATTTTATATATTATTTTCATGGTTACACTTTTATTTTGTATTGGTCCATTTAAGTTTTCCTATGCTGTTCTGAATTTTTCAGTCATTTTTTTCCTTTGCAGTAAAATATCATCTCTTCACATTCATGTGCCACAGTTTATTTAGCCATCATGCTTCAGTTAACAAGTATCTACTTTTTTCCTACTTCTATGCTACTATAAAATGTGAGCTATAAATACTTTGGTGAATATGAGTGAGGTCTTTCATTCTATTATCAACCTCCTTGGGCTGTATATGAATAGCAGTAGAATTTCTGGGTCAAAGACTTAGTCAACACTTTATTCATTTAATTTACCATAATTTCAAATTTCTTTCTAGGAGCTGTTGTATTGATTCACAAATTCACCAATAGTGCATTAGTGTGTCTTTCCACAATATCTCCAACATTGACTTCACTTAGGCAGCTAGATGGCACAGTAGATACAGCACTGGGCTTGGAGTGAGAAAGACGAGTTCAAATCCAGCCTGGGATACTTACTAGCTATGAGTTCCTGGGCAATTCACTTAACTTCTGCTTGCCTAAGTTTCATCAACTATAAGATGCAGGCAATAAAAGCACCTACCTCTCAGAGTTGTGAGGATCTAATGAGATAATATTTGTAAAGTACTTAGGATAGTGCTTGGCACTTAGCCAGCATTATATAAATGTTTATTACCTTTCCCTTCCCTCATGTCATATTTGCTAGATATGAAATGAAACTTCAGTTACTTTGATTTGCTTTTTTCTTGGTAAGTGTTTTTTTGAGCAATCCTTTTCAGTCTTCTTACACCTTACTCCCAAAGACATGCTCTTTGATCCAGTGACATTGGCTTCCTGTATGTTCCATGGACATACTCTGTCTCTCATCTCTGGGCATTTTCTCTGGCTGTTCCCCATACCCAGAATGCTTTTCCTCTTCCACTCTAACTATTGACCTTCCTGGCTTCCTCTAAGTCCCAGCTAAGATCCCACCTCCTACAAGAAGCCTTCCCTAACCCCTCTTTATTCCAGTGTCTTCTCCTCTGCTAATTATTTCCTATTTATATTTTATGTAGCTTGTTTTGTACATATGTGTTTGCATGTTGTCTCCCCTATTAGATTGAAAGCTCCTCGAGGGCAGGGACTTTTTGGCTCTTTTGTATCCACAGTGCTCAGCCCGGTGCTCAGCATGTAGTAGTGTGGTAGGTACTTAATAAATGTTTATGAATTAAATTATTGTTACAATACAATAAGTATTTATCAAGTGCCTACTATGTGCCAGGTACTCTGTTAAATGCTGAGGATACAAATAAGAAAAAAGAAAGACAGCTCCTACCTTCAAGGAGTTTACAATCTAATGAAAGGCAACACACAAAAAGTCACTGAAAAAGAGTCAGGGGAAGGTATCCAGCGAAGAGACATAATGATGGTAGAGTTGAATCCCACTGGTGGGAAATGAAGAGTTGTCTGAGTTTTTGAATCCTCTTTAAATGGAAGCTTTGGAGCAGGAGTTTTTTTTTTTTCAAATTCACCCCCTAACTCTCCTTTCAGGGGGGCAGAAGCAACTGAGGGTACTGATGAGGTGTGAGTACCTAACTGATGCAATCACTGCTGAGTTTCCTGAGGATAATTGTTAACAACTATTATTTTTTTTATTTTGAGGACTATTTATATCTTTTACTAATTAATTTAGTTATTACTTTTATATTATATATTTATATTAAGAACTCACTTTTAATGTAGAGGAAACAGTTATTCACATGTGACATGCATCTACCAAAGTGAGGCATCATCACAGAGTTATTTAAAAGACTGACCTTGGAGTCACTAAGGCTGAGATTCAAGTGTTATCTCTAACAAAACTTAGTGTAGGACCACAGAACTTTCATTTAACCTTTTAATATCCTCAAGGAACTTTCTAAGATTATCATTAATTAATTAACAAACATTTAAAAAGTTTTGGCAACTTTAGAAATTTGGGCAGCCAGATGGCACAGTGGGTAGGGCCTGAAGTCAGGAAACTGTTTTTCCTGGGTTCAAATACAGCCTCAGACACTTACTAGTTATGTGACCCTGGGCAGGTCACTGTCTGCCTCAGTTTCCTCATCTGTAAAATGAGCTAGAGAAGGAAATGGCAAACCACTCCAGTATCTTTGCCAAAAAAACTCCAAATGGGGTCACGAAGAGTTAGGCATGACTGAAAACAACTGAACAACAATATTTAATAAGCACCCACTCCATTCTGGGCACTGTGCTAGAGATAAAAGAACAAGAAAATGAAATAGTTCCTGCCCTTGTGAAGCTTACATTGTGCTAGGTAAGAGACTATTGGTGTATTTGCACTGGTGGAGGTACACCAAGAGTTTTCTGTTATGATTAAATAAGAAGTCTGAACCAAATATATACGTGTGTTTGTGTATATATTCATATGTTTGTGAGTGTGAGGCAAAATCTTATTTTGCACATGAAAACTTAACAAGTTTATGTACAAGCTCTTATTTACTTCATTTTATCCAATTATACTTAAGCCACAAATGTGGAATTGTACACCTAAGGTGATCATGTGAGCAGTAGCAATGAATTGATGCTGATTCCAAGAAAGGAAAGGTCATTTTTCACTGGGGAATTGGAGAAGGCGTCTCAGAAAAGGTGACATTTAAACTGGATCTGGAAAGATGGAGAAGATATGAAAACTTGCCAGGGTTTGGAAAGGGGGGAAATGAGTTGAGGAAAACATTGCAAACAATGAGAATAACAGGAGTAGGTCAAGGAATATTAAGTAGTTTACTGATTAGGCCCTAGTATATGTAGAGGGGAGTCATGTATGATAAGCCTGGGAAAGGGAAGTTCAAGACAATACTACAACCTTGAAAGGAATCAGTCTGAAGGCTTACAAAATAATGACAAAAGGAGGGGGGTGAGAAGGAGTGTCATTGACCTCTATGATCCCCACCATTCAGGTAGGTACTTGTGACAAGCCTCTGAGTTGGTAGAAGAGAAATATGCAAGTGAGTAGAAAGAGCAAAAGAAACCAGATCCTATGAAATTGTAAAGTTGATTATGGGAGATGGACTTGATTTGTTCTACTTGCTCTATGACAGTAAAAACTACTGAAAATAGATGAAAATTGTGAAGTAGCAGATTTAGGCTATCGTAAATAATAACAAAAACAAAATTCCCATCAGCTGGACCTAGGAAAAAGTGGACTGGGCTGCTGTTCTCTCTCCCTAGAGTTCTTCAAGTAGAGATTGGATTACTACTTGTGGATGTAATAAAAGGGGTTCTTGGTTAGCTTTAATTTGGACTTTCAGATAACCTTTGAAGTTCCTGCCATTTCTCAGATTCTACAATCACTTTTTTTTTCAAAACAACAACAACAACAACAACAACAACAACAACAGTAAGTTGGAATAGCTATTCCATGACTCCCACTCAATGGGACCAAACATCTTAATTGTTACCTCTTTACTAAGGTAAGAAAGAATGAGTCAAATAAGGGAATAAAGGGAAGAAGGGAATAAGCATTTATTAAGGGTCTACTATGTACCAGACACTGTATTAAGCACTTTACAAATATTATTTCATCTGGTCCTCACAACAAACATGTGAGGTAGGCATTGTTATTATCCCCATTTTACAGTTGAGGAAACTGAAGCAGACATAGATTAAATGACTTGCCTAGGGTCAGAAAGCTAGTCAGTACTGGAGATTGTATTTGAACTCAAGTCTTCCTGACTGTAGGCCCAGCACACTATCAATTGCACCACAGAGCTGAGTTTACACTGTCCATAGAACCCAGTGTCTGAATGAATCTATCCAGGGACTCACTCTAGAAATTCAGAATTCTATTGAACAATCATATACTCAGTCTCTCTACTTTGAAATGCGGACATTTATAACAGCTTTGACAGATTGCATTTTCCCCCTATTATTTTTAACTATCTTTCAGAAAAGCAAGTTTGCTTCTGCCCAGACAAGTTTAAACACTCTCATCATGGGATGAACTGTGGTACATGAATTGTTAGATGTACTTTTTTAAACTTATTGTCACATCTTTCACTTTTTGAAGTTTTTTTTTTTAAGTCTCATTATCTACTGTTCTTTGCCTAAGTGACCCAAGCAAATCTATTTGAAAATCTCTTTTAAATGTTCATCCCTCACACACCAAAAATATTCTCAATTTACAAACATCTGTACCTACACTGACAATTACTTAGTGACAACACTATACTGTGATTTCACATGGGAATGTCAAACCACTTGATAAACTTGATAAAGCACCATTTACCTAACCATGAGTGGTCACTCAGCATTGCAAGTGATGTAGCTATTGCATCTGGTATCTAAATGTTAAGTAATTTGGTCATACATGCCCTCGGTCACAAGTTAGTCATGGAGCAGTAAATAAAATTGGACTCATGACTCCCAATCCTGTACTTGGGAAACTCTATCATGTCTCCTCTCTTGTAGCAGATGCATTTACTGTACTCTGGCGTTAGACCTCTATAGCCACCAATGACATGTAAAAAGTATTTTGAATCATGCTGAAATCACTGGCCATGTGAGCAGCAGTGAAATCACTTTCCAAACCAGGTTAGCATATCCATATTACACCTCCAATAATCAAGTTAGCACCTCTGACATAGTTCCCAGAGGGCTAGTGAAACACTAACATGTGAAGCCACAGCTAATTTCCCCTTGTCAAGATGCAGGTAAAACTACAAAACAAGTCCCACAGTGCAATCAGCTGGTGTGCAGTTAATACAGTGTTTTGCAATCATTAGATTGCTTGAGAAACATCCCTGTGAGTTAGATATTGCATCCCCATTCTTTAGATGTGGAAACAAAGATGACTTGCATATCAGTGGCTTACTCAATGCCACCTGGTAAGTCATGGCCTGACTGAGGTTCAGCCTGCCTGAGGGTGTCTGACACAACCCCAATTCCGACTGAGTTACTCTGGCCTGGTAGTGTTATTAGTTCCTAGACCTACATGATTAGGAAGTAGGAGCCTGGGAAGTTCTTTGGAGACATTCCATTTCTTAATAATTCCCCATTTGCCTTATTTTTATTCTGTAGATAGATGGGACTCTGTAAGAGAGATTTTTAGACTCACCTTTTCCCAGGGGAGTAGTAAAATGGGTTTGTTCTGCTTTTACTTTCTCTCCTGTTTTACTACTTGTGCCATCCTTTGCTTCCCACTTTTCAATTAATTAACCTCTCCATTGAGGTCTATTTGCACAAAGATGAAATTTCAAGGGAAAAAAATCTTTATTCAGATAAGAATCAAGAGAGAGAGGCATAAGATAAGTAAGGTGAAGTTTTTTTTTTCCAGTCACTTTGTATTTAATTTATGGGCTTTTTGTTGGGGATGTAAACCCAGTTTTGCAACTTTGCAACACTTTTTTCCCTCTGTTATATGGTATAAAATGAGCAGAACTGGCTGCTGGGCTGATGTGAAGGAGGCAGGTTGTATCACGCTGTGAAGCAAACACATCCTATCTCTGTCTTTCAGTCTGTCTCATTCTCTATATCCCTTCATCTCTCCCTCCATATATCTCTGTCTCTCTCCCTCCTTCTCTTTCTCCCTCCCTTCTGCCACTTCCCTCCTCCTTTTTTCAGCCTCTGTCTGTGTCTCTACCTGTCTGTCTCTGCATGTTTGTGTGTCTGTCCGTCTTTTTTGTGGGGAGAGGGAACCTTGTATAATATTCTATTCCAGCATGAGAATGGACTTCATGATTGGATTTTGTTTCCTCACTTCTAACACTGATGACTCTAACTTGCATTTTTAACAATTCCACCATCAGGCACACCTGGTACATTCAAGTGATACCACATTTTCAGAGTTTGGGGAGAGATGCTTCTCTGATTTCAGTATGAGGCCTTAGATCTGTAATGATGACCAGTCCTGGAAAAGTGCTTTGCACCATGATTCATCTAAATAAATTTACTTTGATTTCTAAATATTCTGTGATGTTCCTAGACACTGTGTTCAGCACGATCAGGCCAGGGTGAAGTAAGAAGAATAATGTTATTAGATATCGTAGTACTGTCAAGCAAGTCCTGACTGGCTGAACATTGAGAAAGCCTTTTGTCAGCAGGTCAGAAATTTGACAGGTGCACCTTGCTTTATACTAGAGGTTACCTCTTGAAATTTGGGGCAAATCATATTTTTAAATTAAATTGTCTTTTCCATATATGTAATTTCAGCCCCATTGTTCTTCAGTTCTCATTGACTTTCAATTAGAAACAGCTCTTAGCCTAAGTTTTTCTTTCTTTGCTTATAATTTATTCTTCAGGAGTTAAACAATTGTAAACCAATGCTTTAATGCAAGAGGAAAATTCAGATTACAAAACAAAAAAAATTAAGAAAAACTCGCAATGAAACCTGTTTCAGAGCAAAATAATGCTTTTCAGGTCTGAATGTTCACTCCCTTATTTATCTACTTTGTAATTTAGGATTTTGAAAAGACTTATTTTCTTAAAGTGGGGCACACCTATCCAGGTTAAAAATTTCATCCATTCCTACTCAATTGAATAGCATTTCCAGTTTATTCATGGAACAGAATGTTCAACAACACAGAACAACCAATGATACAACCTCATTCTATAGATTTGCTTCCAGTTTGCCCTTGGTTTTCTGTCAATCTTAGTCTAGTCTCAATACCAGATGGCTTTAAGATAGGTGAGTATTTGTAATAACTGACTGGTCCACTACATTGCTAATCCCTGGCCCCCTTCATGCTTGCCACTGGGTACATACTCCCTCTCTCTTCCCCCTTTTCCCAAGTCAATATTACCTTTCTTGAAAATAAAATGTCCATCAACTGCTGTATGACTCCAGGCACCATTCCTGTTATTTCCCTGTCCAATATACTCCTCCCTGCAAATCTTGTCTTCCCTATTAGAATGTAAGCTCCTTGAAAAAAGGAAGGTGCTGTCTTGCTATTTTTTTTTGCTTTTATATCACCTCTATTATTGCAGTGGTTAACATAAAGTTAGCATTTAATAAATGCTTTCTCATTCAGTCACGTAAGCGCAGGTTCCTCATCCCCTTCACCTCCTGGCTCTAGCATCCTTCAAGACTTATTTCAAATCCTATCTTCTGCAAAACTTCTACATTCTTCCCCTCTCCTACTACCTTCTCTTTGAGAGTACTTCCCATTCGTATATCTGATACATAAAATTATTTGCATATTCTTTTCTCCCCTTACAATTTGAGCTCTTTGAGGGAAAAGACCAAGTTTGTTTTCTTTTTTTTTTTCCCTTTCTTCAGATCCACAGTGAAGACAGTGTGGTGCCTGGCATACAATAAGCACTGAAGAAATACTTATTGATTGACTTGCTGAATAATCACCTATTATCTGAGAACCAGCTTAATTAAATTTGGAAAAGATGATCATCATACATGTTGGCATTGAGGAATGGATTTTTCAGTCACAGAAACCCTCAGAAACTATCTGCCAAATTAGCACAGTACTCAGCTGCTTTAATGGATCTATGATCTTATTGATTCAGGAGTTTGCTTCTTTGGTCTAATTCTTTTGGGCTAATGGTGTGGTCAAATACAACCTCTTCTATGACTGCTTATCCTGGGAACTCTAATCTCTGTCCTCTCATAAGATCAATTGTACTCATTTCATAAATGCTTGTTGGATTGAATTTGGTGGAGGGGTTATGGTTTGCCTCAGTGAAGAGATTACTGATACTGATGGAAGTGTCAGAGGTTTTGTACTGGGGGTATGCAAGCATCACAGCATAAACTATATTGAACTGGCTAAATGATTTATGTCTTTTCAGATTCAATTTGCATTAACTATTATGTTAGAAATTTACTTTCTCCATCCTATTTCTCTTCTTTTTTCCCATTGCCTTCATTGAGTGTATCCTAGGTTTAGGGATGTTTGGAGAAAAGAATGTTCAAAAAAATCCCAGTTGGTATTCATGATACTCAGAGTGTTGCATGTTTCCTAAAGGAAAGGATTAGAATGCAGTCACTCAAATGAAAATGTTATTATTGAGCCAATAGGATTCATTTTAGGAATCATTTGCAATAATAAAATATCATCCCCTTTTCCATTTTTAAAGGTTTGTGAAGTTCTCTTCTGCAACTAACACTGTGTGAGAAAAAAGAGAGGATTAACAGCATCTTAATAGGCTCAAAAATAGGGCCAATTTTCACATTACACAGCTAAATTGGAAAGGAAGGAAATAAAGACATCAGTGGATGAAATTAATGTAATTGGAGAATACTGTAGTCAGAGTAGTTTGTTTGCTCTAATCTCATACACAATATAAAAATGTTGCTGCAAATGGACCCCAGCTGCAAGCAATCACAGTCAGAGAAGCTAAATGGAATCAACAATGATGATCTGGTAGAGAAGCAAATGCCCATACAGTGTTTCTTGGAGGAGATTGTAATGGCCAACTGTTCCAAAAATGATATTCCAAGATTAATAGAGGAAAAAATGCAATATAATTCCTTTTGAAAATTAATTCATATGTTCATGCTTAAGGACCAAATATATGAAAAATGCTAATGATGTTAAGTCTTATTGTCCAGTTGTTATTCTTTCAATACACTTGGTACAAGACTTTCATCAACAAGAAAGGTAAGAAGAATTAAAAAAATGGCAAAACACATAGTATCTGGAGTCTGAGGATGTAGATTTAAATCCCTGCTCTGCAACCTACTATATTTGAGGCTACAGGCAAAGCACTTAGCTTCCCTGCACCTCAAAGTCATCCAAGCAGTAAATAGGTAAGACAAGATTTGAACCCAGTGTTTTTTTTACTCCAACTCAAGCACCCTCTCCACTACAAAATATTGAATTTTGAATTGAATTAAATTATATTCTTTATGCAGGAACACACACTTGGATATTTGTAAATGAATGTAAAAGTGATAATCAATAATAATGATGTCTCTGACTTCTGAATTTGAGGGGAAACTTGTAGAATATCCACTGAACTAAAGAAAATGAATGATATGCAGATGTATTAAAACAAATTCAGTACAAACATGCAAACAACCTTTACTCCTTTTGTAGTTAACAATTAAACTAGGCTGGGTTACTTGCCCTACCAGACAGGCTGAATTTTTTTTTCTCAGTGCTTTCTTAACGTACTTGTGGTAGGAAAAACAAAACAAAACGACACTGTAAATACAAAAAATATACCCACTCTGATTTTTTTGGTGGAAATTTGCTAACGTTAAGGCATCCCATCAAGACTTAGTTCTCTGTCCCTCAAGTCTGTAACCTATTGCAATGACTTGCATAGCAAACTCCACAAACATACCCTGTACCCTTACCCCAATACTGTGATGTCATTTTTGTTCTCTTCAAGAATGAAGAAAAACAACCAACCAAGCAAGCAACACCTTGATTAATATGATATGTCTGTTTTACTCACAAAACATATACTCCTAACTAAGAGCCTTCATACTTTGTTTCTTTCAGCAACAAATATTTTAAAAAGGTAAAAGGATCTGAAAATGAGAGCACAAGTTTTATTATGTGTCAAGTACTGTGCTAAATGATAGGGAAGAAATATTAGCAAAAAGAAACACAGTCTCTGTCCTCAAGTAGGAATAGGGGAAGACAGCAGACAAAAAGAAGTTAAAAAGCCATATAGAGGCATCATGTCAGCATCTAGAAGATGGCAATAGAGACCAGACAAAATAAAGGTTGGTCCTTATTGGCCCTTCCTAAAATGGAGGCACTTAAAGGAACCCATTAATGAGAGAAGGGAGTGAGCATGGCAGAAGGATGTTTCAGGGTAAGGAGGGCTCAGGTACTGAAGCAAGTTCCAGGATGAGGCTTTAAATGAGGCATGGCATAGAAGTCTAGAATGTCAGAAGCCTAATCCATAGGGAAATGAAAGTTGGCATAAATCACATAATGAATACAATTCATCATCCTGGGTAGAGGGGAAAATATAAAGAAAAGTAAGATATAGTTACTAAACTCAAGATTGTTTTAATCTGGTAGGGGTTATAATATAAATGAGAATATACAGGGACTTAAGATAAGTAAAAAGTCCTGTGAAATTAGAAGAGTAATCATTTTTAACTAGCAGGGTTAGGAAATTCTTCACAGAAGAAGGATTTAAGCTAGGTAATTAATCTAGGCTTGGATATGGAGGAAGAAATATTTTACATGAAATATGGTGAGTGAAATCCTAGAGAGAGGAAAACATAAGACATGGTGGATTGTACCCATAATTTTGGATTTGATTATAGTTCTTAAAGTTTTGTCTGAGGACCCACATGGGGCAAATCACTTAATCCTATTTGCCTCAATGTCTCATCTATAAAATGAGCTAGAGAAGGAAATGGCAAACCACACCAGTATCTTTGTCAAAATAACCCCCAACAGAGTCATGAAGAGTCAGACATGACTTAAAGGACTAAAGAACAACAACCTGCAGTATTGGTTTGTTGTGAGAAATGTGTTTTTAAACTTTAAAACCCAGTGTAAATACAAGTTATTATTAAGTCTCTCCAAATCCTGGTTGAAAGAGTACTACCTTATTCCTTAGCTGGGTTCCCTTATGATTGTAGAGTTGAGGAAAATTCAGAACTATATTTTCAGACATTAGGCTAGTTAGCCTAGTGTGGGACCATTTCTCCTAGTTACCCAACTTGATTGATCCAGCTCCTTGGTTCTTTCTTGCCCACCATATACATTTGAAAACTTATACTTACGTGGTACATTAAAAGTTAAATAGTGCTTTCCTTTCAATGACACTGTGCATGAATTATTATCCACATTTTACAGAACAAAACAAAACAAAACAAACAAACAAACAAAAACAACCCTGAAGCTCACAGAATTTCAGTGAATTTATCAGGGTCATACAGCTAATAAAATTGAGCCAATAACTCAAGTGGAATTCTTTCTCCTTTATGGCTAATGAGCGCACTTATCATTATACCACAGTGCCTTAGATAGACCCAAACTAAGAGCCCTTCCTTTCCTTTGAAGTTTCCCTATTCTGTTGGGAGGAAAAGAATAGGACATCTCTGCCTTCTAGAGAATATACTACCCTGAAATAACCTGTCTAAGCAAGCTGAGAATGTCATCTGATCAGATTACCAGCTTCAGAGGAGTACCTAACATATTGGAAAATAGAGCCCCAGGGAAAACTGGAAAAAAGTATGAAAGAAACTAGGCATAGACCAAAATCTCACACCATATAACCAAATAAAGTCATAATGGGTTCATGATTTAGATATAAAGACTGATACTATAGGCAAACTGGGAGACCAAGGAATAGTTTATCTATCAGATCTATGGAGAACAGAAGAATTCAGGACCAAACAGGAGATAAGAGAACATTATGAAAAACAAAATGGATAATTTTGATTACATTAAAATTAAAAGTTTTTGCACAAACAAAGCCAATTCAACTGAGATCAGAAGGAAGGTAGAAAATTGAGAAAGAATTTTTACAACCAGTCTCTCAGGGCCTCATTTCTAAAATATATAGAGAATTAAGTCAAATTTATAAGAATACAAGTTGTTCCCCAATTGATAAATGGTCAAAGGATATGAACAGGCTGTTCTCAGATGAAGAAATTAAAGTTATCTATAATCATATGAAAAAATGCTCTAAATCACTATTGATTAGGGAAATGCAAATCCAAACAACTCTGAGGTACCACACCACACCTATCAGATTGGCCAACATGACAAAACAGGAAAATGATAAATGGTGGAGAAGATGTGGGAAAATTGGAACACTAATGCATTGATGGTGGAGTTGTGAGATAATCCAACCATTTTGGAGAGCAATTTGGATCTATGCCCAAAGGGCTGTCAAAATGTGCATACCCTTTGACCCAGCAATAGCACTTCTAGGGCTATATCCCAAAGAGATCATACAAATGGGAAAAGGACCCACATGTGCAAAAAATATTTACAGCAGCTCTTTTTGTGGTGGCAAAGAATTGGAAATTGAAAGGATGCCCATCAATTGGGGCATGGCTGAGCAAGTTGTGGTATATGAATGTAATGGAATACTATTGTTCTATAAGGGATGCTGAACAGGCTGACTTCAGAAAAACCTGGAAAGACTTGTATGGTCTAATGCTGAGTGAAGTGAGCAGAACCAAGTGAATGTTGTATACAATAACAGCCACATTGTGTGATGACTAATAGTGATAAACTTAACCCTTCCCAGCAATACAAGGATCTAAGACACCTCCAGAGGCCTTGTGATGGAAAATGATATCCACATCCAAAGAAAGAACTATGGAATTTGAATGCAGACAGAAGCATACTGTTTGCTATTTTTTTCCTCTTCTGTTGAGTTATGTTTCCTCTTTCTGGTAGTTCCTTCTATTGGTTCTAATTTTTACTTACAACATCACTAATCTGAAAATATATTTAATAAGAATGTGTGTGTATATATATATATATAGCCTATGTCAGATTGTGCGCCGTCTTGGGGAGGGTGGTGGGGAGGAAGGGGGAGAAAAATTGTAAGCATATGGTAGTGATTGTTGATAAATCAAAATAAATTAATCAAAAAAAAAAAGAAAATGGAGCTCCATGATAACTAACTTCAGTGATGCTGGCAGCTATTGAGAATACTGTTCTCCACCTGCCACACACCTGTGTCCTTGTTCCTTCTCAGCATCTCCAGTGTGACAGTTGCCAGGTCCCTTGACCCTAATCACACAGTGGATGTGGCTTTAGCTAAGCATGTGGGAATTTATTTACCTCCTGCTGGATACATGTGTTCTGCAGCCCCAGGATATTTCTTGATATCAGCTGCAGCAAACTGGAGTTGCTGACATGGTGTAAGACCTGACGAAAATGATAATAAGAATTGACATTTATAGAGCACTTTATGGTTTACAAAGCATATTATGTACATTATCTTATTTTATTTATACAACTCCCCTGGAAGGTAGATAGTGCAACGATTATTGCCCTCATTTTAGAGGTCAAGAAACTGAAGCCTGGAAGATTGAAGTGATTTGTCAAAAGTCACATATGTAAAACTGTGTTTTAAACCTAGATCTTCTGGGTGTAAATCCAATGTACTTCCCGCTGCATCACAGTTAATTAGATTTAGATCAAGTATTGACATTAAGTGTATTTGAAATTAATGTTTCCAAACTACAGATTCTAGACTAATATAACAGCTTGGTTTGTAGATGTTGTTTTCTCTAGTAGCATTGAATCATTTCAAGTGTGATTGTTATTACAAACTTTTAACATAGTTATGTATTGTTTTTGATAACATTCTACATAGGAGATTAATTAATCAATAACCTTGATCAACACTTTTATCTTCTGAACTTTGGAAATGCATTGCTGTTACCAGCTTCCAATTATCAATCTGTAAATTGATTTATTTGCAATAACATGCTGATTAATTTCATGGTCCATCATGTAGTCAATGCAAGAATCTATTGAAAGAAGAAAAAAAAACTTTTTCTTAATATTGATCATGTCAAATTATTCCTGTTGCCTTAATTTTACCCTAGAGAGTCAGACAGATGGGAAAGGTAAGAGTTTTATTTCACTTAAAAATAAATCTTAAACACTTGTGTTCATGCCATCCCAGGTTTCCTTAGAAATCTTCCTGAAGCTTCTGCTTGCAGAGGACATTTTGCTGATCAGATGAAGTCCTAAAGATCCTCAGGACCTTGAAATATTCATAACTACTCAAAAGAGATCATCAGAAGAATTTGCACAGGAAAAAATGGATGGAGGAAGCAAGTTGCCCATAAATGGTGCTTCTTGATGGTTGTCCCCTTGGGTTCATGCATCAGCACAACATTTCTTAGCCCCTGAAGATAAACAGCAGCTTAGATTGCATTTAGGAAACTGCAGTATTTTCAATGATCTTAAGATGCTCCCTGACATGAAATTCAACTTTTTATCACCAATAATTTCTTAGTGATGCTATTTAGTTATAAATTAAGAAACACAACAACCTTTCATCAATCAAAATTTCAGATGACTCAAGGAATGAGGAAATGATGGCTAAGATGGGTCATTTCAAAGCCTTTATATCCCAAGCATTCTGAGTAGAGGCAGCAACCTGGCCCAACTCTCTCAACATCACCCTCCAAACAACTTTAAAATAATGTCTAAAGTAGATTCTGGAATGGTGGAGCCAACAAATGGTCAGGGTGAGACATATTTCCAGCCCAAGACAACTTAGTTGGTCTGCAGGAGAGGTCTGCAGGGTAGGGAGTGCATGCAGTAGTAGCACCAGTCATGAACCTTGGAGATGGCTGAGAAAGTGGCAGCAGCAGCTTTAGTAGCTCTGAACCCCAGAGAAGGTAAGGGCAAATGCATAAGGAGATTACAAGGGACTCTGAGCTAGGACTGGGTTCAGGCCCCTGTTATATTTCCTATACGCAGTTCCTAGTAATAGTTTCAGGGAAGAGAGGAGCACTAGCACTTTTGTGGCTGCAAGGTAGTAAGGCATTTCTGGGTAAAGACCAGAGAGCAGAGGAAAGTAGTGACCACACCTCTCCTGGAATCTTTGAAGCACTGAATACTTGTAGATTCAAGAATTATTTCTGAAGACAGCAATACTGAAAAACCTGAAGCTTAGCCGACCTTAGCTTCCCCATTCCCAGGTAAGCAGAGCCCAATTCTAATATAAAGTTCAAAGACAAGAAATAAGCTAGAAAAAAATGAATAAAAGACAAAAAATAACTTGAACATAAAAAAGATATTACAGCGGCAAGAAAGACTAAGACATAAATTCAAAGCAAGACAACAACATGAACACAACTACAAGCAAAGCCTCAAAGAAAAATGCTAATTGGACAAAAATCCTACAAGAATTCCTGGAACAAAGAAAGAAATAAGAGTGGCAGAGGAACAATTAGGAAAATAAATGAAAGTGATAAAAGAAAATTAAGAAATCAGAACTAACAGCTTGGTGAAAGAGGAACAAAAAAACTGAAGAAAATAACACCTTAAAAAACATAATTGGCCAAATAGTAAAAGAGGTACAAAAAATCACTGAAGAAAAGAATTCTTAAAAAGCAAAATTGGCTCCAAAGAACTCAATGAAAAATGCTATCTATCTCCAGATAGAATTGATGAACTCTTAGTGCAAATTGAAGTATAATTATTTCACTTTATTTTTCTTACTTTTATTATAACATGGTTAATATGGAAAAGTTGTTTTACATGATTTCACATGTATAATTGATATCATATTGTTGGCCTTCTAAGTGAATGGGGGAGGGATAGGAGGGAGAGAGAGAATTAAGTATGAAATTTGAAGAATGAATGTTAAAAATAAATAAATAATTTTTTTTTGTAAAAGAAAAGATATGAAGCCATATATGTCTTGTAAGAAGACCCAGTAGCTGGGTGACCTTGGGCAAGTCGCTTAACCCCGATTGCCTCACAAAAAAAAAGAAGAAGACCTAGGGCCAAGAATAAGTCATACAGTGTCTCAGAGTAGTAATACCAATTTCACTAATTAATCATGAGAATGTATACCAAATTATTAATTTTGGCAGGGGAGGAAGGGAGTACAAATGGAATTCAAACAAAAATATTACTTTTTAAACCAGGAGTTTGTCACTTTTTTAATTCTTTTTTTTGTTTAATTAGGTTTGTATGTATAGCAAATGTGGATTATAATAGATTATATAAAGATTTACAGTAGAAGGAAAATACAAGATAAAGGTCATTTCATTACAAAGACTTGTCAATGAATATCCTTTCATATCATTGTATCTCTTTCTGTATTGTGCTACATGTATGCTATTAATCTTTGTTCAATCAAAACTTACTCTTTATATGTTTCTAATAATGAATAAACTAGTAGCTGAAAGGGGGAAAAAGCAGAATTGTCAAATAGAAAAAAAATTAAAAGATACCAAAACTCACTTAAGAAAATTATTTTTTAAAAATTAGAATTGGGCAAGTAGAAGCTTATGACTCTGTGAATCATCAAGAGACAATAAAACAAGGTCAAAAGACTGGAAAAAATAGAAGAAAAAGTGAAATCTCATTGGAAAACAACTAACTTGTAAAATATATCAAGGAGAGAAAATTTTAGAATTATTGGACTACTTGAAAATCATGAGTAAAAAAAGAGGCTAGATGTCATCATTTCAAGAAATTATAAGGAAAAACTACCTCAATAGCTTAGATCTAGAGGGTAAAATAGAAATAAAAGAATCATTTCCTGAAAGAAATCCCAAAATGAAAACTCCCAGGAATATTATGGCTAAATTTCAGAGCTCCCAGGTGAAGGAGAAAATATTGCAAGCAGCCATAAAGAACCACTTAATTAGCATGGAGCTACAGTCAGGATCACACAGGATTTAGCAGCTTTCATGTTATAGGAGTGGAGGGCTTGATATATGACATTCCAGAAGACAAAGGACCTAAGATTACATCCAAGAACAATCTACTCAGCAAAACGAGTGTAATCCAACAGAGGAAAAATGGATATTTAATGAAATAGAGGATTTTTCAAGCATTCCCAATGAAAAGATAAGAGCTGAATAGAAAATTTGACATTCAAACACAAAACTCAGGAGAAACATATAAAAGGTAAATGTGAAAGAGAAATCATAAAGAATTCGATTAGGTTAAACTGTTTAGATTCATATATGGGAAGATGATACATGTAATTCCTAAGGACTTTATGATTATTAGGGTAGTTAAAAGCAGTCTACATAGACAGAAGTCATGTGAGTGAGTAGATTAGGTTGAGATGATCTAAAAAAAATGGAGGATTGAGAAACAAAGATACACTGGGAGAAGGGGAAAAGAGGAAGAATGGGAAAAATCATATCAAATAAAAAGACACATAAGATAGAACTTTTACAATAGAGGGGAATATTGGGGCTGAGGTGGCAGGCTATGCTTGAACCTCACTCTAATTGGAATTGTTTGAAAGAGGGAAGAATAAATATACAAATGTAGTTGGTCATAGAAATCTTTCTTACCCAACAGGGAACTAAGAAATAAAGAGAAGAGAAAGGGGGTGATGATATCTGGGAGAGTGAATTAAGGGAGGCAGTAGTAAGAAGCAAAACAAATTTTTAGGAGGAACAGGGTAAAAGAAAAAGAGAGAGAGAAGGATAAATAAAAGAAAACAGGAAGAGGGAAACAGTTAGTATCATAACTGTGAATATAAATGGAATAAATTTACCCATAAAATGGAAATAAATAGCAGAATGGATTAGAAATCAGAATCCAACAATATGTTGTTTCTAAAAGACATATTTGGAACAGAAAGACATACACAGAGTTAAAATGTATAGAGCTGGAGCAGAATCTATTAAGCTGAAGTAAAAAATAAAAGAGATGGGTATCAATCATTGTCTTAGACAAAGCAAAAGCAGAAACAGTCTTAATTGAAAGAGATAATCAGGATAACTACATTTTCCTAAAAGGTACCCAGGACAGTAAAAAATATCAAAACATTTTGCACCAAGTTTCTCTGATGAAGACCTTATTTCTCAAATATATATGGAATTGAGTAAAATTTATAAAAATAAGAACAATTTCTCAATAGATAAATGGACAAAGGATATGAACAGACACTTTTTAGAAGAAAAAATTAAAGCTATCTATAGTCATATGAAAAATATATTCTAAATCATTGTTGATCAGAGCAGCACTTCTTAAATTTTGGGTCACAACCCCATATTGTTTTAAGAAGTTTAAAAGGTGCTGAAGGGGTTACGAGTGGAAAAAGTTTAAGAAGTCCTGTATTAGAAAAATGAAAATTAAAACAACTCCGAGGTATCACTTCACACTTATCAGAAATGACAAATGCTGAAGTATTGTTGAAAAATAGGTACAGTGGTAAACTGTTGGTGAAATTGTCAACTGGTCCTCAACTATTCTGGAGAACAATTTGAAACTCTGTTCAAAGGACTATACTGTGCATACCCTTTGACCCAGAAACACCACTACTAGGCCTATATCTGAAAGAGATCAAGGAAAATAGAATAGGACCTACATAAGCAAATATATATTTGCTTATATATATAAGCTCTTTTTTATGATGACAAAGAATTAGAAATTGAGGTGATGTCCATCAGTGGAGTAATGGCTGAACAATTTATGGTATCTGATTTTCATGGAATCCTACAGTATTAAAGACATGATGAGGAATATAGTTTCAGAAAACAAATAAACAAAGAAACTGGAGAAGACATATTTGAACTGTGAAGTGAGCAAAGCGAAGTGAGCAAAGCCAGATCATTATACACAGTAACATTAATATTGTAACAATGATCACCTTTGAAAGACTTAACTACTCTGATCAAAGCAATGATCCAAAAAAATTCCAAAGGACTAATGATGAAAAATGCTATCTACCTTCAGAGAGAGAACTGATAAACTCTGAGTTCAAATTGAAGTAAAATTTTCTCATATTCTGTATGTTTCTTGCTTTTTTTACATGACTAATTTGAAAATAGGTTTTACATGATTTCACATGTATAATTTATATTTTCGTATAATTGATATTATGTGTGTGTGTATGCTCTCACAGTGGGTAGGGGGAAGCTGGGGAGAGAAAGAATTTGGAACACAAAATTTTTCACAAAGAATGTTAAAAATAAAAGAAATTAAAATTAAAAAGCCTAAACCATATATCCTATGCTCTAGTCATTCACCCCATCCTCCTGAAACCTTTCCCATAGAACATGAACTCAAATTCTGAGACACTGGGCTCTTATATGAGAGATTTTACTTTATCTTTTCCAGAATCTGGATATGTCACTTAACCTCTATTGACCTCAGCTTCCTCATCATTAAAATGAGGATAATAATGAGTACTTGCAACCCAGGGTTATTGTGAGGATCAAATGAGATAGTAATCTTAAAGTATTTAGCAGGGCCTGGAAGATAGTAAATGCTATGTAAACATTAGCTGTTATACTGTCATTATCATTATATTCATCAACATCATTGTCATTAATAATCACTTCCTAGAAATTATAATACATATTTACCCACACGTCCCCTCCCATTTTCTTCCCCTTTATGTTTTGTTGCAGGGCTGATTGCTTATATTTTCATGTAGGGCACATATTAATTTGTTAGTAAATTCTTTCTTTCTTTCTTTTTTATTTCTTCTTTTTTTCCTTCCTCCCTTATTTCTTCCCTTTCTTCCTTTTTCCCTCCCTCCCTCCTTTCCTCCTTTTCTTCCTTTCTTCCTTCCTTTCTTGTAGGATATACCATCAATAATGTTCTATGCACATATAAAGAATATCCTCCAAATGTAAAATTTCAAAAAGAGAGATATGTCAAGCGTATACCATATTGAGTGTAAGAAACATCAAATAGACAATCTGATTGCTGTACATGCAATGTTAAAAAAAAAAAAGGCCTAAGAAAGGTATTTGGGAATTGGTTAGATTCTTTGCACAGGCTCTATGCATAGACAGGAATCACAGGGGATGAGAAAGTGGGACTGGATTATGTTGTGCACAATTAGACAGAGCACCCACATTGATGAGATCACAGACCATTTGAGGTAAGATTTAAGCCCAGGAATTCAATGTTAAGAATTCCAGGGCAGAAAACATTACTCAGTTAAATAAATAGGGAAAGTTAAGTAAAGTATCATTGACATGAAACAGGCTTGGGTTTGACTTTCTCAGTTTCTTCAGGCTCTATCCCTATGCTGAACAAAATGTTCTGTTCATTTCTCTGTTTTCTTCTTATTTTTCTTATCATATTTCCTGTATATTTTGTAAGAAGCATTTGTGTGTGTGTATGTGTGTGTGTGTGTGTGTGTGTGTGTGTGATTATGAATTTTGTGGTCAAGGGATGCAGTTCTGAGTTTTGAAAATACTAACTTTGTCTTTATCGGTATAGTCCTCCTAAATGACTTAATCAGAATGTCAAACATATCCATAAAAAACAAATGTTTTCTCTCTCCCTATTTTATCATTAGCCATATAGAGAAATAAAGAATTAGAAAAGTAACTTAAAACTGAATGTAATTGGTTATATTTTCCTCATACCAATAGTTTCAGGCTTTTTTTAAAACTATACAGAGGATATTTAAAATTCTGTATGGTATGTGATATGGTCACACTTAGAAGCAGGCCTATTGCCTGCTTTCTGTACAGCTGAGCTAAAAAATGTTTTTTATATTTTAAAATAAAGTTTTATTGTATTTTATAATGTTAAAAAACATTCTTAACTCATACTGTACAAAACAAGGCAGGGGCAGGATTTTACCTGCTGGCCATAATTTGCCAACCCGTAGATGAGAGGTTCTTAAACTTTTTTGACTCAGAACCCTTTTATATTCTTTAAAATTATTGAGTACTCCCATCAAAGAGCTTTCATTTAGATGAGTTATATCTATTCATATTTATCGTATCACAAATTAAAATGTCTCAATATTATTATGAAAAGATTTTGACTCCTTAGAACCCCTAAGATCCCTAGAGATCTCTAGACTTTACTTTGAGGATTGCTAGTATAGAAAATAAGTGCCATATGAGTTCAGTTGAGTCAAGAGTCTATGGAGTATGGGGTGATGTTAATAGAATCTATTGCCTTTTAAAATAGTGAGCTTCTTGCATCTAGTAGAGGTTTGTTATTTAGTGAAAGAGAGAGATTCTTGCTTTGACTGTGGAGTTCAGCTAGATGATCTCTTAAAGCCCATTCCAACTCTTTGATTCTATGATTGTAAACAAAACCTAGAAAACATTTTTAATTTTGGTAATATATACATTTATAAAGGCAGAGGCATGGATGGGGCTCAAATGACCTATCCCAGCTTGAGGGTGTGCTTCTGTTGGGTTTGGCAAAATTAAGCCAACATGGGCTGAGTGGATAAATGTGTTTTGAGAGCTGATATAGAATAAGGGAAATGAACTCAGATGCTATTCTAAAGTCAGCCATCTGGTGCATCCTCGAATATCGCCTTCTGAAATAACATAAAGTTGTTCTTAACTGTGTATCCCCAAGTTTACCTATTTTACTTTCTTCACAACACATGACTAATTCTCAAGCATAATTCCCAACTTCCTATACCATCATTTTCCACTGTCCAGTCAAGAATTATGCACTGCAATGAAATTTGGTCTCTTCCTCCCCACCACATTCTCCTAACCCCTAGGAGCTTTTGGAAAAATGGTTATCATATTCACCCCACATAGGCCATGGTGGGTGAAAGTAATATGTAGTGAAGTATACATAATAGATCATCCAGAAAGGAATAATCAGTAAAAGCTGATAGGAAGAATAGATCTAAGAATGAAAAAAATCAACAAACATTTATTGAGCAACTGTTATGTATAAGGCATTGTTCTAAGATCTATAAGAGATATAAAGAAGCATGAGGATACATGTTTTCTTATCATACGGAATTTGCATTCAAGATGAGGAAAGAGGAAGTGGACATCTGCAAAAAAAATTAACTATGGTGGAAGGCAGAGACTGGTAAGCTCTAAATAGGTCGGATAAGGTAGGGAACAGTGATTTCAAAGAAGGAAAGAAGGAAGAAAGGAAGGAAGGAAGGAAGGAAGGAAGGAAAGAAGGAAGGAAGGAAAGAAGGAATTAAAGGAAAGAGGGAGGAAGCAAGCATTTATTAAGCACCTATTATATGCCAAGCATTGTGTTAAACACTTTATAAATATTATCTTATTTAATTCTCACAACTTGGGAGGCCGCTGTTATTATATTCTCAGTTTACAGTTAAAGAAACTGAAGAAGAGATTAAATGACTTACTCAGGTTCACACAGTTATCAGGTATTTTAGGTCAAATTTGAACTCAGGTCTTTCTGACTCCAGGCCCAGAACTCTACTTGCTAAGCCTTCCTGCTTAATGAAATCCTTCTATGAATACAGGTTGCTATCTTCTCTATAGCTTATAGTCTTAGAAAGTTGCACAGAGCAGTGGTGTCAAACTAAAATATAAGGGGGCATTAAGCCATACATATAGGTCCCTGTAGGCCACATATTGAATTAGAAAATCATATATTCACATGATCTATTGCATTTTTATTTATTTTATTGAATTTTCCCAATTTCATTTTAATCTGTTTCTAGCAGTACTGGAGTGCTTCAGGCTTCATTGGGCCTAGTGTTTCATTGTTCTGACCTAGAATACTGGCTATCTTGCCAGTGGTCACCCAAGCAGTAAGTATCAAAAGCAGGACCTGAGCTTAGCCTTCCTGGCTCTGAGGTGAGCTCACTATACATTAGGCAATACTGCCTCTTTCAAATTAATATCATAGACTAGCAGTCAGAAAACTACTACCAGCAAGCCAAATCCAACCCAACACCTGCTTTTTTGTAGTTGTACTTAAAATGTTTTGTTTTTTTTATTTTAAAATAAGGTTTTATTATATTTTAAAATGCAAAAATCATTTTTATCTCAGGCCATATAAGAAGAGGTAGGGCATGATTTAGTGCACTAGCCACAGTTTACTGACCCCTAGCTCAGGGGTTCTCCATCTATTTGGTATCAGGACTCCTTTAGACTCTTCAAAATTATTGAGGATTCCTGCCAAAGAGCTGCCATTTAAATGAGCTCTATCTATTGATATTGATGTTGTTCAGTTATGAGCTGTTGTTGTTCAGCTGTGTGAACCCATTTGGGGTTTTCTTGGCAAAGATACTAAAGTGGTTTGCCATTTGCTTTTCCAGTTCATTTTATAGATGAGGAAACTAAGGCAAACAGGGTTGAGTGACTTGCCCAGGGTCACACAGCTAGTAAGTGTCTGAAGCCATATTTGAATTCAGGTCTTCCTGCTTCCAGGCCTAGCACTCCATCCACTGTGCCACCTAGCTGCCCATTAATATTTACTGTATTGGTTAAATTAAGATGTTTTAGTTTTATAATGAAGAAAACTTGCTACCACATGGGCCCCCTGAAAGGATCTCAGAAATCCATAAGGTTCCCCAGACCTCACTTTGAGAATCACTGGTATAGATAATAAGTGCTGTATGAGTTTGGTTGAGTCAAGAGTCTACATTGTGTGGGGGAAGAATGAGGTGTGAGTAAGGGAATCTCCTACCTCCTAAAGTAGTGAGTAGCCTATGACCAAAAGTATTTGAGTAGAGTTTTAACGTAGTGTAAGGGACAGATTTCTGCTTTGACAGGGGAGTTCAAATAGATGATCTTTTAAAGTCCCTTCCAACTCTATGATTCCATGATTTTCAGAAAACTTACAAACACAAGCATTTTAATTTTGGCAATATATTAATTCTCAGTTCAAAGAGGGAGGAACAGGCATCTATAAAAGGCTCAAAAGATTTCTTAGAAATCAAATAGCTCTTGCATAAGAATTTTTTGATGACTTTGGTATAAATGAATTACAAACATATGGATTCAATTCCTCATGAAACACAATGAAAAGAAAACAGTGCTTGGCAAAATGTACTTTGGGCTTTTTGAACCCAAAATCTTTGGGAAAATTGTTCAAGATGTTTTAATGACCCCCAAATACTGTTGGATTTAAGTTTTTCCTACTATAGGCAAATTGAGCCCTTTAATTCTTTATTCTATTGTGTCTGCCCAAAGTTCAAGGCTGTTTTCTCCCAGCTGCTGAATATCTTCTTTTAGTAAATTGCCTTTTTACTGTTGCTGTTTTGCTAAGTCTGTTTGCTTGTTTTATGCATTTGGGGAAAAAATGACTTAAGAGTTTAGATGTTAAATATTTCAAAATCTTTATGAGCTGTATTTAAATCCACTCCAAAAAAAAGTTTCCTACCCCTTGCCATTCAGTTTAAAGGTGACATTCTCAGGCTAAGTGAGCATAAAGCGATATAAAGTGTAAGGGCCAACAGTGAATTCTCCAGAGGAAGAGAAGCATACAACAAACTTTAGCTGAGTTTCTGTGTACAACAGCAAGAACAGGACTTTGGAAGTTTAAATGCCATTGGGAAATATCACCATGTTAAAGCAGAAGCCGTGTGTCGGATACAATCCATCCTGAAGAGTATATGGAGATTTCAAAGTTGACATTCACTGGGAGCCTTTAACTCCTTAAGTCTTCAATTTAGGTTGGAAAAAATATATATTTTTGAGTATAAAGTTATATTCATTTTAAACTTAAATACAAAAAGAGAAAAGAAAAATAAAATAACATTTCCATATGCACAGCAGAACATAAGAGAGTATTCAATATAAAAAAAATAAATTTCCATTTCAAGAAAACCTATGTAATAAATACTATACCCAGCTTTTCTTTGCTTCCTTCTAAGATTACCTTTATTCTCTGCTATGCACTTTTTAGCTTATTATTTTCTCTTCCTCCCCCCACCCTAAAGAAGGCTATAATTAAATGTGGATATATATATATATATATATACACATATATATATATACACACATAGACATATATAATATATGTATATATTCATGCATACATATATACATGCATACATACATATATGCATGTATATGTGTGTATATGTGCATGCATCTCTCTAAATGTGTGTATACAAACACATATATATATATACATACATACATACATATATATGCCATATTATACATATTTTTCTTTCTCTGGAGGTAGATAGCATCTTCCTTCATAGATCCAAGTCTTTTCATGTTTTTCTAAATCAACTGGTTCATTATTTCTTGTATTACAGCAGTATTCCATCACAATCA
The DNA here is from genome assembly GCF_900497805.2 of Vombatus ursinus. Lineage (NCBI taxonomy): Eukaryota > Metazoa > Chordata > Mammalia > Diprotodontia > Vombatidae > Vombatus > Vombatus ursinus. Next base: position 17,239,821 of record NW_020940355.1, on the reverse strand, counting down.
TATCCTCTCTGAGAGAATGTTTATGAAAGGTTTCCCCAGTTTTCTGCTTTCCTTCTGTTCTTGGCTATATTGATTTTATTTATATAAAATTTTTAATTTAAAATAATTGAAATAATCCATTTTATACTTCAATAATGCTCTTGCCTTACAATACAGTTTAAGATGTGGTACTGCTGAATCTCCTTCCTTTACATTTTTCCCTTAGTTTCTTTGAAATTCTTGACCTTTGTTCTTCCAAATGAATTTTGTTTTTTTTTATAACTCAGTAAAATAATTTTAGTTATTTAATTAGTATGACATTTAATAAATAGATTAGTTAAGTAAAATAGTTCATTTTTTATTATATTGGTTTTACCTACCCATGAAATCTGACTTTAGTTGTATAAAAGGTATTTTATATCTATTTTTATGTAGTTCCTGTGTCTGTTTTGGCAGGTTCACACTCAGGGAAAAAAAAAGATTTTAAAATTATTAATAGAGAATGTACCTAAATATGAATTTATATGTATTATATAGATATGTATATATGTGTTTTACTCTCAGTACCTTGGAACTTTCTGTCTCTCAAAATATGTATCTTCCTGACTTAATTCAGGTAGTAGGTCCTCCAGGTAACCTTCTCTGATGAATGCAGTTGTAAGTTCTTCTTTCCTCCTCAAATTATCTGTATTTAACCACACAAACATTTTATTCCTATCCCATTTCTGTGCCTCCTTCTTACATAAGAATGTAAGTTCCTTCAGGGGATATATTATTTTGATTTTTCATATGTATCCCCAGTACCTATCAGTGCCTTGCATGGTACAATTACTTATTAATGGTTTATCAGATTGTGGAATTGTTTGCATGCTTTACCCCTTTTCAGCTCACTCCTCATAGCACTCACACCAGCAGATTATAACCACAGAGAGGCAACTTCTACCTCAGGTTCTAGGAACCCTGTGGGTGACTACTTATAATAATGTAACTCCCATCAACCTGCTTCCGATGAATAATCAGCAAGGAGTGGGCACAATCATAAAGTACAATATTAAAAAAGAAACACAGGTGAGCAAGGCAACTCATAACTCTAGAATTTCAGAATTCCAATTTATTTTTTACTCTGGACTCCATGAAGTTCACTGTGAAAAGGGGAGGGGTTATTGGAGTTTGATAAGTTTCTCCACTTCTGAGCTGAGCCGGTTTTCAACAAAGCATATTATCTCATTTGGGTACACAACTGTGCTACACTGGCTCCTCATAGGGTATGGTATCTGTCCTGGATTGGTCAGTCTCCTGAACCTCTTGCTTTTAATCATTCTCTAGCACTTCTTGACCCAGGCTGAGCTAGTGTTACTATACTTTTTTTCTCTTTTTTTTTGTTAATAAATTTATTCATTTTTAGTTTTCAACATTTACTTCCACAAGATTTTGAGCTCCAAATTTTCACCCCATCTCACCCCTCCCTCCACCCCAAGATGACATTCATTCTGAATACCTAGTCTGCCTTCCCTTCTATCTTCCCCCCTTCTCTTATCCCCTTCCCCTTCTACTTTCCTGTATGGCAGGATAGATTTCTGTACCCCATTTCCTGTATTTCTTATTTCCCAGTTGCATGTGAAAACATTTTTTTTAAACATGTTTTTTTAAACTTTGAGTTCCAAATTTTCTCCCTTCCTCCCTCCCCACCCACCCTCATTGAAAGGCAAGCAACTCAATATAGGTTATACGTGTGCAGTTATGCAAAACACTTCCATAGTAGACATGCTGTGAAAAACTAACTATATTCCCCTTATTCTTATCCTGCCCCCCCCAATTTATTCTATTCTTTCTTTTGACCCTGTCCCTCCTCAGAAGTATTTGATTCTGGTTATCCCCTTTCCCAATCTGCCCCATTCTCTATCATCCCTCTACTCGCTTGTCCCCTTCCCCCCTATTTTCCTGTGGGGTAAGACAGATTTCCATACTCAATTGAGTGTGTATGTTATTCCCTCCTTAACTCAAATCCTTTGAAAATAAAATTCACTCATTCCCTCTCACCTTCCCCTGTTTCCCTTCCACTGTAAGAGCCCTTTCTTTTCTGTTTTTTGTGAGATAATTTACCCCGTTCTACCTCTCTCTTTCTCCTTCTACTAGTATAATCCTCTCTCACCCCTTAATTTTATTCTCCAGATATCACCCCTTCATCTTTAACTCACTCTGTGCCCTCTATCTTACATACATATAATTCTTTCCCTCCAACTACGCTAATACTGACAAAGGTCTCACGAGTTACAAATATCATCTTTCCATGCAGGAATGTAAACAGTTAAACCCTAATAAGTCTCTTATGATTTCTTTCCTGTTTACCTCTTCATATTCCACTTGAGTCTTGTATTTGAAAGTCAAATTTTCTATTCAGCTCTGGTCTTCTCATCAAGAATGCTTGAAAGTCCTCTATTTCATTGAATGACCATTTTTTTCCCCTGAAGGATTATACTCAGTTTTGCTGGGTAGGTGATTCTTGGTTGTAATCCTATCTCCTTTGCCCTCTGGAATACTATATTCCATGCCCTGTGGTCCCTTGATCTAGAAGCTACTAAATCTTGTGTTACCCTGATTTTGTTTCCACAGTATTTGAATTGTTTCTTTCTGACTGATTGTAATATTTTCTCCTTGACCTAGAACTCTGGAATTTGCCTACAATATGCCTAAGAGTTTTCCTTTGGGGATCTCTTTCAGGAGGTAATCAGCGGTTTCTTTCCATTTCTATTTTGCCCTCTGGTTCTAAAATATCAGGGCAGTTTTCCTTGATCATTTCTTGAAAGATGATGTCTAGGCTCTTTTTTTTTTGATCATGGCTTTCAGACAGTCCAATAATTTTTAAATTCTCTCTCCTAGATCTTTTTTCCAGGTCAGTTGTTTTTCCAATGAGATATTTCACGTTGTTTTCTAATTTTTCATTCTTTTGGATTTGTTTTACAGTGTCTTGATTTCTCATAAAGTCACTAGCTTCCAATTGCTCTATTCTAACTTTTAAGGAAGTATTTACTTCAATAATCTTTTGGACTTCGTTTTCCATTTGGGCAATTTTGCTTTTGAGGGCATTCTTCTCCTCATTGACTCTTTGGACTCCTTTTGCCATTTAGGTTAGGCTATTTTTTAAGGTGTTATTTTCTTCAGCATTTTTTTGGGTCTCCTTTAGCAAGCGGTTGACTTGTTTTTCATGATTTTCTTGCATCACTCTCATTTCTCTTCCCAGTTTGTCCTCTACTTCTCTTACTTGCTTCTCAAAATCCCTTTTGAGCTCTTCCAAGGCCTGGGACTGATTCATATTTTTCTTGGAGGCTTTGGATGTAGGAGCTTCAACTTTGTTGTCTTCTTCTGGTTGTATGTTTTGATCTTCTTTGTCACCAAAGTAAGATAATATAGCTGACTCATTTTGTGCTGCTTACTCATGGTCCTGGCCAATTACTTGAGTTTCAAACTCTTTGTTAAGGTAAGAGTCTGCTTCCAATGTGGAGAATGTACTGTCCCAAGCTTCGGGGGTTTGTATGGCTATTTTCAGAGCTACTTCTAGGGACCTGTAATTTTCAGTTCCTCCTAGGTGGTATGATAAGGGGTGAGGTGTTTCCTCTCAGCTGCCACAACAAGCTTCACCAGGCCAGCACTCCTCCTTGCCCCAGGACTGCCCCTGTGAACTGTGCCCAGATCCAAGCATGGGCAAAGCAAGAGATTCCTCCTTCAACACTGGCAAAGAGATCCTTGAAATCCCCCTCTGATCAGCCACTTGATTCCCCCTCAGTCTGTGGGCCAGAAGCTCAGGAGGCAGCCATGGCCCGCCCTCAGCACTTGTGGCTGAAACCTAGCATCTCTCTCTCACCGCAGTCACAGACTTTTCCCACTGACTTTCTAAGTTGTCTTTGGCGTTCCTGGGTTGAGAAGTCTAGGAACCACCGCAGCTGCCCATGATTCAGTCCTCTGAGACCTGCTCAAGGGTTGCTGTGGCCTGCGCGCCCACACTGAACTGCACTCCTCTCCCCATCAGGCGCGATATACCTTTCTGATCAACCATCCAGGCTGTCTTTGGCTGGAAATTTGTTTCACTCTTTTTGTGGGTTCTGCTGCTTTAGAATTTGTTTAGAGCCAGTTTTTATAGGTATTTGGAGGAGTTTGGGGGATAGCTCAAGCATGTCATTGCCTTCATTCTGCCATCTTGGCTGTGCCCCCCTTCCTATACTTTTCAAGTTGGAACTTTTCACTGCCTTTTTTCAACTGGAATGCCACTGTGCCCTTTCAGAAGGCTAGTCCAAGGAAAGAGGAAAAATTTTGTAGCAGGTATTATTGGGAATGAAATTGAGATCCCATTAGAGTAAAATTCAATTATTGAACATCATTGTGTGTCCAATGAAGCGCATACACCATAGGCTTGTAGAACATGAAAGATTCAACTTTTGTAATTTGTCACCATTTCTCTGATTCTTTATATTTATGCATTTACAAATAAACTGTTGTTTTATTGGTGTGGATTATCCCACCATCATTTTAGATTGACAACCCTCCAAAGCTTCATAGACTAATGAGGCAGCTAAATGATACAAGACAGAGTACTTGACTCTGAGTCAGAATGATATCCTGCTCAGACACCGACTATCTGTATGTGCCTGGACAAGTGACTTAATCCTTTGATTCTCAGTTTTCTTATATGAAAGACTATGATAATAATTGCACTTATTTCACAGGGTTGTCATGAGGACCAGATGAGATAATAGTAGTAAAATGGCCCATAAGATGTTAAGTATTGTTTATAAGTTAGCTATTATTTATTATTTGTGGGTCAGCTGGGGGCACAGTGGAAAGAGTGCTGGGCTTAGAGTTAAGAGGATATGAATTCAAATCTGGCCTCAGACATTTACTATCTGTGTGATCTGGGCCAAGGCACTTAATCCTGTTTGCCTCAGTTTCCTCATCTTCAAAGTGACCCAGAGAAGGAAATGGCAAACCACTCTAGTATTTTTGTCAAGAAAACCTCAAATGGGGTCACGAAGAGTCAGACATGACTGAAAACTATTACATATTGTTAGTATCATAGCATCATCATCATTGTTATCATCATCATTATCATCATCATCATCATTATTATGAATTGCTGCAGCTGAACCAAATAAACCATTACCTGATGTCCAACTTTCTGACAATGAGTCATTCTGAACAATAGTTGTATGGTCCAATGCCAGGTCCAATTCCAAATTAACTAGACCTTCCAATGCTTTTAATTTTATAAATCTAATTTTATAACCAGAGACACCTCCACACCAGGATCAGACATTGGGGTAGGGCTTCAATTGAGGTATTATCTTATTATGCAATAGAAATTTAATGTAATTAAGAAACTAAAATCCCTTCACTTGTAAAATGTTTTTTGTATTTAGAATTAATTGTTCCAAATAGCTCCTAGATTGGTGCTTTGCACACTGTAGGCAATCAATAAATGTTTAATGAATGAATGAGTGGTTTAAAAATCATAATTTGGGACAGTATATCCACTTATGTTATAAACAAGTATTGCCTTCAAAGTGGTCAAATGGAGAATCAAAAACTTGGAAATTTCCAAATTCAAGTTTTCAGAATCTGAAGACCACATGTGATCCATATAGTGTTTCATTCTTTTAAGTGCTACAAATAAAACACAATTTAAAAGAATAGTTTTTGTTTTTGTTTTGTTTTTTTAGAAAATTAACAAGTCTCAAAATTTTTGGGGGGGAAATAAAGCCCGCTAGATTTCATTCTAGTCACACCCAAACCAAGGAAAGCTTGATTAGAATAGTACATTTTGACTGTAACTATCCTTAAATGGCAGTTTGGAGCTGGGCCCAATAGCTAGGGAGAAACCCTGTTCAGCAATTTTCAATGTTTTTTTTTTGTTTCTTCAGAAAGACGCTATCTACTTACGGAATTAGGGTTCTCTATGAGAACTCTTTCTGGGGGGAAGATTGTTAGCCTCAATGCCAGTCAGAAGATAAGATTTATAATTGATCTGTTCAGGGGATTTTTCTGGAGTCAAGGAGAAAGAGGGAAGTGTGTGTGTGTTGGGGGAGGAGGGAGAATGTGATGTCCTTCAAGGAAAACTTACTTGAATTCTTTCTGTCATTTCCTTAGAAACATTTCAACCAGTACTTGTGGGATATCTATATAGGAAAGAAGTAGCACCCTTTAAAGGATTATGTAGCTCACAATATCTTCAACTGGTGTCTACATAAATGAATATATCCCTTGTTCAAAGAAATCTCAGTTATTTGAAAATAAGAGGGAAGATATTCACTCAACAGCATAAAAACTGGCAAATTATTCATTTCTTTTGTCAAATATTAGGCAGCAGTTTCAAAGAACTATGGAATGTAATTGTACAAAGTGTTCAAATTTTCTTTCCTATTACATACATTTCTTTTCTTTCATGATTTGCAGTCGTGGTGGGGGGACATATATGATTTCCATCATCTTTTTTTTCCTGGATTGCATCTCTAGTTTATTCAACTGATATTTATGTAGCATAGTTATGAATTTTAATTCTAATCTCCCCCACCAAAATCTACCTATATCTATGTCTTCCTTAAAATATGTTATCCATAACTAAACAAAATATTCCAGATGAAGTCTGATGAGGACTAAGTATAGCAGAACTACAATCTTCTTCAGTCTAGATGTCAAGTTTCAACTAACATTTGAATTCTAGTATATCACACTGTTGATTTATATTAAACTTCTAGTCAAATAAATCCCCTCATTATTACATCTACACAATTTCTTACTTGATAGATTATTATTATTTTTTAACTAGAGGTAAGAATTTCTCTCTAGAAATAAAATTTCATCTTATGAGCTTCGAACCACCATTCCAACTGTTGTGATTTCATTTGATGATGATTCTATCATTCAATATATTAGCATTCCCTTTCAGCTTCACGTAATAATTTTAAAAAATGGTTAGCATGCCATCATCCAAGGCATTAATAATAGTGTCCAATATTAGTACTCCACTGGTCCCAGCACCACTCTATTAGGAATCTCTCTTCAGATAAATGTTTTTATATTTTTCAATGCTTTTGACATCCAATGTTTCAAAATTTTTTTAAAAAAAATAGTGAGTAGAACACTGTATATTAAGTTAGGGAGACCTTGTCTCAAGCCCTTAGTAGCTTTCATTCAGGGCAAGTCACTTAACCTTACTGAGCCTTAGTTTTATCATCTATAAAATGAAAGGGTTGAACTCAATGACCTCTAAGTTCCCAAACAGCTCTAAATCTATTATCTTATGACATCAAAGCTAATTTTTGAGGGGTAGAGGGGACTGAATTTGAGAAGATAAAAAAAACTGTATTGATATATAATCCACATTATTTCTTTTGAGTAAAGTTTAGCTTTCCATTTCCATAATTCATGAAGACATTTCCACCTAGACATCCACCAGACTCCTCGAATTGAAGATTTCTAAGGCAGATAGAATGGATAGTGTTGAGCCTAGAGTAAGAAAGACCTGAATTCAAATCAGGCCTTGGAAAATTCCTAGTTGTAAGACTCTGTAAAGCACCTACCCACCAGGGCTGTTGTGAGGATCAAGCAAGATAATAAATTTAAAGCACTTAGCATAAAGTCTGGCACGTAGTGCCATATAAATGTTGTACTATTATTATATTAAAACCATCATTGCGTCATCCCTAGACTCACTCCTTCTCCATGTTGCTCTATATTTGCTGATGTTACCACCCTTCTCACAATTTGCAAGTGTTGTACCTAAGAATTATACCTAGAAATCTCAAAGATGTCCTTATCTTAGGAAAATCATCCAGAGCCTCAAAACAAAAGTCATATTAGAAATGTAGCAGGCACTTTATCTGAGTGACTGTTTATTATTGACTTGGTGTTTACTTGCAAGAGATCCTCCTCCCCTCACAAACAGGGAAAGTTTCAAGCTTTTCCACTTTTTCCACAAGCTTTTCATTATTTAGGCAACTCAAGCTGTCTAAAAGCAACAAGATAGGCCACAGCTATGAGTATATAGAGACAATGTGTAGTGGATAGAAAAATGGCCTTGGTGCCAGGAAGATCTAGATTCAAATCTTACCTCTGATTTATATTGGCTGTATTACTCTGGATAAATCACTTTTTATCTCAGTACTCTAGACAGAATTCTTTTTTTAAAATTAATTAATTTATTTTTAGTTTTCAACATTCACTTCCACAAAGATTTTGATTTCCAAATTTTCTCCCCATCTTGGCCCATCCCCCAACCCAAAATGGCATGCATTCTGAATATCCCTTTCCCTAATCTGTCCTTCCTTCTATCTCCCCCAACCTTCTCTTATCCCCTTCCCCTTCAATTTTCCTGTAAGGCAGGATAGATTTCAATACCCCATTTCCTGTATGTTTTATTTCCCAGTTGCATGTGAAAACACTTTAAATTTTTTTTTTATCATTTGTTTTTAAAACTTTGGGTTCCAAATTTTCTCCTTTCTCCCTCCCTACCCATCCTCATTGAGAAGGCAAGCAACTCAATATAGGCTACACATGTGTAGTCATGCAAAACGCTTCCATAGTAGTCATGTTGTGAAAAACTAAATGTATTTCCCTTCATCCTATCCTGCCCCCCTTTATTCTATTCTCTCTTTTGACCCTGTCCCTCCTTAGAAGTGTTTGCTTCTGATTACCTTCTCCTCCAATCTGCTCTACCCTCTATCATCCCCCTGCTCTCTTGTCCCCTTCCCCCCTTATTTTCCTGTAGGGTAAGATAGATTTCCATACCTAATTGAGTGTGTACATTATTCCATCCTTAAGCCAAATCCAATGAGAATAAGATACACTCATTCCTTCTCACCCTCCCCTGTTTCCCCTCCACTGTAAAAGCCTTTTCTTGTCTGTTTTATGTAAGATAATTTACCCCATTCTACCTCTCCCTTTCTCCTTCTCCCAGTATACTTCTCTTTCACCTCTTAATTTTATTCTCCAGATATCACCCCTTCATCTTCAACTCATCCTGTTCCCTCCATTAATCTATATCTATATCTACACACACACACACACACACACACACACACACACACACACACACATATGCATACATATAATTTTTCCCTCCAACTATGCTAATACTGATCAAGATCTCATGAGTTACAAATATCATTTTTCCATGCAGGAATGTAAACAGTTCAACCTTAATAAGTCCTTTATGAGTTCTCCTTCCTGTTTAACCCTTCAAGTTTCTCTTGAATCTTGTATGTGAAATCAAATTTTCTATTCAGCTCTGGTCTTTTCATCAAGAATGCTTGAAAGTCCTCTATTTTACTGAATATCCATTTTTCCCCTTGAAGGATTATACTCAATTTTGCTGGGTAGGTGATTCTTGGTTGTAATTCTATCTCCTTTGACCTCCAGAATAATATATTCCAAGCCCCGTGGTCCCTTAATGTAGAAGCTCCTAAATCCTGTGTTATCCTGATTGTGTTTCCACAATATTTGAATTGTTTTTTTTCTGGCTGATTGTAATAGTTTCTCCTTGACCTGGAAACTCTGGAATTTGGCTACAATATTCCTAGAAGTTTTTCTTTGGAGATCTCTTTCAGAAGGTGATAGGTGGATTCTTTCAATTTCTATTTTGCCCTCTGGTTCTAAAATATCAGGGCAGTTTTCCTTGATCATTTCTTGAAAGATGCTGTCCAGGCTCTTTTTTTGATCATGGCTTTCAGATAGTCCAATTTTAAGTTCTCTCTCCTGGATCTATTTTCCAGATCAGTTGTTTTGCCAATGAGATATTTCACATTGTCTTCTATTTTTTCATTCTTTTGGTTTAGTTTTTACAATTTCTTGATTTCTCATGAAATCATTAGCTTCCATTTGCTCCATTCTTATTTTTAAGGATTTATTTTCTTCAGTGAGCTTTTGGACTTCCTTTTCCATCTGGTCAATTCTGCTTTTGAAGGTGTTCTTCTCCTCATTGACTTTTTGGATCTCTTTTGCCATTTGTGTTAGGCTATTTTTAAGGTCTTATTTTCTTCAGTATTTTTTGGGTCTCCTTTAGCAAGCTGTTGACTTGTTTTTCATGATTTTCTTGCATCACTCTCATTTCTCTTCCCAGTTTTTCCTCTACTTCTCTTACTTCCTTCTTTAAATCCTTTTTGAGCTCTTCCATGGCCCAGGACCAATTCATATTTCTTCTTGGAGGCTTTGGATTTAGGAGCTCTGACTTTGTTGTCTTCCTCTGGTTGTATGTTTTGATCCTCTTTGTCACCAAAGAAAGATTCTATGGTCTGACTTCTTTTGCACAGTTTGCTCATGGTCCCAGCCAATTACTTGAGTTATAAACTCTTTGTTAAGATAGGGGTCTGTTTCCAGTGTGGAGAATGTAGTTTCCCAAGCTTCAAGGGTTTTGTGCAGATGTTTTCAGAGATACTTCTAGGGACTTATAAATTTTCAGTTCTTCCAAGGTGGTAAGATAAGGGACACAGTGTTTACTCCTTTCCTGATCTGTGCTCTGGTCTATGAGTGACCACAAGCACTCTTTTCTGCCTTGGAACTGTGAGGAGGATTTCCTCTCCACTACCACTACAAGCTCCACCACGCCTGTATTCCTTCTTACCCCAGGACTGCCACCCAGAACTGTGACCCAGATTCAAGCACAGGCAAAGCAAGGGAATTCTGCCTCAGCACCAGCAAAGAGATCCCTACAATCCCCCTCTGATCAGCCACTCGATTCCCCCTCAGTCTATGGGCCAGAAGCTCTGGAAACAACTGCCACACCTGGGCCGTGTGCTGTGATTGGGGCTGGGATTGAGCTTCTCTCACTGCAGTCAAAGACTTTTCCTACTGACCTTTTAAGTTGTGTTTGGCATTCATGGGTTGAAGTCTGGAAATCACACAGCTGCCTGTTATTCAGTCCTCTGAGGCCTGTTTTGCCTGTGCACCCACGCCAAACTGCGTTCCTCTCCCAGCCCGGTGGGATATACTTTTCCAATCAACCATTCAGGTTGCCTTGGGCTGGAAATTTGTTTCTCTCTGTCTTTTTGTGGGTTCTGTTGCTTTAGAATTTGATTAGAGCCATTTTTTTACAGGTATATAGAGGGGGGTTTTGGGGAGAGATCAATCAAGTCACTGCTTTTACTCTGCCATCTTGTCTCTGCCCCCTGTGCTAAGTTTTTTACAGATATTATCTCTTTGGACCTCCAACAACCCTGGGAGGTAAGTATTGTTAATCCCCATTTTACAGTTGAGGAAACTGAGGCAGACAGAGGTAGGTTACTTGCCAAGGGTCATACAGCTAAGGAATACCTGAGCTTAGATTTGAACTCAGATTTTCCTTGAGAATTCTAATACTATCAATTATAGAGAGGTTGCCAAACTGTATTGACAGAGGAAGTTTTCTCACCTGTGACTTCCCTATTCTTATTAAATCATAGGTCCAGTCTTTTTCTCTATTCTTTTGGTAAATAATTAAGTTTTCTATAACTCTTGTTACTTTTTTAATAACTCAGCTACCACTAAGTCCATATATAGCCACAGCAATACAATAATGTGAATAAAATGTCAGATAGTTCCCAGTCTCTATGATATTACTCACTGTGAGGCTGACTTTGTCATATCCTATTAGTTACAAAGGTCTGTTGATTCTATCTATCTATCTATCCCATGTATCCCCTCCTTTCCTCTTCTGTTGTCAATATTCCAGTTCAAGCCTGAATTAATTCTGAAATATGCTGTGGTAATAGCTTCTGAAACGGTCTTCTTATGTACTGTCATTCCCATTCCAATATGTCATTAGTGTTCATTTAATTACAAATATAATATTCCTAATGAAGTGTTCTGACCATGGTACTGCCCTTCTCATACATCTTCACTGGCTAAGTATGCCTTGCAAATAAAATACAAACCCAGCCTGGCATGCATGGTCTTCCTTTTTTTTTTATTCTCTCTTTTAAAAAATATTTATTTTATTCTGGACTTAAGAAATAAACATTTCCATAACATAGAAGAATAAGGAAAAAATTATGCTTTTACATGAAAGTGCAAATCTATTATGTACAAGTTGCTATTCCTTTTAAACATATAATAAAGTTATCATGTAACTTTCTTTCTTCCCTCCCCACCTGCCCTAAAGATGACTACCATTACACACAAATATTGATATGGATGTGGATATGAACATAAATGTCTTTGTGTAAAACTATTTTATACATACTTTTATCAATTCATTCTCTGGATGCAGACAGTATCTTCCTTCATATGTTCTTTGTAGTTAATTTGGGTATTTATAGTAGTCAAAATGACTTAGTCACTTAAAGTTTTTCTTAAAACAATATTGTCATTACTGTATACAACATTCTCTTGGTACTGCTCATTTTTTTCTTCATTATTTTGTGCAAATATGTTCAAATTTTTTCTAGTATCATTGAACTCATCATTTCTTATAACACAGTAATATTCCATCACAATCATATACTAAAACTGGTTCAGCCATTCCCCAATTAACAGGCATCCTTGCAATTTCCAGTTTTTTGCCACCACAAGGAGAGCTACTATAAATATTTTTAAACATATAAATTCTTTTCCTTTTCCCCTAATCATCTTGCAAAACAGACCCAGTAGTAGTATTGCTGTTCAAAGGGTGTAATTGTTGGGCATAATTTCAAATTTCTCTACCAAATGGTTGGAGCTATTCACAGATCCACCAATAGTAAATTAGTGTCCTAATTTTTCCACAATCCTTTCAACATTTGTCACTTTCCCCTTCAATCATTTTAGCCAATCTTATATGTGGAAAACAATATCTTATGGTTGTTTTAATTTGAATTTCTTTAATCAATAATGATTTAGAGCATGTTTTCATATGACTATAAATAGTTTTGAATTCTTTATTGGAAAATTGCCTGTTCATATCCTTTCAACCTTCTATCAATTGGGGAATTACACAGGTCCTTAAAGATCTGACAAAGTTCTGTATAAATTTAAGCCATGAAACTCATCTGAGAAAAAAAAACTATATATGAAATTTTCCTCAAATTTTCTGTTTTCTTTACAATCGTGGCTACATTGATTTTATTTATACAAAAACCTTTTAATTTAATGTAATTGAAATTATCCATTTTATACCTCACATTGCTCTCTATCACTTGTTTATTCATAAATTTTCCACTTATCCATGAATCTGATATGTTTTATTTCATATTCCTCAAACTTTCTTCTAACATCTCTCTTTATATTTAGGTCATATATTCATTTTGATATTATCTTGGTAAATGGTGTAAGATATTAGTCTATGCCCAATTTCTGTAATATTGCTTTCCAGTTTTCCCAACAATTTTTACCAAATAATGAATTATCCCAAAGTTTTAGGTCCTTATACTTGTCAAATACAAGGTAATCGTATTTATTTGTTGCTGTAAATTTTATGTTTACTTGTTCCATTGATTTACCTTTTTATTTCTTAGCCAGTACCAGATAGTTTTAATAATTATTGCCTTATAATATAGTTTATGATATAGTGCTACTAAACCTCCTTCCTTTACATTTTTTATTAGTTCCATTGATATTCTTGACTTTTTGTTCTTTCAAATGATTTTTTTTTTGCTAATGCAATAAATTATTTTTGGTAACTTAATTGGAATGGCATTTGAATGTATAAATTAGTTTAGGTAAAATTGTTATTTTTTATTATATTGGCCCTACCTATCTATGAGCAATTAATATTTCTTCAATAATTTAAATCTGATTTTATTTCTATAAAAAATTTTTCTTATAATTTTTTGTTCTACAGTTCCTAGGTTTGTTTTGGCATGTGACCTCATAAGTTATTTTATACTGTCTGAAGTTATTTTGAATGGAATATGTCTTGCTATTTCTTCTTGTATTATTTTCTTTGTGATATATAGGAATGCTGATGATTTATGTGGATTTACTTAATATCCCACTACTTTGCTAAAATTATTATTTCAACTAACTTTTTAGTTGAATCTTTGGGAATTCTGAAGTATATATAATCACGTCATCTGTAAAAAGACATAGTTTTATTATCTCATTGTCTAGTCTGATTCCCTCTATTTCTTTTTTCTTCTTTTATTGCAATTGCTAGTATTTCTAATAAAATACTAAATAATATTGGTAATAGCGGGCATCCTTCTTTCATACCTTATATCACTGGGAGGGGTTCTAGCTTAGCCCCATTACAGTTAACACTTGCTAATGATTTTAGGTAAATGCTTTTTATCAATTTAAGGAAATATCCATTATATTTATACTTTCAAGTGTTTTAATAGAAATGACTGTTGTACTTTAAAAAAAAGTTTTTTCTGCATCTATTGATATAATCATATGATTTTTATTACTTTTATTGTTGATATAATCAACTATGTTAATAGTTTTCCTTATTAAGCCATCTTTGTGTTCCTGATATAAACTCCACTTGGTAATAATGTATAATCTTTGTAATATATAGTTGTAATCTTTTAGCCACTATTCTATTTAGAATTTTTGCATCCATATTCACTAATGAAATTGGTCCATAATTTTCTTCCTTTGTTTATACTCTTCCTTGTTTAGATATTAGTACTGTATTTATTTCATAAAATGAATTTGGTAGGATCCCGTCTTTGTCTTTTATTCCAAATAATTCATTTAACATTGGAATTAGTTGGTCTTTAAATATTGGATAGTATTCACTTGAAAACTCATCTGGTCTTGCTACTTTTCTTTTTAGGGAGCTCATTTATGGCCTGTTCAATTTCTTCTTTTCTAAATAAGTTTATTTAGGTATTTTATTTCCTCATCTGCTAATCAAGCTAATTTATAGTTTTGTAAATATTCTTCAATTTCACTTAAATTATTAAATTTATTGGCAAACAGTTGGGGGAAAGAACTCATTAGAATTAATTTAATTTCATTTTCATTAGTGGTATATTCATCCTTTTCATTTTTAATAGTTGTGATTTGGTTTTCTTCTCTCTCTTTTTAAATCAAATTGACCAATGGTTTATTTTATTTTTTTTTATAAAATCAATTCCTAACTTTATTTATTAATTGAATGGATTTTACACTCAATTTTATTAATCTCACATTTAATTTTTGTGATTTCCAAATCAGTGTTTAATTGGGGATTGTTCTTTTTCTAGTTTTTTTTTTTTAAATTGCACACCTAATCCATTGGTCTGTTCTTTATTCTATTATTGTAAGCATTTGGAGATATACATTTATCTCTGATCACTGCTTTTGTTGCATCCTATAGGTATTGATATGTTGTCACATTATTGTCATTCTCTTCAATGAAATTATTGATTTTTTCTATGATTTGTTCTTTAACTCATTCTTTAAGATTCGTTTGTCTAATACCTACTTAGTTTTTAATCTATGTTTCTTTGATCCCTGATTAAACATAATTTTACTGCATTGTGATCTGAAAAGGATGCTTTTAATATTTCCTTTTTTAACTATAAAGTTTTTAAGTACTAATATATAATCACATTTTGCAATGGTACTATGAACCACTTAGAAAAAAGGTATATTCCTATCTATTTCCATTCACTTGTTTCCAGATACCTATCATACTAGCTCATCTAAAATTCTATTCACTTCCTTGACATTTTTTCTTATTTATTTTTTAGTTAGATTTATCTAATTTTGAGAGGGAAAGATAAAAGTCCCTCACCTGCAATTCATTTAACTTTTCTTTTAAAAATTTAGATACTATACTATTTGGTGCATACAGATATGATATTGATATTGATTAATTGTCTATGTTACCTTTTATGAAAATGTAGTTACACTGTTCATCTCTTAATTAAATCTTTGTCTGACATCATAACTTTGTCTGAAACTGTAATTGTTACCCCTGCCCTTTTCTGCATCAGCTGAAACTTAATAAATTCTACTCCAACCCTCCATTTTAACTCTGTGTGTACCTCTCATTCTTAAATGTGTTTCTTGTCAATATTATATTGTTTAATTCTGAATTTTAATCCATTCTGCTATCCATTTCTGTTTTATTGGTGAGTTCTTCCCATTCACATTCAAAGTTGTAATGACTATTTGTGAATTTTCTAAATGTGGCCTTCCTAAATATTACTTCAATCTCCCTTTTCTATTCTTCATAGTATACATAATTTATTCTAAGTTCTAGCCCAACTATTCAGATTTCCAGATATAGCACCTTCTCCTTCCAGATCTGATAATATGTACATGTTACTTTCATTGTTTAGAAAAGATCTATTCCCATCCCACCATATTTAAATCTTTTTTTTTTTTATGTTAAGGTTTCAGATACTATCTCTTCCAGGAAGCTTTCCAGCATAGAAGGACTGGAAACTTTGGTTTGAAAATGGAAGACCTGGAAAGAAGCCCTTGTGCCCCTCACTGCCTATATGACTATGGGAAAGCCACTCTATCGTTCTAGGCCTTAGTTTCCTCATCAGTTTAACATGTGTTAAATCAGTTTAAATCAGTTAAATGCAGAGAAAATATTGTTTTAATACCTTTTTCACCTGATTTAAAGAACTTATGTGAAGTTCACTTCTAATGTAATGTATTTATAAATTGTTTCTAAACTATATATTGTGGGGGTTTTTTTATGGTTTCAGTTTATTTATTTTGATACATTCTGTCCCCAAGAATTAATTAAAACTCTTCTGGTATATACACGCCGTGAAGTAAGACCCCAAGGACATCCAAATGCTGAGTTTTCACTTCGTTATTCTGGCCAATGGGCATACCATCAGGGTTTCTCTTGTCCACTGATTGCTTCCAATCTAGATGTTCAAACAGTCCTTCATCCCCAAAGCAAGCTCAGAACAGTTGGTTCAGGCACCTCTCCTAAATCCCAGGTAGAGCACTAGGGGGATGAAGCCCCAGAGGATGGTGAACTGGCCGCTTTTTTCGAAGAGCTGCTGCAACCCCTGCTTGGACTCCTTGCTCAGCTTCACCATGGTGACGGCGGCGATGGCAGCGCCCCCAGCAAGCTCGGGCTCCCGCGGTCTCTCTGCTCTGCCTGCCTCCGGCGGCTGCGGTATTTTTTTAAATGGAAACTGTCATCATCAATGTCATCATCATTATCTCTGTTTGTTGTAATTACATGCTTCTCTTAAGTTACAGGCTTACTGTTATGTAGGTCATCTCTTCCATTAGTCTTATGGATTTTCTGAACATGATTCCCTCTTTGAATATCTCAAACTTCTCTTCTTAAACTTTCCTATGTACTTCTTTCATTTTACCATGGTTTAAGAATTATGTGTTATGCATTGTAAACAGACAAGTATAGTGGAGTAAGAGCTGCCCTCAAAACCTTTCTGGTTTTTTGAGAAGGGTTCAAGTCCTGTCTCTGAAACACTAACTTTGTCATTCTGGGTAAGTCATTTAACTTCTCAGCATTCTTAACGACTCTCCAAAGCATTAAGTTGCAAAACAGATGCTGATGACTTTGGTAGAGGGAATTTCCTCTAGAGCAGGATTTCTTAAGTTGTAGTACATGAATTTATTATACTATTTTGTTTAGTCTAATAACTATATTTTGATATATTTGATTTCTTTTAAATCTTATATATTTTATTTTATGAATTTAACAACATGATTCTGAGAAGGTTATCCATAGTCTTCACCAGATCTTCTAGAGAGGTCCATGACACAATAAGAGTTAAGAACCCCTGATCTGAAGGGAGTTCCTCACATGGAATAAATGAAAACTCCAGGAAAAAAACAAAACAAAACTTACATTATAATCATTGGAGTATATGTCTTCCAACTGGAAATCAAAATTTTCTTATGATGAGGTATTGTAGCATTTTTCACATTGATATACCCAATGCATAGTATATTTAAGAAAGTATTGGGATTGGAACCACAAAATCTCAGAGTGGAAAAGGATCTTTTAGATTATGTAATCCAAATGGTATAAGAAGAGAATCTACCTACAACATTCTCAAACAAATGATCTATAATTTGATAGATAACATCTAGTCAGCAAGAACCTTTCCAAAGGTGATATTCCGATATCAGCTTACTAAAGTTATTATAACATCTCTCTCTTTCTCTCTCTCTCTCTCTCTCTCTCTCTCTCTCTCTCTCTCTCTCTCTGTCTCTCTCTCTCTCTCTCTGTCTCTCTCTCTCTCTCTGTCTCTCTCCTTCCTTCCTTCTTTCCTCCCTTCCTTCTTCCTTTCCTTGGTTTCTCCATTTCTTCCTTTTTTCTTTCCTTTTTTTCTCTCTCTCTTTCCACACACACACACACACACACACACACACACACACACATGCCAATATTTGACTAAACCTGTGATTTCATTGGTATAGAGAGTTCCCAGTGAGGAACTTTTTCAACCAATGCAGACTGGCACCTCTATGTGATTTATAGATTTAGCCAGTTCTCTGGGGGCATTTAACAGGTTAAATGACTTGCCCAGGATTGCATAACCAACATATGTCACAGGCAGGACTTGAAATCAGGTCTTTCTGAGTCAAAGTCTAGCTTTTAATCCATTGCACTAGGACCATCTGACTCTGCTTCTTTTTGTCTCTCTGTCCCTGTCTCTTTCTCTTTCTCTGTCTTTCTGTCTGTCTCTGTGTGTGTGTGTGTGTGTCTGTCTCTCTATGTCTTTCTGCTTCTCTGTCTATCTCTATGTCTCTCTCTCTATCTCTCTGTCTCTCTATCTCCTTTTATCAATTACATTCTCCAGCCAAATTCATTGTTTTCTTTTTGCTGTCCTATCTTTCTTCCCAGCCTTAATGAGGGACAGTGAAATGGCAGTCATATGAGCAGTGGCCTTACAGGAATATGAGAAGGGAAATGTGTTGTGCTATCCAGATGATCTCTTTTCATACTTGGTAAAAGAAAAATGAGAACGCTGACAAAATCAGTTTGTGTCGGCTCCTTCAAAACATTTCTACAGGTCAGGCACAATTCCAGCACTCTTCCATATAAGTCAGTGCTGTCAATGAAGATATAGTTCAGCAAAGTGTCAAAGCAGCCGTCTGTAGTTTTGGCTCTCTTTATTTTTATGCTGACACAAGAAATGTGAACAGAATGAGCTGGAAGCTTGATTCTGACAATAGTTCATGATTAAAAGTAGCTCACT
The DNA here is from genome assembly GCF_900497805.2 of Vombatus ursinus. Classification (NCBI taxonomy): domain Eukaryota; kingdom Metazoa; phylum Chordata; class Mammalia; order Diprotodontia; family Vombatidae; genus Vombatus; species Vombatus ursinus. Next base: position 17,220,766 of record NW_020940355.1, on the reverse strand, counting down.
AATAACTCAGGAGCACAGTTTTGTTTTGTTTCGTTTTTTTTTTTTTTGGCTTTGTACCAGCTCACAATATGCCTAAGGCATGAGATATGCTACACAGTCAGTACCTAAACATCAATATCAGACTTTTCAATTCAACTCAACAATCACTTATTAAATACCTACTATATGCAAGGTCCTGTGTTTTTTTTTATTTCTTTTTATTAGGGAGATAAAAACAAAAATGAAAAATATCATTCCTGTCAAGATAAGTTGAGGAGAGCATTAAAAACCAAGATGATTAGAAAAGGTCTGTGTAGGAGGTAGAATCTGAGATAAACTTTGATCCTTCAAGAAACCAAGGAACCTAAGAAGTGGAAATGAAGAGGAAATGCATTCCATTTATGGATGCAGCTGGTGCAAAGGTATGGAAGCAAGGGATGGATTTTAATTTGTGATGATTGATGGATTAATTAAAGGGAAATTACAATCTCTACAGCTAAACAAGTGAAATAGTTTGGTGGTTTTATAGCTTATTCACAACAATGGCTAGATTTTCTGAGACATATTGTTCAGGATGATAAAAAAATGAAATATCTTAAAAATATTCTAGAATCAAACTATAAATGCCTTTCAATGCTAGGCTGAAGAATTTGAATTTTATCCAGAGGAAGCAAGAGGTACTCGAATTTTGGAGCAGGAGTATGATGAAATCTTAGCAATTATGGCTTAGTGAGAGCCTTTTGGTGGATAAGTAGAGGATAGATTGGAGAGGAAAAAAACACTGGAGGCAAGGAAAGAATGTTGGAGGTTTTTTTTGTGCATTCGGTGACAGATGACTACAGAGTGAATTAGGACAGTGTTTGTTTGACTGAAGAGAAGGGACACATGCTATACTGTGGAGATGTAATTGACAAGACTGTGATGATGGTCTAGTAAAAGATACTAAGCTGGAGTTATCAGTCAGGTAGAACAAAACTAAGAGAAAGCAGTGATACAGTAGTCAAGGAAAGATAAATGTATTTAGAAGGCCACAGTACTCAGTAATGTCAAAGCCTATGAAGAAATCAAGAGACTAAAGTCTGAGAAATTATATTGAAGCTAGCAACTAAAAATCATTGGAAAGTTTGTAAAGGAGTGTGTTTCAGCAGAACATTGTGATTGGAAACCAGAAAAAAAAGGAGTTGATGGGAGGAAGGAAAATTGAGGCAATAAAGACAGATTATCCTTTTTAGAAAGTTGGCTGTAGAAAAATAGATAATTGGTGATAGCATGAAGAGGCTTCAGGATTCAATAAACATTTATCAAGGATGGACTAGATACCTGAACAAGTTTGTAGGCAAGTAAAAAGGAGCCAGAGTATAAGGGTAGATTGAAGATAAGGAAAAAATGAGGGAATGATAAAGTGTGAAACTAGAGGAACTAAAGTTTATGGAGTCAATAGCTCAAGTGGAGTGATTGGTCTTGACAATGAAAAACACCAGGATTTAGAGCAAAGGAGGAGAGAACAGTGTGTGTGTGTGTGTGTGTGTGTGTGTGTATGTGGAGGGTGCTAAATAATGAAGAGGTGGCTTGATGCGTGGACTAGGTTAGCATAAATAGGAAGAGAGAGCTCATGATGGATGGCTTCAATTTTCTTAGTGAAGTAGGTAATGAAGTCCTTGGTTGAGATGAGGAAGAGAAAAGATTTGGAAAAGCCACTATTTGGATCATGATGAAAAGTCAAAGAAGAATAAAATGTTTCCTGTAAAAAAGTAAGGGTCTAAATGAGATTAAATCACATAAACTTATAGTGCAATTAATGGAAATGATTGAAGGATTTTCTTTAGCAATATTAAGCAGCATTCAAAATAGAGGCAGGGAAAATAGATAATAGGGGTAATATCATTTGTGGTTTGTCAAGGAATAATTATTGATGAGTCAAGTTGAGCATTTATCCAGAAGTAGAGGATAATCTATTTTTGAATTGTTCATCCATAGGTACTGGGGGCTTTACAAGACTATAAGAAAGCAAGGGAAACAGGTGGCCTCCAGCTCAGAGAACTGCCACCTGTTTCAGCATAGCCCTGAGCAAATAGACAACTTCTAGTGGCCAGACTACCTTGTACTCCAGTGGAGCCCCAGGGAAATGCAGAAAAACCCATTGGCCTCAACACACATTAGCACTACGACCTCCAGCACCAGGTAAGCTGTCAAACCCCTATGAACTTCAGCAGCACCATTCACCCCCACCCCACCCCCTCAGTAAAGCACTAGATATGGGGATCCCCAGTGGGCCTCAGGGAACACTAGTGCCAAACCAAGTAGACAGCCAGAACCTGCAGCTCCTGGCACAAGAAGCCTGAGACAATGCCCCTTCCACCCCAGTAGTAAGAGCTCAAATTTGAAAGAAAGGAGAAAAGGCCAAAAAAGATAAGAAAAAAACCAACAAGAAAATAATCTGATCATAGAAAGTTGTTATGGTGACAGGGAAGATCAAGACATAAACTCAGAAGAGGACAAAAGTGTCAAAGCATCCATAGGCAAAACTCCAAAGATAAGAGGAAGTGGTCTCAAGCCCAGAAAGAACTCATGGAAGAGCTCAAAAAGGAGCTTAAAAATCATATAAAAAGGTAGAAAAAATTGGGAAAATAAATGAGAGTGATGCAAGAGAATTATTAAAAAAAGAGTCAATAGCTTATGAAAAGAAAAGAACTGCTTACAAAGTAGAATTGGCCAAATGAATAAAGGAGACATAAAAATCCACTGAAGAAAATTCCTAAGAAGTGCAATTGACCAAATGAAAAAGGAAGTACAAGAGCTAATTGAGGAATACAACTCTTTAAAAGTTAGAATTGGGCAAGTAGAAGCTAATGACTCTATGAGACATCAAGAATTAAACAAATTTGAAAGAATGAAAAAAAAAATAGAAGAAAATGTAAAATACCTCATTAGAAAAACAACTGACCTGGAAAATAGATCCAGGAGACACAATGTCAGAATCATTGGACTACCTGAAAGCCCTAATCAAAAGGAGAACCTAGACAGCATATTTCAAGGAATTTTCGAGGAAAACTGCCCTGGAACCAGAGGGCAAAATAGTCATTGAAAGAACCCACTGATCACCTCAGGAAAGAGATCCTAAAATAAAAACTCCAAGGAACATTATAGCCAAATTACAGATCTATCAGGTCAAGGAAAAATACTGCAAATGACCAGAAAGAAACAATTCAAATATTAGGGAGCCACAATCAGGATTACAAAGGACTTAGCACCTGGAATGTTAAGGGATAGAAGGTCATGTAACATGATATTCTGGAAGACAAAGGATCCAGGACTACAAACAAGAGTCACCTACACAGCAAAATTGAGTATAAATCTTCATGGGAAAAAATGGTTATTCAATGAAAGAGAAGGCTTTTAAACTTTCATAAGGAGAAGACCAGAAATGAATAAAAAAAGAAAATTGATCTCTTATATTAACATCCCAGAGAAGCCTAAAAAAGGTAGAAAGGGGAAAGAATACATAAGGGATTCAATGAAGGTGAACTGCATACATTCCTACATGGGAAGATGATACTGGTAATTCTTAAAAATTGTATCACTAATAGCATAACTAGAAGTAATATACATAGACAGAGAGTGCAGGTATAAAGTGAATTGAAGGGAATGACATAAAAATAATTAGGAGATGATAAAGGGGAGTACATAGATTGTAGAAGGAAGGGAAAGATAAATTGAGAGTAAATTATTTCACACAAAGAGGCATAAAAAACCTATTAGAGTGGAAGGAAAAATGGGAGGGGGGCAATGGGCATCACTAGAATCTTACTCTCATCAGTATTGGCTCAAAGAGGGAATAATATACACAATCAGTTGAATATAGAAATCTATCTTAGGCTTAGATTCTTATAATCTAGCCATGGCTATGACTCTTAAAATCTAGCCACTGCTTACTCATGTTCAGACTCCTTAAGAGTCTGTCCAATATAATGGATGTTCTAATAAACCTTGTCTTTGGCTGAAAGAAGACTTGGGTTGAATTCTTTTGGGCAGGACCTGTGTGTTGTGATTTTGGGGTCCCAGGACCCCCTGAACCCCAAAACCGCATCATTTTGGTGGCCTGCACGGAGAAACTGCCTAACCCCAAGTTCTTCTCCAGCCAATACTGGAAGGTATGTAAGCCTCCTCCCTCCCGTCCTTCCTTGCTCTGCAGTTCAGGTTACTCTCCAAGCACCGAGGCTTGGAGGTGCTTTTCTGGCAGACAGTTACGAGGCTCTGTAGCACTGGGCCTGTCGCTCTCATGCTCTTGGTCCACTGAGTCAGTTCAAGACCATGGACCTGGGTACACCTTCTACAGCATAGAGGACAAGGATGAATGCCCTATCTGGAAGTGTGTCTGTTAATTCCCTTGGTGCTAGGGAATTGGAAAAAACTGCAGTTGCTTTTGGTTCCCTGAGGCTTACTTACTCCCTTCCCTCTGCACCTCTGAATCCTCCTTCATGGAGGTTACAGGGAAAGTTAGAACAGCTAAAAATATCTTGGCAGATTCTGGAGGTTTTGTGATTGATCATTAGGGAGTTTTGAAACACCTTTGATTTTGCCATCCCCCACCTGGGGAAGGAAGGAGGGGGGAGGGGCATCAACTACAGCATGGCCCCACTGGCAATGGCCCTGGGCTCTGGGGCAACCTTTGCCTGGAAGCATCACCCGGGTTCAGCACATCCTGCTCAAGGTAAAGAAGCTGGCCTCTGAACTTGGGTAAGCACACTATTTTAATTTTGTAGTTTTAACTGTTAATGATGAGATGTTTATTCTCTGTAAAGTAATTTGGAAGTGCATTTAACAAAACTGAAGTCACCTGATTGGTAATGGGTTTGTTTCAAGTTTCAAATTTGTGAACTTAACTTTCTGTATCAGTTATGTCAAGCAACTTTTCATAATTTGGTTACTGCTAAAATAATTTAGCTGTTATTGGTTATTGTTTTAATGTGTAAACTTAGCCAAAAAAGCTTGTTTGGGTTATGTATGGCTTGCTGAGAATTTGCAAGTGCATGGAAATCTTTCATGATTGGTTTTTTACACCAGGACAAATTTAAGTTTGAGATGTAAATCCTGGAAAACTTTTTCCTAAGCTGTAATTAGTAAAACTTGCTGTTTGAGGTAAAAGCTCCTAGGATTTTATTTTGAGTTGTCTGATGGGTCATAATCCATCAATAATGAATAATCTACCATCTGAGAGAAATGCCACAAGCTACTCAGAGAAGGTGAAACTAGTGGGAAGCCAGTACTGGGAAAAGCTGAGAGGACAATTTTAGCCTCAGTCTAAGATGGGATCCTCCTGGCTCAACTTCCCCATTATGTTCCTTTGAAAGGTAATGTTACCCACCTGGCTATTCCTGAGTCTGGCTATGAGGTGGATTTGATACTGCATGGTTGGAAAACTGAATTATCTGAATCCAAACAGAGCTAACGGTATTTTATCCTCTCAAAGTTGGGCCCTAAATGTAGTCCCTGCTTTATATCTGGGCCCTCCATTTTTTTTTCTGTCAGATTTATGTCTCCCAGACTATGGGCCATTCACCTACAGTTGGTAGCAAACATCAAGTACCAGCCAATGTCCCCATGTCATTACCTGGATGCAGCCTGTGCTCTGTCCCAGTCAACCTCTTCTTTGGGACCCCCTTGAGGCAGGGACAGCTCTACACCCCTTGCCAGCAGGAATCAGTTTCAGAAGCCGAGACATTTGCCTCTTACTCCAAAAGAATTTAGGTCCCATTTGTTTGAGAGGGGAATGATGGGGTTGGGATCTGGGCCCCAGAAAGGAAAAACCCTGGACTTTCCCACATGGCAAAATCTCTGGCATTTATAATCCCATCAACTGGCCTTTCATTGTGGCTACACCCAATCTCCCCTCCATTGTCTTGCCTCCCTATGGCCCCAGGCCACTTCCCACCCTTGGTCCTATCTAGACTCCATTCTCCCTTGACCATGTGATCCAGGTCCCTGAAATTCTATTACCTCATAGACTACTTGGCCACTCCTAGATCCCTCCCATAGTCTTTCTGTATATAAGGTCCATCTTGTCTCCATTAAGATGCTTACGTTCTTATAATCTAGCCAAGGCTCTGATTCTTAAAACCTAGCCACCGCTTACTCATGTTTGGACTCCTTAAGAGTCTTCCCAATATAATGGATGTTCTAATAAACCTTGTCTTTGGCTGAAAAAAAAAAAAGAAATCTATCTTACCCAAAAGGAGAGTAGGAAGAAAGTAGATTAAATAAGGCTAGGCTGGGGGTTGACAGAAGGGAGGGTAGTAGACAGAAGCAAAACATTGGTGATGAGGGAAAGGGTGAAAAGAAAGAGAGGATAAATAGGAGGAAAAATAGGATGGAGGGAAATATAGAGTTAGCAATCATAAACGTGAATGTGAATGGGATGAACTTCCCCATAAAATGGAATTGGATAGCAGAGTGGATCAAAAACCAGAATCTTACAATAATTGTTTACAAGAAACACACTTGAAGCAGAGTAAAGAGTAAAGGCAAGGGACTGGGGCAGAATCTATTGTGCTTCAGCTGAAGTAAAAAAAAAAAAGGCTGAGATAGCAATCTTGATTTCAGACAAAGGAACAGCAAAAATAGACCAAATTAAATTTAAGGAAGGAGATAAGGAAAGAAACTACATCTTGCTAAAAGGTACCACAGGCAACAAAGTAATATCACTACTAAAAATATATGCATCAAGTGGTATAGCATCCAAATTCTTAAAGGATAATTTAAGTGAGTTACAGGTTCATGATCAAGCAAGAGATAGAGAGCATTACAAAATGAAAAATAGGTAACTTTGATTACATTAAATTGAAAAGCTTTTGCACAAACAAAACAAATGCAACGAGGAGTAGAAGGAAAGCAGACAGCTAGGAAACAATCTTTACAGCAAGTGTCTCTGATAAAAGCCTCATTTCTTAAATATGTAGAGAATTGAGTTACATTTAAAAGAATATAAGCCATTACCCAATTGATAAATTGTCAAAGGATATGAAAAGGCAGTTTTCAGATGAAGAAATCAAAGCTGTCTGTAGGCATATGGGGAAGTGCTCTAGATCACATTTGATTAGAATAATGCAAATCAAAACAACTCTGAAGTACCATATCACATATCAGATAGGCTAAATGACAATAAAGGAAAAACAATAAATGTTGGAGAGGAAATAGGAAAATTGGGACACTAATGCACTGTTGTTGGAGTTGTGAACTGAGATTACCTCTGAAAAGCAATTTGTAACTATGCCCAAAGGGCAATCAAATTGTGCATACCCTTTCATACAGCAATATCATTAATAGGTCTGTATTCCAAAGAGATTTTTTAAAAAAGGGAAAAAGAGTTGCTTGTACAAAAATATTTATAGCAGCCCTTTTTGTGGTGGCAAAATAATGGAAACTGAGGGGATGCCCATAAATTGGGGAATGGGTGAACAAGCTGTAGTATGCCACTGTAATGCAATACTATTGTGCAATAAGAAATGATAAACAGGTAGATTTCAGAAAAGGAAAGGCTTTTATGAACTGATGCAAGTGAAATGAGCAGAACAGAGAAAACATTGTACACAGTATCAGCAACATTGTGTGATGAGCAACCATGAATGATTGAGCTCTTCTCAGCAACACAATTATCCAAGACAAGTAAAAAGGACTCATGAAGAAAAATGCTATCCACCTCCAGAGAAAGAACTGATGGACCGTGAATGCAGATTGAAGCATTCCCTATTCACTTATTTTATTTTTTCATGTTTTTTTCCTTTTGTTCTGTTTCTTCTTTCTCAACTGTTACTAATATGGATATATGTTTTATATGATAGCACAAGTATAACATATCAAATTGCCTGCCACTTTAGGAAGAGAAAAGGGGAATGAGAAAGGTGGGAGAAAAACTTGGAACTCAAAATCTTGTAAAGATGAATGTTAAAAACTATCCTGACAAGTAATTGGGAAAAATAAAATACTGTTTAAAATTTTAGCAAGGCTATATGATATGATTTTATAATTAAGATAAATTGATTGTAGTAGGGTAAAAAGTACTTTTTGGTGGGAGAGGTCAAACAAATACAACATTTATGTCTAGATTCCTACAGGTAGATGGAAATACAGGTTTAGAAATTAAGAGAAAGGTAAAATTGGAGACAAAAATGTGAGAATCATATGTATAGAGTTGTTAGGTGAAGCTATAGAATTTTTAAAAATCTTAAAAGATTTTCTGTATTATAATAACAAAGGGGCATATTTATTCAAAGCAAAAGACACTAAAATGTACCAAATTGATTGGTAAATATATGTGTGTGAACACCCTCATTTTGAATTAAACTGTGATTTCATCAGTGTAGGGAGTTCTCAGTGTGGAACTTTCACTACAGATTTAGGACTTGACTGTATTTCTTCTGAGGTTGGCTCTAAATATTCTTCTTCCTGATTCTTTTTCTCTTGTCTTCTCTTCTTTTCTTTTCTCTTCTCTTCCCTTCTCTCCTCTTCTCTCCTTTCTCCTCCTCTCCTCTCCTTCTCTCCTCTCAATTTTCTGTCTCCCTCTATCTCAGTGAGGTGATGCACTGGAAAGAGTACTGAATTTAGAGTCAGGAGAAGTTCAGTTTGAATCCTGCCTCAGACACTTATTAGCCATGTGACATTCTGGGCAAGCCACTGAATCTCTCTAAGCCTCAGCTTCCTCATCAGTAAAATGTGAATAATAATTGTATCTCTCTCTAATATTTTATTTAAAGCCCTTTGTAAACATTAAAGCACCACATAAATGATATCTCTTGTTATTATTAAACATATATGTTTTGAAGGGTCAAAAGACTATTTCATTTCAGAGCTGAGATTCAAACTCATAATGCCACATCCAGTATTCTTTCCACTATATCACATTGACTCATAGCAGAGAGACAAGAACAAAACAGAGTCTTCTCTGTAGCACCCTAGAAGCACCCTGGACAGTTTACAACTCACAAAATGTAGTTGCCAGACTTCAGTATTTCTAAAATGTGTAGCATCTTGCATCCTGATCCAGATGACACTTTTACTACACTCTCCTGCCCTTCACAGACACTGGCAAAGGATTCAAGGAATACAGTAGGAAACATGCCTAAGCTCATGTAACACTTTTTTTAATATCCATAAAAACAGATCTACAGTTATTAAAACTTTCAGAATACTTCAAAGATGGGATCTCATCTGAAATTTGTAATAATTCTGTGAGATAAAAAAACAGAGATACTATCATGCCCATTCTACGGGCAGAGAAATTGGAGGCTGAGTAATTTGCAAGGGGCCATACAGCTAGGAGGCATAATTTTAACTGAAGTCTTTCTGACTCCAAGTCTAGAGCCTTATCCATGATTCCATCTTACCTTTCTATATTTAGAAACCAAGTAATACCTGTTTCATATCAGGTGCATGTCTGAATCCATGCTCAATCAGAGTAACCATCTAATAGTCACTTGAACAAAGTCTTGTAATATGTTCTTTAATACTTTATATTATTCTAGCTACTACCAAAATTAAAAATGTATTTTTGATGATGTCATACATCATAGGATTGGAAGTTAGAAAACTAGCATCTAGTTTAACCCAATAACATTTTTAAAATTATTTTAAATTTATGGAATGAAGCAAGCATTTTCATAACATAGTACAATATAAAGATGATTGTGCATAAAACTGTAAATCTACCTTGCACAACTTGTATTCCTTTCAAATATAAAACAAAAAAATTATCATGTAAAATTTTTGTTCCCTCTCCCTGCCCTAACCATTAGACACAAATGGGCATAATATATATGTATGTATGTATGTATGTAGGTATGTAGGTATGTGTATGTGTATGTGTATGTATATGTATGTGATCTGTGTAAAATTATTCTATACATACTTCTCTTTATCATTTCTTTCTTGGGATGTGGATAGCTTCTTTCTTCATATGTCTTTTATAATTAATTTGGGTATTTATAATAGAAAAAATAACTTCTTCACCCAAAGTCATTCTTAAAACAATATTGTTGTTACTGTATACAATGTTCTCTTGGTTCTGCTTATTTTGGTGTTCAACCCAATAACTTTAGTGATGAAAAATAAAACAAACCAAAAATATTCCAGAGAGGTTGTCATTTTCACAATGTCAAACAGGTAGTTAAATAGATTTCATTTCAAGACTAGATCTATGGGATCCAAATTCAATCACCTTCTCAATACACTATTTTGTTCTTATATCTTTCCAGATATCAGCATTAAGCTAAGTAATTTTTGAGGTCATATAGTTTTTACAGTTTTAAATAAAGAATAGACACTACATCTGTTCTTCTCCATCAGTAATTATTTCCTGCTTTGTATCCTAAAGCAAGAAGGAATGACACCTATTTCATTGATGTCAAAATCCCAAGGCTGAGTGTTTAGAATACACTGAATATTTTAAGTTATTGACAACCAATTGCTTAACTTATAATGCTACTTAACTTCAAATCTTAGACAGCCACTTTGTTTATCTAACAGAAAGGGAACAGTTTCTTTAAAAATTAGTTCAAACAACAACTAAATGTCTTCATCTTCTTCTCTCTAGTTCTCAGGGGCCAAGCAATTTATTTTTTATTGTTGGCTATAACTAGGGGTTGCTCTCCTTTTTGGTATCCTTTAATCTCTTACAAACTATGATTCTTTCTGAGGTAGTTAAATTTTTTTTCCTTCATGTAAATTATATTGTTTCTTGATGCTCGTCTTTGGTTTCCCTGTCAAATTTCCATTCTGCGTTTCATTATCATTTGTCTTTCAGGTTCCTTTTCACTTTGGGGTTTAGTCAGCTTGACATCTTGTTTTTTTCCTCCACTTCTTGCACACTGGAATAACATGTTCCAATGTCAACAGAAGTATCTGTATCAGAAGCATCCAGTTCTGTTGGTGTCCTCCTCACTCATACTTGTCCCAGCTGTTCCTTTATATTAGAAATGTGTGTTGAAATAACCTTTCCTCAAATTATCTCCTTCATCTTGTATTCCTTGTTATTCTTCTCCTTTGTCAGATAAAGGGAATTATGTTTTCACAGCCACCCAGATGTTGATACACAATTAAATTCTTCCTGTTTGTAAGAACTGCCAATCAAGAAGATGATATATACTTGCTTGCAGCTGCACTGTGTGTATTGATTTGTGCCCCATGCTATAGCATTCTAGCATATATAGGCACATGTGAACTTTCATTACCTCTCCATTACTTCTAGTAAAAAGTCAAACTCCTTAATCTGTTATTCAAAGACTTCAATAAACTTGACTTGGAGAACTATCCAATGATTTAATTCAACATCTATTTATTTAGTCTCCTTCAGTGCAGGATATTCTGATTGAAACTGGGCAAGATACAAACCTTGTTTTCTTCTACCTCACAGATACCCTGCATTCTTACATTGTATGAAAGATATTAATAATCTAGAGTTTTCAAAAGAGGGTAAACAGAATGGTGAAGGGCCTTGAGATCATTCCATGTGGCAAACTGGTGAAGGAAATGATGACCTTTAACCTTGAGAAGACTTCAAAGGAACAATGGTAGATGTATTCCATTAATTGAAAGATTATAACGAAGGAAGGGGGTTAATATTTGTTCTGATTGTCTACGGGGACAAGGGACAGTGGGTACAGAAGGAAGATTTAGGCTGAATATGTAAATTTTCCTTGTTTATGTTATCTGAAAGAGCAAAGGACACTCTTGGGAGCTGGTGAACTCTCCCTCATGGGAGTCATCATGTGTGAGTTGGAAAACCATTTACTGGGGCGCTGTTGAGAAGATTCCTATTGAGTTATGGTGTGCATGAAATGATTTTGAAGTCCCTCCTCACTCTGATATTTTGCAGTGATGTGTAGTAGGTATTTAACAAATGATTATAATTGCTAAGACCTTGAATCAATACCAGATCCCACCCTAAAGGTGGATGTTTGACCCAGGATGGATTTTCATAGTGGAAATGAATATAATGTGAATTTGACATAGAAATATTTGGATAACAGGCTACTTAGGAAAGAACAGAAGTTGTGGCTGTCCAGGCCTTCCCTGCTAATTGCTGGTTTATTTAATGAGACTTATTATGATTGGTTTCCAGTGAAAATGGTGGTAATTAAATCTTCAAAAGAGAGTCATAGGCCTTTTACACAAAGTTGTAAGCTGGTAAAAAAAAGAAAAGTAGCAAAGTGAAATAACAATGATCTGTCAAACTAAGCTAATTTGCTGGTAACTATTTTGCCTTCTGTTGTGTCCAAGTGAGAGAATAGTTCTTTTAGGTTTTCTGCTTATGGGTGTTGCATATTTTTGCCATTCCTCAGCTAACCACTGCAGAGTAGTAAAGCTGACCTTCAAATGTAAATATAATTAAAACTGAACAAATAAGGTAATTACAATAAAAACATGGCTTGACAAGCAGCCTTTGGACAGAATTACAGTTTTGTACACACACTAAACATTCAATTAAAGAGATTGGAAATGCTAAAACTATTGCCTTTACCTTAGATATATTTTTTTCTGGTGGATATTGCTGCTGCTATGGGTCACTGTACCTAACTGAAGCACTGGAACCTTGTCCTCTTTTAATGGGAGAATGAAATTTTTCAGATAGCTTCAAGATGCTTTTAACATTAAGGCTCTCTCTCTCTCTCTCTCTCTCTCTCTCTCTCTCTCTCTCTCTCTCTCTCTCTCTCTCTCTCTCTCTCCCCCCCTCTCTCTCTCTCCTCTCTTCTCCTCTCCCATTTTCACTGAAATACTTTCTATTTCCTGGCTTTTATCTTCATTTCCAAATGTGGAAACCTTTGGATTAGTCTTAACCTGTGATTTCATTGGCATAGGGAACTCCAGGTGAGAAAACTCCTTCTACCAATTAAGATCAGTAACTTCTAAAACTTGTAGTCTTAGAACACTTGTTTGTGTGTATATATGTATGTGTATGCAAAAGGGGTTAGAAGACTTGTCCTAGTGTGTGGTAAAGGCAGGCCCCCAATTCAGGTACTTTTGATTCTGAGAATAGTTCCCCTATGTCATGCTTCCACTCATGGAACATTTAAAGGCTCTGAAAACTTACTAGCCTTTATAGTGTGAATGTTATACTGTTTGATGAGACTCAAATCTGGAGATAACTTATAAAAACTGGATTCATATGTCTACCAAGCTAAATATAATAGCTATAAGATAGGAAGAATGATAATAGAGTTGCCCAGAAATTTATAAGAAACATTAAAAAAAGAATACAGCAATAAAATAATTGGCTTTGGATGATCATACACAGAATACAAAGTATGTATAATAAATATGATGAACTAGATATCCTAGTGCAAGAAGGAAAATTTGACTTTAGAGGGTGCACTGAAATTTGGTAGGGTAGGAAACATGACTGGGATATGGTTCTGAAAAGGTACATGTTATTCCAAAATGAATAGTTTAAAGGGAGGAGAAAGTAGTGGTGCATTTTAAGACTATATACTCATGTAAGAAAATTTAAGAAAGCTGGAAAAATCTAAAGAAAAAAAAACATGATAAAGAACATTTAGGTGAAGATCACTAGAGAGTGGATCAGAAGTGATCAGACATTGAGCATAATAGGCAGTTATCTAGATTGAAGGAGGAAATAGGAGAAAGGTTTGGAAAATGGAGTGAAAACTCATTAAATTTAATATTTTGCATATTGTTTCAAAATAGGAACTCCATAAGACACTGGATTTAGAGGTAGAGAAAATAGGTTCAAATTCTGATGTTGCCACTTACTAACTATATCTTTGAACAAAATATTTATTGATTCTTTTCTTTTTTTAAATCAATTTATTTTAAACTTAAATACTAAATTTTTAATACAAAATAAGAAAAGAAAATAAAGCATTGCCATGTACACAACAGAATGCAAGAAAGGATTCAAAATATATGGCAATACATTACCATTTCAAGAAAGTCTATATAATAACTACTATACATTGTGTTCAGAGTGTCCACCTTTTCTTTGTTTCCTTGTAAGTTTTATTTTGTTGTCTGCTACACACTTGTTACTTTCTTCTTTTCTTCTCCCTTCCTCCCTCTCTCCCCCAAGAAGACTAAAATTAAATATGGAAATATATGTGTGTATCTCTGTCTATATCTATATATACACACTTATATACATATATGCATACACATACATGTATACACACAAACATATATATATACACATATGCACACTTACACATACATATGCTTAGATATCTATAATCATTCTGATGTGTAGAAATATACATTCATAAGCATCTAAATAAGACTGTGCTATACTTGTTTATCCTCTGTTTTTCTGAGGGTGGATACATCTTCCTTCATATGTCCAAGTCTTTCCATATTTTTCTAAGTTCACCAACTCATCATCTCTTACACCACAGCAATAGTCCAACCTTATAGTGTCTAGTTATTTTAAATAATCTACAACAATATTAATATGGCTGACACATAGTGAAGTTTCCTTATGTTTCTTTTTTCACTAAATCTATTTTAGCTTTAAGTTCATCTGAGATAATGGTTATTATCCCTGCTTTTTTCCTAATAAATTCTACTCCTGATATTTATTTTATTTTTGTGTGTATCTCTTATTTCCTATCCTTCCTGACTTCCCTACTTCTACCTGCTACATTGTTCTCCTATTAGTTAGCCTACCTACCTGCAAAGATCCATTATCCTCTCCCCCAACCCTTTCCCCTTGCCCTTTTGTTTTTATCTGAATTCTGATTTTTATAACCTTCCAAATACATTATTTCTCTTTATCACATTCCCATTAACCTAGACATCCTTCTATATTCACTTTATCCTACTCTCTTCCTCTAAAAATCCCTTCCTTATCCTCTCCCCTTTCCTAACCTCTTAGATTTTTATTCCTTAATTTAGAAGACTCTTATACCCTTGACATATGTAGGTATTGTTCCCTCTTTAACCCATTCCCAATGAGAGTAGGGTTCCAGAACTACTAGTCTTTCTTCCCTGTCTAATTACTCTGTGTCAATTCTTCCTCTCACACCTCATTTGTATTTGATATTTACTCTTCTTACCTTTTTTTCTAATTGGTTTTACTTTTTAGAATCATATCATGCTCAGGTCCCTAATCTTTATTTTGGACTACACAATTATTAATAAAATTAGACATATGTTTTATATTTCCTCATACAAAAAGTCAACAGTTTGTTCTTACTTAGTCTCTTAACAATTAGTCTTTGATGTGTACCTTATATTTATCTTGGATCTTGCATGTCAAATTTTCTATTAAGTTCAGGTTTTTCTGCAACAAAATCCTGAAAGTCTGGCAATTCATTGAATGTCTTTTTTTTTTTCATTCAGGATTCTGCTTAACTTTATTGGGTATGATTTTTTCGCTGCAACTCCAGGTTTTTTGCTCTTCAATATATGCTGTTCCAACACCTGTGATCTTTTAGGTTCACAGCTGCTAGGTCTTGTATGATTCTAAATATGACTCTACCATATTTAAATTAATTTTTTTCCTTGCTGCTTGTAATATTTTTTTCCCTGAGCTGGGTGTTTCAGAATCTAGCTATGATATTCTTATAGGTTTTCCTAATAGGACCTCTTTCAGGTGATGATTGGTGAATTTTTTTTTTATTTCTACTTTCCCCTCTTCTTCTAATGCTTCAGGATTACTTTCTTTAATTATTTATTATATCATTGTGTCAATATTCTTTTTTTCTCATAGTTTTCAGGTAGTCTTATTATTATTTATGTTCTGTTCTCCACATCAGTTGTTTTTCTTGTAAGATGTTTCACATTCTCTTCTATTTTTTTCATTCTTTATATTTAGTTTTATTATTTCTTGGTCTTTTATAACTTCACTGGCTTCCCCTTGCCCAATTACAATTTTCAAGGAGTCATTTTCTTAAGATTCCATATCTTCTTTTCCAGTTGGTTAGCTTTCTTTTCATAATCTTCTTATTTTTCTTGGATTGTTCTTTTTTTTAAAAAAATTCCTCAATCTCACTAATTTGAGTTTTAAAATATTTTTTTGAATTTTTCTATGAATCCTTTTTGGGCAGTTCACCATTTGATGTTACTCTTTGGGGTAGGAGAGGCTTTTTTTTTGTTTCAGTACTGAAGTACTGAAGATAAACATCAGTATTTTCTATTCCCATAGTAACTTTCTATAGTTGAGTTCTTTCTCCTTTCCCCCCCCCCTCTCTCTCTCTCTGTCTCTGTCTCTGTCTCTGTCTGTCAGTCTGTCTGTCTCTCACTCTGTCTCTCTTTTTATTATAGTAGCTTATTATTGTAATCACTTAGTCCTGGTATATAGGGGATGATGCCTCTGGCCTCATATCTGTATCCCAAAGAGATCATAAAAAAGGGAAAAGACCCACATTTATGTAAATATTTATAGCAGCTATTTTTGTGGTAAAGAATTGGAAATTGATGGAATACCCATCAATTGAGGAATGACTTAACAAGTTGTGGTACGTAAAGAAGATCAAAACATACTACCAGAAGAAGACAACAAAGTAAAAGCTCCTACATCCAAGGCCTCCGAGAAAAATATGAATTGGTCCCAGGCCATAGAAGAGCTCAAAAAGGAGTTTGAGAAGGAAGTAAGAAAAGTAGAGAAAAAAATGGGAAGAGAAATGGAAGTGATACAAGAAAATCATGAAAAACAAGTTAACAGCTTGCTAAAGGAGATCCAAAAAAATACTGAAGAAAATAACACCTTAAAAAATAGCCTAACTAAAATGGCAAAAGAGGTCCAAAAAGCCAATGAGGAGAAGAAGGCCTTAAAAAGCAGAATTGGCCAAATGGAAAAGGAAGTCCAAAAGCTCACTGAAGAAAATACTTCCTTAAAAATTAGAATGGAGGGGCAGCTAGGTTGCACAGTGGTTAGACCTCTGGCCTTGGAGTCAGGAGGATGTGAGTTCAAATCCAGTCTCAGACACATGACACTTACTAGCTGTGTGACCCTGGGCAAGTCACTTAACCCCCAATTGTCTCACCAAAAAAGCAAAAAAAAAAATTGGAATAAAGCAATTTGAAGCTAGTGACTTTATGAGAAATCAAGACACTGTAAAACAAATTCAAAAGAATGAAAAAATAGAAAACGATGTGAAATATCTCATTGGAAAAACAACTGACCTGGAAAATAGATCCAGGAGAGAGAATTTAAAAATCATTGGACTATCTGAAGGCCATGATCAAAAAAAAAGAGCCTAGACATCATCTTTCAAGAAATTATCAAGGAAAACTGCCCTGATATTTTAGAACCAGAGGGCAAAATAGAAATGGAAAGAATCCACTGATCACCTCCTGAAAGAAATCCTCAAAGAAAAACTCTTAGGAATATTGTAGCCAAATTCCAGAGTTCCCAGGTCAAGGAGAAACTATTGCAAGCAGCCGGAAAGAAACAATTCAAGTATTGTGGAAACACAATCAGGATAACACAGGATTTAAGAGCTTCTACATTAAGGGACCATAGGACTTGGAATATACTATTCCGGAGGTCAAAGGAGATAGGATTGCAACCAAGAATCACCTACCCCACAAAACTGAGTGTAATACTTTAGGGGAAAAAATGGACATTCATTGAAATATAGGACTTTCAAGTATTCTTAATGAAGACCAGAGCTGAATAGAAAATTTGACTTTCAAATACAAGACTCAAGAGAAATATGAAGAGCTAAACAGGAAAGAGAACTCATAAAGGACTTAGTAAGGTTGAACTGTTTACATTCCTACATGGAAAGATGATATTTGTAACTCATGAGACCTTTGTCAGTATTCGGTAGTTGGAGGGGAAACAATTATATTTATGGATAGATAGATAGATAGATAGATAGATAGATAGATAGATAGATAGATAGATAGATAGATAGA